>NC_048901.1:3691082-3991082 GCF_011077185.1 Oxyura jamaicensis
GCGTTTGGTGGCAAATGTGCTTTGGGGGCTGTCCGTGTTTGTGCAGCCTGGGAGGAGTGGCAGCTGTGGGACCAGATATCTCAGCAGGTTTTTCTGTTTCATTCATAGATTACATAGAAACAAAATACCAAGGAGTGGGATATAACAATATTTACAATTCCTCCACACTGCAAAATCTGTGCAATAAACTTTGTTTGAGGCATCACTAAATGTGCACAGTAACACTTGGAGTGCTTGGAGTTGTTCTTGTATCTGTACACAATCAGCTCTTTAAACTACACTCCAGGCATAACGAAGTGGAAACAAATATTAAAAAATGCCTGCAAAGATCAAGTCTTTTGGTATCTTTGGTAAATGCACTGCCTTTGCTTTGGTGTGGTTTTATCAGTTTGAATTCTCTGTCTTAATGCATCTTATAGACAATGTAGTTACAGACGGTAAAGGAGATCCCAAAATAGCATGTTACCATGAAATATTTTTCCTGTTAATGCATGTTACCATGAAATATTTTTTTCCTGTTAATATGTAACAAAGAGGTAAAGCTCCTTACCTCACAAATCAAAATGCAACTGCAGATTTCTTATTTAGGAGATGGCATCTTAGTTGAGCTCCACCTGGGAGATGACTGGGCAAACTTCACGTGATGCTTTTGCATGAGGTGTGGCTGACAGCTCGGTGCAGTTGGTTGTTTTGACAAACACAGTGAAGAATTTCAGTGCAGTGAAACCATTCTTGCTGCTTGCTCCAAGTCCAGGTTTGCTAGAGCTTAGCTCGACTGAGCCTTTGGGAGACCCAGGATGGGAGGGGGCTGTGTGATGAGGTCCCTCTAGGTACGCGGGCAAGCAGATCTGCAGGAGAGCGTGCTGGAGTGGGATCCGAGCTGTGTGCTGCAGTGTATTTTATCAAACACCTGAGAGCTCCTTGCATGGCTCCTTTTAGAGCGGGCGGCAGGCTATGGGCACACAGGGCTCTGCCAGGATCAGCATGTCAGTACCTCGTGTCTTTGGTGGAGGAGCATCTTTGAGCCGAGTCTGTTTCTGAAGTAACAACTGTTGTATGCAAAGACCTAGAGTGACTGATGCTACACAAGGATTTTACCTCCCCTACTTCTGAATTGGCCCGATGGGCAGGATCTTGGCTTGGAGTACTCCCTACTTTCTGCTTTCCATTATTTGCCAATTACTAAAAAGAGGTCTTATAACCACTACAGCATTAAGAGTAGATCTTAGCTCAAGCAGTAGTTTGAGCAACAATTTCTATTTCCCCTGCTTTCGTGGCATGTTATAAATGTGTCAATCTCCCTCTACTATCTAACAAACAAACTTCTCCCCTAGATCCATTTCCTCTTGGGCAGTTTGCCAGGAACAACAAATTTAACTTCAGCTCTCAGCTTAAGAAGTTTCACTTCACTGAGTAGAGTTCAAGTACAGTCTATTACTCCTCTATCTCAGTGATAGGGGAGTCCTTTGATGTTTGCTTCTTGAGTGGCTTACACAAGCCAGGGCTTCCTGTAGGAAAAAGAACTGCAGCTGAAGGAAA
This sequence comes from Oxyura jamaicensis, assembly GCF_011077185.1. Classification (NCBI taxonomy): domain Eukaryota; kingdom Metazoa; phylum Chordata; class Aves; order Anseriformes; family Anatidae; genus Oxyura; species Oxyura jamaicensis. The sequence goes on from NC_048901.1 coordinate 3,692,622, forward strand.
TACTTGATTGATCAGGTAACCTCTTCCTCTCACTCTTATTTGAGAGTGCCTGAGTGTCCAGTGACAGGGCTATGCAGAGACGTAAAGAGAGAGGCTGGGTCCTGACCTGTTTATGGGGATTTTCACCACCGACTTCCACAGAAGGGCCTGGGAAACGTACATGAACTGACTCCACCACTGCTTTCCCAACGTAACCACCATTTCAGGACATAAAATCCACGGAGTGTTTGTGTCCTTCCCGTGGCTGGTAGGAGCAGAGAGCAGTATCCAGGGCACAGCTGTTTCCTACAGCTTCTTGTGGGAATTCCTTCCGCCAGAGCCTCTGCCCCCTGCTGCCCTGAGTCCTCCCCTGGGCACCAGTGGGTAGCCGTGGCTGAGCCTGCCCACATTTACTGACATTTAGGATATACACTTCTGGCTGGGGTAATTTTCAGTAAGCACTGCAACTGGCATCTAATCACCTGCTTGTGAGTGGGAAGAGGTTAGGTGACTATTAATTACTTTATTTAATGAACGGCTTTGGGGCCACTGCTGTATCATCAGGAGTGTTTTTCACACAATGTTCTTTTTGGAACTACATTTATGTCCTCTGAAGTTAACAGCCAAACCACCGTCTGATGATGACGGCAGTAGATAACAGAGGCCATGCAACACAGGAACTCCAGGGTTAACGGATCATATATAGATGTCTACAGCTTGATTCCAACAGCTTTTGCCTTTGCTTCATAAGAAGCCAGCAAAAACATGTACCTGTAGGAGGTAGGTAGGTACCTGTCTAGGTAAGCCCATGTGAAGAGTCACTTGTGAGACAGCAGCTCACAGTGAGCCCCCTCACTCCCAGTCCCCTCTGCCTTCTAGCTCTAGCTTTGCAGAAGCAGATTTAGGAAGGGGATGGGGTTGCCAAGAGCTCATGGCACTGAAATAGAAGGCTGTTCCACTCTGAGGGTGAGAAATGCACTGCCTTATCTTTTTCCTACTCTTGCCTCCTCAGAACTGCATTGTCCCCAAATCCCCGGGAGCTATCGCAGTGTTAGCCCACCACGGGGGACGAGAGTGACTTCTGCGTGACAGGGACGGTGCCAGGGCTGGAGGGGCAATGCACCTGGACTGAGCGCTGAGGAGAGCCAAGGAGACAGCGGACTGCGTGCAGCACTTGGCAGGTTTCTTGCAGGCAGGAGTAAATGTCACAGTGTACGCCACAGTCTCTGGCTGGTGTATGCCACCTTCCACCCAGCTTTCGCATGTCGTCACCTCTCCCTCTCTACCTGCCACCCCCCGGGGTTATCCCAGTGTGATGAGGCCTGTGCACAGGGGAGAGGCTGGGGAGGGATTCCCTTGGTGTCTGTGGTATCGAGAACCTAATGTGGCTGTGGGCTGCAAACGGCAGGACTCGTCCTTCTTCCTGATCAGCCCTGTTGCCTTTATTTCAGGTGGTGCATGTATCACATGTGGCCTGTATTAATGGCAATATGTTTTGCCTTGGATGTGGGAAACTGCTCCCTTCCTCCAAAGCAAATCTGCTTGCAGAGAGGTGCTTAGATGATTCTCCTAGAGGTGATCAAGAGATGTACTTCCTACACATAATTCTAGGCTATTTGGCGTTGAAGGCTCTGAGCAAGTGCACTCATTTGGTGTCACGGCAGGCAGTAAGATACAGACACCTAGGCTGATCTGAGATCTGGGATGGTTTTGTTTGTTGTTGCTCAAGCAGGAGCTGAGGAACATGGGACTGAGAGTTCTGCTGCCTGAGATGCCCAGCTCAGTTTTGCCTTCGGTCCATGCTTGTCAGCCAAAGCTAACGTATCCCCATTCTGTTTGCCACTGTTGGGTGCTGGGGAGGTTGCTTTTTGCCCCTAGTCTTAGGATGCCTCTTTGAGGGGCAGGGTTGCAAATTCTGTAGCTTCAGGGTTGCAAAACTAAGAGCAGAATTAGGAGAGCTTTAAGTATGATAAGAAATGGTTCCTGTTTGTCACAGAGGCTTAGAGGGGCAACTAGCACTCTCCTGTTATGGTGCTCTGTCGCACTGACATAACTAAACACTTTTCTCATTTATCTCCCAAAACTGCAATCAAGCTTATAGACACTTAAAACCCAGAGCTGTTACTTCTGCCTATGTGAATTTTAAATCTACTGCGTGTATTGACCTCTCATTAATAAGCTGGCACTGTCAGAACAGGTCATCCCGCAAGGGCAGTGTAAACACCAGTGCAGTGTGAACAGCACAGTCCCTGAACTACTGTGAGTGCTATTCTGAGGTAGGTTTCTCACTATTATTGTGTGCTTGCTGCAGTCTTCCTCCATTCAGAGTGTCCTTTCCGTGCAGTACTGCTGCCTCCGTCCTCCTGCGGCCTCCATCCTTCTCCCAGCTGTGAAGCCTTGGTGCTGAGAGGTGCTCCCAGCACTTCAGTGGAGGCATTGCTGGGGCTGGGCCCCCGTGACTCGCTGCTCCATCAGCAGAAGTCATGTAAGGTTTGAAGATGTCGCTCATTTTATCAAGTGAGAGGGAACAGTCCTGCTCCTTCCATCTTCTGTCACCCACTGTGTTCTCCCGCTGCTTCCCCTACACCGGCTCTGGCGTACCGCCACTGCATGCCCAACCTGCTTAGTTTGTCAGACTGAGGAACTGAAGCTAAATTGTCTGCCGTGACAATGAGCCAAGCTGGATAATCGGCAGCGCCCCTGCCGCAGGAGGGGCTGGGCTGCACAGACAGCACCCAGAGACACAGGGGGGAGGAGAATAACAGCATGAGGGAACAGAAGCCCTCTGTCTGACCGCATGGCTAGGTAGCTGAGCCATGGCCTCAGGGGTCCTCCAGAGCTGGGCCTCACTGAACTCTGCTGGGAAGCGCTCTGTTTCTCTTATGACCAGGGTAGTTCAGCTCACCTTTTTACCTGAACTGTTTCTGTACCATATTTTGTCTGTCCGTAACACGCAGTGTTACTCCATTTGCAGTGATCCTGACATGGAAAGTGGGGGAAGGGGTAGGAGTTGGCTACGGTATGTGGAGGAAAAAATGGGAGTGTGCATGGAAAAGGAGAGCAGGGCATAAGGACCACATAGGAACATGGGAATAGGTACCAGCTATTTGTCCTAAGTTATTGCAAGATAGCCACTGGTCTTTGGTCAGTAGGCATGAACTGCCGTGCTTCATCTCTGAACTGGTGTGTTTAAAAGCTCCTTCTGTTAGTTTGTCACTCACAGATAATTGCATTTTCCAGACCAATATATCACAGAATCACAGAATCATCTAGGTTGGAAGAGACCTCCAAGATCACCTCGTCCAATATGTGTTCATTAAGCTTTGCATCTCCCTGGCCTTCCTAACTGTGGCCGCAGTGCCAGCGGTGGGAGTGCCGCACTGCTTTCCTGTCCGTGCTGTAGCTTCTGGGCACAGCCCTGACATGCAGAACTCTCTCCTGTAACCAAGGGGACAACTGAGCAGTTCGCAAGTAATGCTGCAGGCTCAGAAGTTGCCAGTAGCCCGATATTACCGACAGGAGAAGTCTTACTCCCCTTCTTAGCCCCTGGCCTTGCAATTCTGCCATTTCCCTCGAGTTGGATGTGCTGAGCGACTGTCAGACATATATTGAGCTGATACAACTCACTAACGCAAAGAAAACCAGCCCTGTGTAACGCTGTCACTGTTGGCTGAAAGGAGGGCATGAGGAGGTTTGGGGGAAAACAGTCTTGGTTTTGCAATTAGATGTTGCAATACCTGTGGATATTGCATGTTCCAGTGTTGCAAGACAGTCCCTAGAGCAGACCTCATTGAATTTGGTTTGTAAAAGTTTCTCCTAAGTATGGGCATTGAAAGTTGTGAAATTACCCATTATTCAGTACATGCAAAATAACAAGATATTTCCTAAACTTTTATTATTATTATTTTTTTCCTTCAGCCACTTCCATGCCTAAGTTCTGGAACAATTTTGGTCCTGAACGCTCCACTCTGGCCCTCCTGAGTACCTCAAATCTGAAATACAATGTTGAACACCTTAACGAGGTCTAACTGCCTGTGCACATGCGTGTGCGGGAGACCTCTGTGTTTCCTCCCTTCACAACTCTGACACAGCAGGCAGTTTCAGGGCACCCTCAGGATGCCTGAATAAACCTGGGAATTGTCTGTTCTCCCACGTTATCTGATGTTGCTGTCCCGCTTTCAAGGCATAGACCCTTCCGAAGCTTTTTTCAGATAGCCTCAAGTGTGTGACCTGCGTAGTGGACACTGATATTTTCCGATCAGCAGTGTTATTTTTAATCTCTGCTGTGTCATCAGCTAGTCTGTATCTTATTGCTTCACAGCCCCTGCTGCCTACTTGCGCCTGCAGACGCAGCTGCCACGGGCTGCAGGCTTACATCTGGGGCAAGTAGGGGAGGGTAATTTCTCCTTTTCTGCTTGCTTCTTCCCTTCTCACATCCCACAGATCTATTTCTAGCTGGGAATGGGAGCTGATTTCAAGAGGGCAAGCAAGATACAGTGACCACATATGGCAGTGCCTTCCTGAATCCAGACAGCTCCACTACCGGGCTTCTGTGTGTCCCCCCTGTAACCCACGGTACTCCTTCCTCAGTGGCACTTGCAGCCCTAAGAATGTTGTCGTTTTCTTGGGAATTATTTCGAACGGAATGGTGATTTTCCTGATGGACACCTAAGACGCACCTTCCCTGAAAACCCCAAGCATTACACCTGCGGGCTGCAGAGGGCATTTTTTGCACCGTGGTACTTTTCCTGCCTTCTCATAGAAACGCTGCCCATCAGCTAGTTTAACATTTGTGCATTCCTTTTCTAATCCTAGAGCTCAACACTACTCGTTTCCCAGACTGAGAATGGATAAAGTGATGGTCCCACACTAAATGGAAACATGTTTTTCCCCTCAAGAGATTTGCTTTTATCCAACTTGTTTCTTGAAGAAAGACAAAAATGCAAGAAACAGAGATCAGAGCTGAAGCAATTTGTTTGTCTGGCTGCAGACTCAGCCTTCCTTCAAAGTACCGTGTGGTTGTGTAGTCAGATCGTCAGGTGTGCGTCCCAAGTGTGAGGAAATGAAGTCTGAATGATTGCAAATGGATTAACTTCTAAAAAAGCCGAATTGGCTAAGTATCAATCATGTTTCCTTGGGTTCTACTCATTAAAAAACAAGTTCCTACTTTCTCATGAACTCTCTTCTGGATGAAACATTAGAATGAATTCCATTATGCTCATCTTGTGCAGGTAATAAATATTACAGGACTCCTCTGGAAAATTTAAGTGATAAAATTCTGCTGTCTTTGCCAAGATTCTCATTTTTGCATTCAATGAAACATATTGCAGGGTGGTGGAAACCAGAGTTTCTGGTTTGTAGCAAATTTTATTGTTGGTGTTTTTTAATTGGATTTTGGACTTCAGTTTTTAGGATCACCAGCCTTGGAGCAGGAATCCAGCCTTGGTCCTGACTCAACCAGTTTCTGACCTGGGGAAAGTTTGGAACAAGATATTTTAAATGAACAGCATTTTCCTTGGAAAAACCCTGACAATTTTCAGTGTCTTTTACTTCATACTGCTGATCAATTGGCTTTGTTATGCAAAAGAACCAGACTCTGCCCCAGCTGCCAGAACCTTGCATTTTCCCTGGCTGTACTCAGGGAGGCAGGCGTGCAGGTACCCCAGCTCTCCCTCCACCAAGTCACCTCTGCCCAGTCGTGTGAGGTCTCCCCTCGCAATTGCAAGGCTGAAAATGTAGCTGTTGTGTCCCAGTGCCACTCTGATGGTAACCATGAAATATACTGACTATTTACACGGAGAAACAGAGCAGCCCTACAGCCAAAGGTCTCCTAACTGCCAGCATTTCTTAACTGCCATTTTACTTTCAGAGTAACTGGGATAAGGCCTTAGGGGAAAAAAATGTGTCAAGGAACAGCACAAAATATGAAGTCCCTTTTCTTTAGCAGCAGCTGCTCTTCCTACACTTGGCAACGAGCGAACAGACATGAAGAGAGCCTGCAACATCCTTGTGCCCAAAGTGGGGCTTGTTGATTGATTTCCTCCAAGAGCAACGGGAATGTCAGACATTCCTGCCCCAGCAGGTTGTTCCTGTCCAGAAGTTTTTAGCTTGCACTGTGACACAGAGCCGGTACGCACACTGCCCCGGGGTACCCCTGTAAGTATCCGGGTGTCCCTGGCACAGCGAGCTGTGGCGTTGTGGCTGCCAGCACTGTGCCCACGAGGGAAAACGAGGGGACGCTCACAGCACCCCCTGGGCAGGCAGCGTAGCCCGAGGGCACGCAGCCTTCCCATCTGCTGGGCAAGTAACCCAGTACGTCCCGTGTTGTTCTTGTTCACGGCCGTCACAGGTAAGCTCGGTGTGCTGAAGTCGCCCATTTTTCTTTAACAAAAGAGGAAAGAAGAATGTGGTAAAATCGCTCCTTTCAAAAAGCTGCATATGCAAGGAAGGATGGAGAGACCTCTCCACCAGGAATGAAAGGGGAAAACGATAGGTTCTTTTTAGGAAGGCTGCTTTTTAGGAAAGCTTGGCTGCTTTCTTATCAGTCACTCCCAGACAGCTGGAGGGCCTCCTGCTGTGCTTTGCCCAGCGCAGGAGGAAACCTAAGCCTCTGCCACAGAAAGTGGAGGCCTCACCAGCCAACATCCTCTGAAACCGGCTTTGGGAACTCCACAGGCTCCATGCACATCTCTCTGCATGTGCCACTGCCGGTGAAGGCATTGCTTGCAAAGTAGTTCTGAGACCTTCTGGCTTTTTGGTTTTCATTGTTGTGGAAAAGCACCCCTCCTAAAACTCTGGAGAAAGGACGAGGAAAAGGGAAAACAGGAAAAGGCAACAGACATTTTTACATCATTATTGAACTGTTCAGATGAGAGTGGGAATCCTGAAAGTTCTTGATGACTGGAAATATTTTAATATCTTTGGAAAACTCCTTGCAGAAGTGGAATTCTGGATTTTGGCTGGCATTCCCCAGGAGCTGTTGCCAGCTTTCTTACAGGTCTGGTAGAAAGCACATGGGCTCTGGTGTGCTGCAGGACTGTGCGTTCCTTGGCTTGTTTTGCCTCTGTGACAATCCCCAGTCCTCATTTCAGGTTTAAAAATTCTGCAGAAAGGTGAAGGCTCGGACATTATCTTGTGCAAGTGCAAATGGAAACCACCTTTGTTTGATCCTTTTAATGCCCACAGGCTTTGCTAATAGAGATTCTCTGTGTAACTCCCCATTAAAAGCGGCAGCTGGAGGTACAGAAGAGTAGCAGTTATCTGATGTTTGAAACATCCGTTCAGCTGCTGGGAGCGCCATTTGATCTTGAGCAGGATGCTGAGGTGAGTTCGTTTTTTAAGTGTCAGGTAGTCCGACGACTTCACTCAACATTCGCGTTTTATGGGTGTAAACCTGAAGAATAAAAAGAAATCTCGCTGTTTCCTGTAAACATTTTTATATAAAAGCATCTCAGCCTTGAAAGGCTGTTAGATGAAACAAACACTCTATTATTGAGTGCCTGGAAAAAAACACTTAGGCATTATTTTAGTCCTTGGCAGTAGCAGTTCCAATGGATACTGTTTGTTTAAGAAATCTATAACACTGTTCCTACAATGGCTTTCTTAGGACTGCTTATACAGAGACAAATACGGGGAATCTGTTACGGATTAGCAGAGACTCCCCTTTGGGTGGTGAGACCACGTAAAGGTGCAGAAGCACTCTGACCATTTTACCCGGGATTTGATCCAGACAGTGTTGGGATAGCAGTGGCATGACCCTGTAAGCAAGTAAGCCTAAAGGTCGGCAGTCATTAGGGGATGTTTCCTGGTACTGCAACCAATCTGCATTGACAGAGAATCCTCTCTCCTCACTTTCTCAGGTTCTTCAGACTGGTGGAAAGGTGTTGAACATATTGCTTTTCCAGGGCTTTCATCTTTATGGGAACAGTGTTACAGTGCTCTCCGTGTGTAATTATGGATGTGTCTGCAAAAAAGGAAAAATACGAGCTGCAGAAGAAAGAAGAACCTAGGAAAGTCTGAAGACACTCAGATGAGAGAAGCAAAAATACATCTGGGGAGGAAGAGGTGTAAATCAAAGATCTCATAATGGAAGAACTCAACAGCAATTTTTGTCTTTTCCGGTGACAAAATTATTTTGGTCAGTACTTTTTTTGTGTTTAATCTTGTATTCTATCACAGAAATGAAAGTTGAAAGCAAGATCTCTGGCCTGACAACAGAAACAGATTGAGAATTCTGAGCCTTCGTATGTCTCTAGCAGAAAATAAGTGCCAGCAGGAAACAAAAAGATCCCTTAAATAGGGAAATTGGTGGCGCGGGTCATCTATTTTGACAAGTCTTTTTCTCTTGTGTCATTTGTTGTTTTTGCTGTTATCTCTGGGAATGATCAAGGAGGCTGGTATGTCATCGGAGAGCAGGAGAGAGGTCGCACATGAAGCATGTTTTCTGTGCTGCCTTTAATTGAACCTTCCCTGCTGCTCTGCCAGGCTAGCGGCTTTTCTGCACAGAACTAGCTGCAGGCAGCGCCTTCAGAGGAGCCAGGTCAGTGTGACAGCTTGGCTAGAGCAAGGCAGAAGTCTTGAGATATGGCAGGAGAACTGAAAAAATTGATAGGGGAAAGAATTTTTGAGAAGAGGAGATGGAAAACAGATAAATCTAGAGAGAAGAAGGCAGCCATAAAAGGTCAGTAAAATGCACAATGGAGGAAGACAGGACACAGTCTTTCAATGTTTAAAGAACCTTCTTTATACATGTGACATTTATGGCTACGTGAGCTGGTCTTATGCAGCTAGGTATTTTTCCCAGGAAACCTTTAAACTATTTAAATGCCCTATTTTTATTTTTGTGGTGCTTTTCAGAGCTCCTTGTTTGAAGATCTCAGGCAGTCTGTGCGTGATAGTACTAAGGAAATTGGAAGGGGCTAACAAAATGGCCAGAGAGAATGCCCTCACTGTGTTTAGTGAGGCATACCTGTCTCAGTTTGCAACAAATATTTAGTTGCCAGTCACTATGATGAAGACATGCAGGTCTGAAGAGGAATCAGCATCTTTCCTACCTCCTGATGCCATTGTCCCTGGGGGAGGAGGGAGAGAAAACTGAGCCTCTTATTTCAAATATCCCTCTCTTGGGGCATCCTCCAAGAATATTAAAGTCATTTCATCTATCTCTATAGCCCTGGTTTCACCTTTTCCTTGAATTCTCATTTAATAAGGCCATCCTTATTAAATTTACCATTTCTTATTTACCTTTTCTATGTTGTAGCTCTTACAGTGAAAGTCAGGATGGGCCTTATTTTACAATAGAGGAGGTGAGGTCGAAAGAGGCAAGAGAGCATTGCCCACTGTTTGCCCACTGTAGCAGAGGAGTGAGTGGGGAGAACATCTCCCTTACTGCTTGCCCCTGCTCACCAGAAGTGGCCAGCTGACATGGCAAATCTCGGCCTCTTGGAAGGCCGGTCAAGTTACATGTTGTCCTCATAAAATCTTCAGGTAAAAGAGATGCTGAAAAAGGTAAACGTGTTCAAGAGGGGAACTGGCTCCCTGGGGACACTTTCTCTGCTGTACTTTTCTTTAACGCTATTACAGGGAAATACCATGGGATACTGGATGCTCTTTCTCTGTACATGTGACTTGAAGCTGTATGGTATTGAATTGTCTGGGCTAAATAACATCCAGCGACGTAAACCTGTCTCTTTGGTCCCTGCCTACTTGCAGCATTCAAAGTTTCTATCTGGCTTGCTTGCTTGCCTGCTTGCCTGGTGTGTTGCTGAACCCTCAAGAGGGTTAAGAAGCAGTGCCACCTTCAGACCTGGGCTGATAGCCAGAAGAAGCAAACCAGCAATGGTGTTAACTGTCCAATGCAGAATCAATCCTGTGTTTGAGAGTTTGTTCTCTATAACCTGGACAAGAAAGAGCTGTTAAAAGCTAAGAAAATGGTAACTATCGAAGGTGCATTAAATCGTCAGTGAGGTACTGAACTCGGGTATACAGCTGGCTTGTCAGAAGCCTGAGATGCTGTTGTGTGTTCTTACAGTGGGCAAATCACTTAATGGAAGCTTGAGCTGCGCCCTGTCCTGCCCCCGTGCTTTTTGCAGTGACTATAAATTGCTGTTTTCTGTCATAATTGCAGAACTGCCCTCTCCAGGCTTCCTTCCTGACGCAGGAGCATCATCTCCTACTGGCTGTGCCCACCACACTCAGCACCTCTGTGCACTGAAGTTAGCACTGGGCAAAGGTGAGGCTGAGAACTCCTCTCCACGGGAAAAGCCATGGAGATTTCAGGCCAATTTTTTATTCTCCTGGTGTTGCATTTTGCACTGTACCATTCAGAACAGAGCCAAGTTCTCACAGGCAGGAGGGTGAAAGCATTTCTAAGCTTCTCCCTGTCACGTCTACTTGTCAGGGAACCACTAATAGCTATTTTTATTCTCACATCGGTTGAGTCAAATCCATTCCATTCAAAATTACTGCCCTGACATTTGAACCTTTCAGGCAGACTGCCAGTGGCAGCACCTTATTTTTCTGTTGGAACGAGAGAAAAAAAGATCCCTGACATGTAATTAACAGAGCCAGATTAATTTTGAAATCTGAATGACACTCATTATTGAATAATGAGCTTCAGATCTTTTGTTACCAATCTCTTAACACAGCAATGGTATGGGAAGAATCAGAGAGGAGAGCAACTTGGTTTGCCTGAGCGCTGATCTTGTGGGTTGACAAAAGCTCATGCATGTTGTTTCATTAAAGGCAGACCTCTACAGGGCACTCAGAGCACTGGACCAAAATGGCAAAACAATGTGGGTAAGAGGGAACCTATACACCAGTAAGACACCAAATGCATCGTGTAAAATCAGAGCAAACCCTTAAAAGACCCACATTTCTGCTTGAAGGCACTGCGCCGAGCCCTGTGCAGATGCTGCCTGCGTGGCTGTCCCGGCACAAGAAATCCCATGCAGTCTGCTGGGCACACTGCGTGCGTGAACATGAGCGTGCAGCATGAGCTGTGGTCCTGCGAGTGTTGCTCTTATGCCAGCCTTAGAGCTGTCAGGTATCCATGGGCTATGTGGGGTCTGTGACCACTGTGCTGCACCTAATTACACCAATGGAGGGCGGAGGGGAAGGAGATTAAAATCTTACGTTGCCTTCTTCTTCTCATTGAATTCCTACTGGATCTCTGTGTATAAAGTTTTATAGAATCAGGAGTATGGAGTTCTAGAAAAGAGAACTATATCTTGAGACTGCTTTTAGGAAGTAGTCATCAACAAATGTTTTTCTTTCTGTATAACTTGTTTCAGAATACAAAATTTTGTAACCAAATGCATGGCTTATAATTGAATTCAGAGCTATAATTAATTGTTCTTTTCAATTTAGAGGGAGTTTTGTTGCCCTAAGATTTCAGAATTCTAGAAGTTATTAGTTGCAGATTAAATGAGAAGCCAAATAAGGTTTAGTAAACCAAAATTCAAGTCTGATAAAATGGTTTAATGCTGTAAGGTTAAATGGGGCAGAAGGTTATAACTGTTCCAATTTTCTTTTTATCAGTTCCCCAGAATTAATTTTCTATATTACTTGCAACACAGGTAAGTTTGGGAGGCAGTTTATATAGTATTATGGGGTTCAGAGATAGGTCGGGGGTGTCAGACTGACACTGGTTAGAAACAAATGTAGGTTAGCTGAAATTCTAGGGCAGCTCAGGGATGTTTTAAGGAAGTGTGATTCCAGTATGTTTTTAAGAAGATGAGAGAGGAAAAGCAAACAGACATTTGCCTGTTTCAATAAGACAGTCTGCAAAGATTTTGACATCAGTTTTTAGTGGTAACTGAAAGCTTAAGGGTTTGGGGAAAATGCTGTTACAGAGCTGTCTCTGTGGGCAGTCAGAGGAATGTTCTTCAGTGCCACATCCTAGGATCTGAGCTGACAAAGCTGGTTTCTATGCAAAGAGCGTAAGACACGATCTTTTTCATGCCTTTTGTGAAAAGGCTGGACCTCTGGTAAAATTGTTGCAATGCTCAAAGTTCAAAGCTTTGCTCTGTTTAGACCCCCCTGCGATTCAGAAAACTCTTAACAGTTTTCTTTCTTATCTCACGACAAATTCCCTAGCCTAAGTGCAAGCTGGCCCTGCGCTCTCTTGCTTTGACTCACTCCTGATCTGAATCAGCTCCCACTCGAGCTCCTGCACTGCCTGAAGAATATTTGTCCGTCTGGCCTGACAGGCTGCCACCACGTATCAGGCATGCTCCAGGGACTTTTCTCAGCATTAGAAAGGTACAAAATCTATTCAGTTCCTCTGTCTGTGGGGAAGCCTGTCAGCAAGCAAGATTTGGAGATACCCCAGCAGAGCATTTATTGAGTCTGCTGAGATACAGCTGTGTTTCACAGATTATCAGCAAAGGAATCCCCCTGACATCTTTTGGAGAAGAAAGGGCTGGCTAGGTCCCTAGGTGGATTTCTCTCTGGAAGATGTGTTTTGGTTTATACTGGTGAGAAAAAAGAAGCTCCCAGGTAGTTTTATAAGCATACTCATAATTCTGCGATGTGCCAGCCATGTTGTAATCTAGCTACTCTCCTTCTTGGGTCTGATTTTTGCAGGTACATTGGAGGCCAAGAAACTAGAGCCCAACTCAACAGAGTAGGGCACAGCACAATGCAGTGAGATAGTGTTTCAGAATATTTGAGTATCCCCCATGTCCTGGGGACAGGTCAGCAAAACTGTTTGGAGAAGTCTTTATATGCCTCAGCAGTCGGAGCTTGTGTCAACTCAGGCAAGAGGCAGAGAAAAGCAGCTAAAATGTAGAAGAATTCATTTACTTGTAGGAACAGTCAAGTAGTAAGAACTTTTACTACAGTCATGCTTTAATATCTAACAAGTTAAAAATGCACCCTGTTTTACACATTTTTTTTTACACATGTAGCTTCTTATTGAAGTGATTTTATATTTGATGCAACCTCTTAAGAAGTTTTCTTCCAGAAAGACTGCAGGGCAAAAATATCTAAAATAGTTTCTTTCTTGGTTCTTCATCACTTGAAACAGTGCTTCGATAACTCTGTATGCTTCCTGCAACTGCATATGTTGTACTCATGCTAATACTGCAAATGGCTTGGGTGGTATGGAAATACTACTTGTCTTGAAGAAGTGTGTTGCCAATGCAATGGACATCGGACAGCTGCATTGTGTTCTGACATGAAGCTATTTCAGTTTATTTTATTTATTTATTTATTTATAATCTGGTCAGTTGTGATATTCTGAAGGGGCTGGAGAAGATAAGGCTACAGGAAGAGGTTGATATGAGAAAAACCTATGTGCTGCATTAGATTGAGTGGGTCAAATGCATGGCATTGTACAGAGATAAAGAAGTCAATTCTTGTTTGTTAGCAGTTACTTTTATTATGGAGCAGAGGAAAAGATCGAGCTTCTTCATCCCTGTTACAATCCAGTAGAAGTCCATTCCTCATCTAAGCTTTAGTGATTGTTTATTCAATCTGACATGATGTCTTGGGGAAGAACGACATAAAAGAAATGTCTGGAGGGGAAAATCCACTTGACCTCACAGGCTTGTCCCCCCTTAAGTTTATCTTAACCCCCAGTTTTCTGTTTTGTCACTATATCCTTTAATCCCTTCTCTCTCCATAAAAGTGCCAAGATGTCTCCAAGCCACTTAGACTGCAGCGCTTGTTTCCATGTTCTTACTTGGCAACTAATTCCATGAGTTCATTATTCTGACCCTGAGTGAAATAGTTTGAATTTCCGGTATACACAATTATTTTGGGTTATGACTTCTGACTTTTGAACCCCTCACCAGAATGCACCATTTAAATCTCTTCATCAACTCTGAGTGCTGTTTGCGGGTCAACTCAGTGTCAATATTCCTCTAACAACATTATGCTGGTCAGAATTTCTTCTGCTTACGTCTTCTCTTGGAATGACTGCAGCAAAAACTGGGATCTTCTGTTCAGAGGGCGTGATCCTTCCACTATTATGCATGTTCTCCAGAAGCCATGGGATTGTTTACAGCCTATGAGACACTTAGGTGCTTTAAGAAAAGGAGAACTAAACTGAGTGATTAATAGTCTTTGTCATGCATTTTGTGCTCTCCACGAGTGTGCTGTCCAGTGTGCATTCTGATTTCATTTGCAACAATAAAAACAGTAAGCAGCACGAGTAATTTTAGTACACAATCTGAGAGCAGGAAGAGGGTATAACATGAGAATGCATTCAGCACTCCAGCACTCCAGTCATTTCCTTCGTGCAGTAAAAATATTCTATATGCATTTTGTTTTCAGAGTTTAAAACATCGATGACAAAACAAAAAAGAAAAAAGTAGCAGATCCAGCCACTGCATATAGAAGTAGATTACCTGACTTCCTTTATTCTTTCTTTCACACATTGTGTTCTGTAGCTGCAGGAAGTAATATGATATTAAAGAGTGATTTTCTTTCCTGCTGCTTCATCCATTTATTGTACTGATATCATCAAATACTCCTGTAAAATAAACTGGCAGCTCAGACCCACTTAGTGCAGCCAAACGTTAAGTCTACCAGTACACATCTTTAGGAAAGACCGATTTGGTGGAAGGGAATTTAACTGAGGGTGCAAAATGGAAATACAGATGGACTCCCAGCTGGAACTGTTTTGAAGTTTGTGTAAAAGTCAATAATAATCTCCTAACATGTACTCGCAGCCAAAAAAGAGCAGAAAAGGGCTTACACCATTGAAGTGGTATTTACTATTTTTTATTTCCTTCCTTAGCTTACTATCAGGCATGGGAATTTACAAGCTTTCCGACGAGGCTGAAGAAATGCAGGAAACCACAATGACAGATCCACTTGAACAGACCATTTCATGAGAGTGATTTGAGAAAATAAAAAATATTTTTATCAGTGGCTGAAGATGTGTACTAGAAACATTACTAATCACACAAAGTTTCGTGTAATAAAAGGAGTGTTTGTAATGCACAACTGGTGGACATTTGTTTGCATCATTGCTTTTTTTTTTCCCCCATGAAAGCCACTGTAAGCAACCCAGTTCTCTCAGAAATGAATGTAAGATTACAAATTTGGGGCACATTCTTTATATAAGCCATTTGTTATTTTCTTTAAATATTATTTTATAAACAAGAAATATGCTAAGAAAATTTCTTTTACCTTTTATTTTGACTATGCAAATATCAACAAACATTGTGTGAAACGTTGATTTCAGGAGCAACAAGAAGTGTTGATCAGTATGAGAAAAAAACTCTTGTTCGGAATTTGTTGTGCTTGAAAATTCTTGCTGGTATTTTGGCCAAAAAGAAGAGGTAGGATGAGGAAGGAAGCCTGTCTAAAAGTATGTTAGTAGCTGTCAGCCAGAAACAGGAAGTGCAGAAGCACAGAAAAATGAACAGGGAAAAAAAAAAAAAAAGTAAGAAATTCCTTGCAGACCTCAAAGAAACAAGTACAAAATAAAATAAAAATCTTTGGCTTGAGGTTAGGATAAGGTTTTGGTGCTATTACTGTTAGTTGGCGTTATTACTGTTATTTGGTGCTATTATTGTTCCAATTTCTGAGTAAGATTTGTGTCCCCAATTCTTCTCTAGGACAAATTCAGAGAGCAGCCTGAAAGAACTACTCAGATAGCTTTGAGAGAACGTGTGGCTACTACGTTCACAGGGAGCAGAAGAGTTGGTCCCACAGTAAGTAGAGTTACCTCCACAGTGCCTTGTATTTAAAATTCATGGCTACCCAGAGCAATCACTGTTAGAAAGCTTGTGCTGTGCCCATCTGTGTGTATGGTATTTGCACACCTCCCACCAGTTGGAAGGAATTTTCAGTATTGGATGAGCTTGTACTTCTCTGAGAAGTGATGCCCGTTATCAAGTATACCTCATCTTTTTTATTGTAAACCTGCTGATTTTCATGACTATGGCATTTCAACTACTTATTAGTTCTATATTAACTGTTCAAAGCCTGGCTCTGGGGAAGAGTGTGGGATTCAGTGCTGTTTTGTGCAGCTTCCACAGAAGTCCATGAAAATTCTCATTCAGTTACACAAGTGTTGGCCTGAGATTGCTTGGGAGTTCCTGGCAACATAGCATACCAGGTGTTGAGGCACTCGACTGCCACGTTTCTGACAGGATGCTGAGAAGAAAGAGTCAGACGTGGTATGTGAAGGGGCTTCACAGTGATGTGTGAAAGGACCTGGCTGGACAGACTTGTGCTTATGCGCCCACTCCCTTACCATTACAAGTTGGAATTGCCTCAGCAGAAACGGCCCATGTTGACCTTCACATTTTTCTGTTCCAGAGCCCCCCCTAGCCCTCTCCCACTCACCTTCCAACTGTACCAGACACTCGAAGCTCTTCCCTGCCCCTTTCCCACTGTTCCTCTTCCCCCAAGCCTTCTCATCCTGGTGGACCAGAAAGGGAGTTGTGTACACTCTGTTACTCCTTTGCCTTGGGCTCAGAGCCAGTTCAGAATAACAACTTGTGCACGTATTGAGACTGGGCAGTAGAGGACTTCTGGGCAAGGAAAATCATCTTCTCCTTTCCATTTCTAGACAAAATTCTGGGGCAGGAAACCTGGCAGTATGGTAGTCCAGTGCAGAGATGTAATCAATGTCTTTATTTGTCCCACAAACTATTATTATGGGTTGAGGTGGAGAATGAAAGTTGCCAAAGTGGTTCTACGATCCCAAGCTGAGCTTCCAAAGCAAACAAAATAAAATAAAATGAGCACAATTTATGTGGAAATCAGTAAGATACAGAGTGGAACCTCAAGTGCAATACTAGTAAGAATAGCCAAACTATTGTAGCTAGTGAGGTACCGATGGTGTATCTGAGCATGTGAATTTTAGATTGCTTCTGAAATTGCTCTTTATCAGCTTTTTTTTTTTTTTTCTTTTTTTTTTTTTCATGCTTTGCTGAGTCCTCAGATTAGTCTACTTCATTCTCACGAACCGAACAGTTTCCTTGACTGCTGCTTGCAGGTGATAACAGTGTCACAAGAAAAGAACATATGGGCAGTGATGCCCATCCCAAACTATGTTGTTTTGGAGTGGAGCTTCATTTAAGACAAGGTTTTGGCCCAGACTAAGCCATATGGGCCCATGGGCTCCAAACTATGAGCTGTCTTTTTCCATTTTTTTTCCTTTCTTTTTTCTTTTCTAGATTCTACAGTGTGGTTTCTAGTATATTCAGCACCAAGAGCTATTAATTTAATGGGATGGAGACCGTTTCCCATAACACAGGGCTCCACTGCTTCCTTGTAAAAAAATAATCATGTGGGTTTTTTTGTAGGTTACATGCAGTCCTCAGGATTTTGCAATTTAATTGGAAGATGCCTACAATTATCAACTATCTTCAGGCTTAATTAGCTTATTAGCTTGTCCTGTAACTCTGCATGCCCTTTAAAAACTCAGCTTTTTTCCAAATGTTGCCCAGAGTGTCATTTTGTACTTAGTTCATTTTGTGGATGCTTGGTGATGAATTCTTCTTAGTTTTGAATCCACTTTAAGTAACTATTCTTCTGCAGAACCTAGTTTTCTGTGCATAAAAAATTATGCTGGCACCAAAGTAAACAGAGCTGAAATGGCTAGCAGGCCACAGTAAAACAAATCAGAATGATTAGTCATCCTCCTGGGACACAGATGAGTCACCTAAGGTCAAGACACTTCTGGGAAAACTAGATAGCTGGTAAATGTATTACCAACTGACTATCAAAGTCCTTGTGCCATACCAGGAAATATCCCTGACTTGGGCAATTCTTCTCTTCCTGCAATGACAAAAGCAAACCAACTGCTTAACAAGTCATTCCCCTTTCTTCGGTCCCTTACTACCAGTTCTGACAAGCCAAACAAATTGCTTCTCCATGACATTCTGTGTATCTGTGGGCTAGCAACAAAGCTTTTTGTCAGATGAAATACTGTCTGCAATGTAACATGCAGCCTTCTTTCTTTCTAGTAGGCAAGAGGCAGGGTTATCTCATCAGCTTTTAAAATTAAAAAAATTTAATCATGTTTTACTCTTATTGATCTTATCTAGACTGTAGTTTCAGAAAAAAATCAGTGCTTTTTTTTTTTTTTTTTTTTTTTTACTTGCACCACGTTCTACCATAATGTGTAGAATTAAACCCCATGCTCTCACCTGACTAAAGATTACATAGTTTGCTCCATTTTGGGGATGTGCAACCAGAAAATCATTGGTTTTCATCAATGTCTTCTTCTTGTAAAACTGGTAGTTAAGGGGAGTTGTGAAGTGCCTTGTTGACTTGGGGATGAGCACAGACCCCAGCTCAATGTAAAGACTTTTCTTAATCTCGGTTGGAAGAATCCACAGCTCGTTTTTATTTTGATAGGCAGAGCTGCCCAACACATCCAAAAGGCCCTGTGCCTGTTTACGTATTTATAAATAACTACTTCCCAAATAAATCATAAACTCCTTCTATATTAGCCTTTTTCACATCCTCTTATTTTAGGTGTCTCTAGATACGCTACAAACAGGGATAGGCTCAGAGATTTGTTCATGACTTCAACACAGATGAATTTACTAGGGAGTCTGCTAGTTCCCTCTTCTCCCACCCTTCCATCTGCCTCTGCCTATTAGCATTTCCCAGTGCAACGTGTCAGCCAGGACCTGTTGAACATCACAGCTGAATTCAGGTCTGATCTAATCATTTGTCTCCCTCATTCATGCTGCCGAAGCTTTGGGCTGTAATCTCATTCCAACGTGCTTTCTATCTTGTGTGTACCTGTGTGTCAGGGGTGTAGTACCACCCAGAAATCTGGGATGAGCAGAGTAGATGGGAGTGGAGTTGTCTGGAAATGTTCCAATGACACCAAGTTCTACAAACATAGGTCTGTTGAGGCTGAAATGTTTGGAATTGCATGCATTTTTGCTGAATTGCTGCAGCTTTGCTAAAGAATATAATCTTGCATCTGGCATATGGCTATCTTGGAAATGTGATTTCAATGCTTCTTGGAGCCTCAGATCTAAGGCTGACCAATAGTGGCCTGTCCTGCACCCGGAGACTTTGGGTACTCAGCATGGGGGCAGCTCATCAAGGACGTGCTCTGGAAGGTGGGTTCCTTGTTTTTGGTGCCGTGCTCAGCTTTGGAAATGTAGATCTCAGCAGTTCCACATACTTGACCATATTCTTTGGTAAGTGCCGAATCAGTGAACTGAACACATTTCTATTTCTGTAGTGTGTGACCATCTTGGATTTGCTTCTTTCAAATTCCACCAGGACAGACAGTTATAAAGAGTGATCGTGACTCAGAATGTTGCCAGTGAATATACTTTCTGAAATTAGTGTTCTGTGAGCCATAGCAGTCTCAAGTCTGCTTTTGAATGATAGTTTTTTTTACCTTACCAGCACAATGTGAATGATATACCCATCATCTCTTACAGTGAGGGATGTGAAGGTGAAGACACGTATATGAGATTCATTTTGACTTTTTGCTGTTTGGGAGGCAGTCCTGTATGGTCTTCCACAATATATTTGATAATTTTGCAATGAGTAGACAACCTGCAAACAGAGAAAAAAAAATAGTCAAATGATTTAGTTAGATCTGGTCTGTACACACCGGTATTTTCAGGTAATAAATAACTTAATGCAAATAGATAAAATGGTCTACAATGCAATATATTTGTATGCACAGCTCCTCATTGCTCTTTTGGTCTCTTATGTACCTTGGCCAGAACTGCAGTTTCTAAACCTATGAAAAACTTGATATAGTTTCACAACAGAAAAAAAAAGGTTTTGTCACAAAAGAGTTTGATTATTTCAGTCTAATAGAGATCCAGAAGGATTTGATATTGCTGGGTTAGATTAATGTGATTCTTAGTTTTTTTTCTGAGTGATCTTTTGAAGCTCAATATTGGAGAGCTTGGTGACAGGCACTTTACAAACCTTAAAATAAGATATATGTCGTATGGCCTCTCCAAAGCTCTGTTTCATAGGCTGGATGGGATTCCAAGCTTTCAGACAGATAAATCATGTGTATGGCTCCTGGGAGATTCAGATGTTAAACTGATCCTATCCTGATGATAAAGCTCTGTTAAGTATCCCTTAAAGATTTTAAAATGTAGGCCTCAGTCCTATGGTATAAAGCACATTGATTCACTGTCTTCAGCTAAGGGTTGACTTGAAAACAGGTGGCCTCTAGCACATAACACATTGCAAGATTGAACAAGTTCTCCCATATTTTGTTTTCTGTGAAACTTCTACCTGAGAGTAGGAAAAATGGTGTTACAGCCATATGGATACTGTTCTCAGTGGTGTAAAAACCCTAGCAGTCCATGGAAATTGAATCTGACTGGTACTTTTTTTTTCTTCTTTTTTTTTTTCTGACTGAACAGATCTAGTTATTATTTATTATTATTATATTATTATTTATTTCTGCTGCAGTTGTGAGTGGGACTTTGGAAATATAAGCAATAATGTCAAAGCCACAGAGTATGTCTGAAATTGGAATGCTATCTTGATCCTGTGGCTTTTAGTTTGTAACACAGATCTTCACTCTATAAAAAACCCAGGTAGAAGTACGCTTCTGGCTTCACACATCTCTTCTGGACTCATTCCTTGCAAGCAGAACTGCACTAATAGAAGCCCCTTCCACTCAAATCTCTTTGTAGGATTAGGACTGTAAGCACGCTGTGACAGAAATGCCAGCTGTGACATAGGATTGCATGTCAGCACTGTGGGAAGATGGCGAATGAGCCGAGTTCCTGTGCGGCACTTCTCACTGATAGATTTTGAGGACTCGAGTGTCATTTTACATGGAGAGGCAGCGATATCCCGAGGTTACCCAGCAGATAAGCAACACAGCTGGGAATGAAGTCCAGGTGTCCTGAGCCTCAGTCCACTGCTCCATCCATCCTGCCTCCAAAGAAACAATGTTTGCAAAAGATCTGTAGGAAATGCCTGGTTTGCCTGTGTTTCACCCCAGGAATGGAATGCTGGGTCAGCAGTATTTATTTTCTTATCTTGATCCCCCTAATTTTTACTTTTTAAAGAGCTCTCTCTCTTCCCGGGCCTCTTGCAAACTCAAAACATGTTGCTAGTAGAGCCTGGAAAATTACTTGGAAGTTACTAACACTTGTAAAATGGTGATTCTCAAATTTGCCTGTGAAGCTTGGAAGATGGTGGTGGGAGGAACTGCCCCCCTGGCCCCATGTCAGCTGCGGTCCTTTGTGCCACTCCAGTCCCACCGCTGGCTGGTTTGGAGAGTAAAGCATGGCTGGTTTTGCCTCAGCCCTGTGCCAGGTTTCACCCTGGTGCCCTTGCTCTGAAGTTAATGTGTTTAGTGATACGAACTTGCTGCATGTTTTTTGCTCTACAGCTAAACAGATTGCTGCACATAAAAGCCCCACCACCCATTGCTACAAATCTATTAAACATCTCCAGTTAAGCATACAGCCTCCTGCTACATTCAGCAGCTGAGCATGTAAATTCCTGTGACCAAATAGCTGCACAGTTAACTGCTTTCACATGTGCTCCCACCATGGCCATCTCGAAAGGCAAAATCTTGGCCCAGCTTTGCCCTACGGGCAGCCAGCCAGTGACCAGGGCACGACTGCGCTGCGGGCCAGAAGGGGCACCCTGGGTCTTGCTCTTCACAGGGCAGCTCCTCGGGAGCTGGGCCGAGGGCAGTGCAGGTGATGGTGTGACTTGTGGCTCGCCCTCACCCTCCTCTCCCCTGGCACTAGGAGCCTGTGGGTGCTGTGGGAGGCCAGGCTGGCTGCCAGGCTTTGCTTGGACCTGACCCTCCCTGTTAAGGGGTTCACGGTGGCTCACTAGGCCTTGGCCTGGACACAGCTCAGTGTGCCTGGGTATGCTCCCTCCTGCACCCTCCTGCCCCACTCTCAGCCCCACTGCACTTTGTGGAAGGGGAAGCCACTTTCATTTTTCTGCCTCCCAGGCTGTGGAGAGGCTTTTGCTCCAAATGAACCAATACGCATCCCAGCACAAAGCACTGCCGCAGCTCTGAGGGCCGCAGGGCTTCCCCTGGCTGCCCCTGCCCTGGCTGGTTACCACAGCCCTGCTGCCACAGGCCCAAGGCAGGCCCCAGCCTCACTGCCTGGGGCTGGACCCCGCGTGCCCACCGCCACAGCCCCTGCTGCTGGGCCCCGCAATGTGGAGGAGCAGTGGGGCCCAGCGGCGGGGCGGTGGGTGCCGGGGCAGCCCAGGAGCACCAGTAGCAGTGCTGGAGGTAACCGGCCACGTTAGAAACAAAAGGGCTGTGTCCCCCTAGTCTGGAAGCAGGGGCCGGAGAGCCCTCTGAAAGGCAGTGGTTAATTTGAAACACAGGCGAAAATAGCGACGGCGCTGGGAGCGTGTTTGCCTTGGCTGCTCCGAGCCCCGCACCGCTGCACTGAGCAGGCCCCTGGCTGCCGGCCAGGCTGTAATATTTCCTTTTGCTGTTGTTCATAAAGGCATTCAGGAAAACAATTAAGTGCAACGAGGGCTTCCCGTTCCGGCGGCGTGTGAGCCTCCAGCGAGTGCACACCCAGGCTGTGGAGAGCCTGCCTGGCCCAGGTGGCCATGGGGCCCGGGGCCATGCTTGGCCCCATGGTGGGCTGGCTGCCCCTGGGGGGGCTGCCTTTTGAAAGTCGTTTCTCCCACCCCTCAAGGCACAACGGGATTTCTCCCGGCAAACAAAAGGAAATGTCACAGCCGTGTTTTGGTGAGGGGGTTACGGGTATGCAATTTAAGAGGATTTATCGCTGCTTGAGCTGTGGCTTTTTAAAGGCCCCGATAGCCTGGGCCTCCGCTGCAGCACTATGAAGAGGACAGGAGGAGGAATACATTGTACCACTACAGGGTGCCTTCAGGGCTGGCTTTATCTGAGAGGCAGAGCTGAGTGGGTTGGTTTAAAATAAAAAGGCCGCTCACCGCACACTATTGGTTATATGGGCATAAAGTCTGCAAAAAGCAGATCTTGGGCTACCCAAGATGTCAGCTATGCAAAGGAAATCCCATGGAACATAAACTAATAAGGACAGAAATGTTCAAATTACATTACCTGGGGCACGGCAGCAATAAACGTGCATGCAAGGGAAGTTTGGCAAGCCTCTCCTTCCTTGTACATGTACAAGTGCACCAGTTGTAACAGAGCCAGCCAGGTGTTGGGAATGCCCCTTCACAGCTAAGGGAAGCTCTAAGGCTGCCTGAGACCTTGTAGAATCCTGGCTCTCAGTATTCAGCATTTGCTGAAGTGCTAAAACACCACTAGTTAAGGACAGCAGCTTGATGTCCTTACATGAATTGGGACAACTCTATGAAGGCCATGTTTATGCTCATTAATAGCCCTGATTCACTGCTGGAGGATAGTCCTTGTTGTAGCTGTGACAGGACAAATCTCAGTGTACAGAAAGCACCTGGCTGGCCTTGTGCTGACTGAGTTAATGGAAAGTGAGGTCAGCAAATCCTGGACTGATGACAGGATCTAAGAGTCTGATGTTTCACATCTGGGATGGCCAACTGGTGGTCCAGGAATTGAACCAGGCCACAGGGTGTTTTTGTTTCTGTCTTTTGGGAACACTGGCCAGTTCACATGAATGCTTCTGGGGGCACAGGAGGGAATGTGACTTTTCTATCTTCTTAAGGACGGGCAGGCTGGGAGCATTGTATTTTTCATCCAGTGCACTGTAGCCCAAATGTGTCCTCTGGTGTTCCTGCCTATGGACTCTCTATCTGGACAACGGAGTGCTTCTCTGTGCACAAGTCAGCCACCCATGTTTTAGATGACACAAGAGGAAGATTGTCTGCATCCATAACAGCCCTGGCTCTGTCAGCTAAGGCACTGGCCACTGAAGCTGTAGCTAATTAAGCTAAGGTAGAAGGAGATAATGAGTGGTAGGTGGGAGAGGATTAGAGGTCTTTGTGATCACTTGGGTGAAACTTGTTCAATCAGCAGCTAAACTTTTTGGTTTCACTACTGTACTGAGCATTTTTTATTACTGTGACCTTACATTTATGTTTTTTTTCCAGGTCATTTGGGCCTTGTGTAGACCTGTGCTTTTAAAACAAACAAACTTCAAAGGGAAATCAATACCTGAGGTGGAAGAGTTCATGCATTACAGAGCCTCAGGTGAGCAAAATTATTTGTATTTTAACACATGTGAGTTTGTTGAGGAGAATGCAGCTATGGACCAGGACAGGCTCCAGAGGGGTTTGACACCCCTGCTGATGTTGAAGGGAGAGGTGCCCTCATCAGCTCAGTACAGCCCAGAGAATCTGGGAGAGAAGCAGCCGGGCTGGTATACAGTAGTAAAAATGGAGATGGAAACCTTGGCTGCAGTGTGTTTTTAGTTCCCCTCAACATAGCTAGTGCCTGCTATCTTGCTTTGGGGAAGTAACTGCCAGCTGCGTGAAGCCTTGCACATGCTGACGTGGCACATTCACTGTTTTTGCAGCTCAAATTCTTCAGTTTAGGGATAAATTTAAAGGTGTTTCCTTGTTCAGGAGGCAGAAATGCTAAAAATATAACTTTGAATAGTTAAGTGATGCCTCATCACAATCCTGTTAGGATAGGGTTGTGAACAATAACCATTGTGAATAGAATAATCTTTTTCTTTTGAGTTAATGCTCACCTGACATCTCGCTACAGGAATTTGTATTGGTACTGGGAGGACCATACTCTTAAGGGCAGGTGCAATGGTTATACAGTGTCCATGTTTCCAGACTAGGTGATAATGCCTTTGGCATATTGCAGCTGGAAGATGTATTGAGTATGCATTCAGGTGAGCAAGTGGGCTTCCACTTAGAGTGATAACCATGGGGCTGGCTGGTGTAAGTATCTCTTGATAGAAAAGCTATACAAGCAATTCGAGGGTCAAAGGCAAAAACCTGCCTGCAGCCTACTCCTTGTCATAGCCAAGCAGCGGTCCCATGATGACTCCCAAGACAACCAAAGTGGATTAACTTCTATTCTACAGATTCAGAACCTTGGAATTAATAAAATAAAATAAAAATACTATGTGCCAGTGATCATTAGATCATTAAAGTAAAAAACAGCAATCAGAAAGTTAATTAATTTTCATTTAATTTTTTATTGACATTTGAAAAGCACATGAATGTTATTATTTTTATTTATTTATTTATTTATTTTCCTCCTAAATGTAGATTCTCTGTGATTTCTTTCTTCATGAATCTTATCTGGTCAATCCAAAAATATAATATTTGCCCTTCCTTTGCTTTGTTGGTTGTTTGCTGAGAAGTTCAGCATAGCTATTCTAGAGGAAAATGTTTTGTGTTTTGTAGTTTTTCAGACCTGGCAAAACACAGACAAATTTGCTAACTTTTTGCTATCATGCTACCAAGACAAAACTAGGCTGAGGCTTTTGAGACAGATGAGAAAGCCTCAGCTTTTTTTCTTTTAACATGTACTCCAAATTCAACTGATCTCTTCAGTGTGAATAGTTTGTGCAAGTCCTTTACACTTTTTCCAGTGTCTGCAAAAATGAGTATTGGCTACTTTTCTTTTTTAATGCCAGCAATTGATTTATACCATTTGGTGTTTCAACACTATTCTGGCAGGGCAGGGACTTGAAACTTTACCTAGGAAAGAAGTCAACAAATAGTCCCAAGAGCACAAGCTGCAATTTTCAGGTGCATTTTTCCTCTTCCACATCAGAGGCAGGTATATGCTACCTCTGGCAAAAACACTTCATTGCTCTTGTTACTGTTCAGACTGGAGGGGGATGCGCTTAAATGTTCCTTTAACTCTGTGAAGTTTTCCTAGAAGTTGTGGCAGTCCATGAAATGGGCTTGTTTTTGGAGCTATAAACTCTGAATTCAAATTTTATCACTTCTTGGAGCTTAACAGAGCAGTAGGTTTGCGATTTTATTCACAAAGCTATGGATCATTGCAAATTGCTTCCTACTATTTGACAGCTTCCTTTTTAGAAATTTCAACACTCCAGCTATCTGCCCGCAGCAGTGTATGATTCTAATCACTGCTATGATTTCATAATCCTCCTTTAATTCAGCAAACATTCCAGATTATCGACATACGTGATTTGTAGTTTGGGAGAGCACACTGCAGCAATTTTTTCCTGTTGTCAGGCTTTTAGGTTTTGTAGCTGAAAGAAGCATAGTGTTAACCAGGGGTAACTTCTTTGATATAGGTTATAAATATATGCAGCTATTTTGGGTTGCAGAGATGACATTCCCCTCGATGAATGTAAGAAGGAAAGCTGCAGAGTTTAAAGCCAAATTCAGCAGGAAGAAAGAAAATTACTTCCATATTATCTTCTGTATGTCATTAAATGGAAAATGAGATAATTCTTCCATACATCTGAAAACTAAATAAAGAGGTCTATTCTCCTCTCAGTTTCTGTGGATAACTTCAGCTAATTTTTGTGGCAGTTATGCACGTTGATGGGAGAAAAGATGCCTCAAGTAGGATGACACGGTATACATATATTACTAAATAAAATGCTCATTTTACTTAGGATAATCCAGCTTTGTTCCAGATATATGTACGCATTCCTCTTGCAGCAAGTATTTCAGTTGTCAGGATGACTTGATACATTTGTTCTTTGATGTCAAATTGAGTTGCATCACTGTGGAATGGTTGCTACAGAAACCCCAGCCCATTTTTTGTATGTATTGAGTTCAATCCTTTTTACTTAGAGAAGCTGGATTTGATTTTTCCTCTAAAGAAGTTCATAGTAAAATGGGTGAAACCTCTAATAAACCGCAACAATAAGCGTGGCAAAAATACCCAGATAGTGAGATCAGAGACAATAAGGAAAAAGCAATTTAAAGTCCAACAAACAAAGTCTATCTCTTGATAAAATGCTCCCTGTTGTAATTGAAACCAGAGCTAAATTAGATCAATACCAAAATATTAAAGTGTGCCAAACCTGTTTTCTGTAGGCTTTGCTATAATTGGATTCTGATGTGAGAGATAGCTTAAGTAGGCAAAGTCTGTTGACTCAAGACCGTGATTATTCATAGAAAAAGAGCTCCCTGCTAAGGTATACAGTACTTTTATCTGGTGTTGCTTGAAGAATTAATACATTTCTATCCTTCCCCTCCATGCTGATGCATTTGAAGTCCATATCTTGCCTACAGTAAATCTCTGTCTCGCTTACCAAGAAACTATTTCACTGTATAAGCAAGGCATATTGACAACAGATTTAACCCAGACATCTCAGCTTTATTCAATCAGAAGAATGCTGGCCTGGTTTCAGGTTTCTGGGATACAGGCACAAACGGACATGCCCCAAGTAGAATCCATTTGTTTTCCCGTGAATGCACCTAGTAGGAGGTCAAATAAAAATAAATATTTTGGCTGTTCAGAACAAGATAGATTCCTGGAGCATTTGTGATTCAGACTGGAAATGCGGTTACAACAAGCAGAGGTAGCATCAGAAGAATGTCCTGTGAAGAGTAAAAATCTTTTTTCTTCTTCTTTTTTTTTTTTTTTTCTTCTCTCTTTTAAAGTGGGGTTATTCCTTGTCATCGCTAATCAGATTTATGAGAATAACTACATATACCTTAATGCCCCTCGCCTCTTTGTAGAAATCATTCTGTTCAGCAGTTAAGGAAAAATAGCCATTTGGTAGCCTGCTAGGACATTTTTAATGCAGATCTAACGTATACAAAAGAGTAGTTTATGGACTTCCCCTGTGATAGTACGAATAAATCAATTTAGATCCAGTATACCAGGGGCCCCAGATTCTCTGTGGAGTTCCACCAAACAATGGAATAAATTGTGCAAGGGCAATTTGTCCCTAATGTTTTGGCTATTTGATTTTGTTGAGGTTTTGCTGGTGTTATTTAGATATTCACTGTAATTTATACTGCAGTGTAAAAAAACAACAACAACAACAAAAAAACCCAACAACAACAAAAGAAACCCCTGAATATTTGCCTGCAGGGGAGTGAGTGCTCACTGCAAAAATCCTTTGAACGTAATAAAAATGAAATCCCCAGGTAATAAAAAAATAATAAATTAATTCCTGGCTTTTATGAATAATGCATTGGTGGAGCAGGGGGGAGGAAGTGCTTTTAAGATTTATTCCTCTTCCCCCCCTCTCCCCTCCCAACCTGTTGGCAGAAATAAAGGCTAGGTTGGGAATGTTTTCCTACATAGTGCATGTCTTCTCAGGCTTTTCTGCAGGGTCTGGCCTAAATGCTGAAACACAACCAGTCACTAAATAGTGGGAATTCTGATTTATGTCTTTGTTTGTTTGTTTGTTTCTTTGTAAAGTCTGTGGGTGTCTTCCCCAGTGTGTTGACCATCTGGTTGTGGGTTTGACTGTTTGGGATGTGCCTGGCATGCTGAAAAACAACACAAAATTGCAAAGCGGTTGGCAGCCCAGGGAAGGGGGGGTTGGGGTCCTAGGTGGGCTTTGACAGAGAGCAGGTGTTGTGATGGGAAATTCGGGACAGCGCCGAGGATTTCTCTCTGTTCAGTTGGTAAATATATGGGAAATGCTAGAGAAGCACTGCAAAGATAAATGGTACTTATTCAGCTGGTACTGAAATGGAAACACTTCTGTGTCACAGTCTCAATGGAAAAGCTCTTTGAGGATTTCTAATGGGTTTTGCCCCGTAGCAGTGGTTCAAGTTCAGTGTTGGAGGACCCAGACTCAGAGCTGAATTAGGGCTGTTGAAGAGCCTAAGTGAGTCTTAAAAATGGAGTTTCAGTGCAGTTCCCATGACCAAGTGTCCCAGTCGTGAAAACTGCCGCAATACCCATCATGGTACCGCTGGTTTCTGGCGGCGTGAAGCCTGTGCTCCCCAGCTGTTGAGGAAACCCCATACTTTCTCCGTCCTTTCATCAAGGGACTTAGAAAGGCTATAGGTTTCCAGTTCTCTGTCACTGAAATAATTGCTTTGTAGGATGGGAGAAAAGAAAAAAAGCTGTCAGTTTCCAAATCGAGGATACGGGAGGAAATTTCCGTACCGTGTGTGCGGGCCCTACGTCAGGCAGCAGAGCACCAGCTCTCCCAGGGTTCAGTTTCGGAGAGTCGTAGCGGATGTGGCGCTCTTACAGCCAGTTAAACTTTGAATAATCCTTTCAGGAATAAAATATATTTTCTGTGACTAGGACGGTGCCAAATCATTTTAAGTTGCCAAAAAGCTGCTTTGGAAGGACTTGAGGAAACCACAGCTGGGAATTGTGTCACAGATATAAAATGAGATTTATTTACTCTTCTACGTCCAACACTGAAATAATAAGGAAGACAGGAACAGATGAAAGAAGCATTTTTTTTTCCTCCCTTTTTACAGATTTTCTTTCTTTTCAATTTAATTTACTTTTTATAGAGTTTCTGTAGAAAATGCACATTTTCAACAGTGACTTAAAGCTCTTCTCAGTGAGGTCATTGGCCAAATGAGTACTAGGAATTAATCTCGTGATGTGCTTTATGCATGGGGGTAGGGAGAAGTGTGCATGTGCTTGGCGACTCAGCGGCCTTGTGGGGATTTCAAAGAGCCACGTTTGGTTTGTGAGCCTGCTTCCAGGCCCGTGCTCACTGGTGCTCTTTTCTGCATGCTTGCTCTGCATGTGGGCCCTACTAATTTTGTTGCCCAAGATCAGAATTCAAGTGGTGCCTGGGGACTGACCTCCACAGATAACAAATTTATCACTAGGACTTTTAAACACTAGGAAATATTTAATTTTTCTGTGGGTTGACAGCATCCTTCCTTGTGCTGTGAGTATTTGTGGACTGCCTGCATTTCAGCCTTCTCTCCTGGACAGTGCTTTGGAACTGGAGCCACATGAGACCTGTGGGTTTTGCTTGGATATATATATCTAATATAGACTCACTCCTGCATTTCTATATATGTGGAGCCTGTTTTTTTTTTTCCCAAGAGAAAATTAAAAAGAATCAGAACTGCAGATGATAATTTTTTAAATGTCTTTACTTTTTAGTGTTGCTTGTGTTTGCATAACAAACCAAATTGCAGAGTTAGGAGGATGTAGTGTGTTCTCTTCTGCTTTTCCTTATCTTATTCACTGAGAGATATGTTAGCAAGAAATCTCTCTTCTGTCCTGGTGTAGACAGAAGTGTTCATAGATCAGAGATGATAAGGAATATTGTACTAATGGGAATCTGAAAATACAATACAGCTGAATACATGTGTGTCTGCATACATCCCAGCTCATTGTATTCATTTGCGTTTCTAAAAGTATTGGTCCAATAAATTTTGTGTTCAGTTAATATGAATTATTTATTAAAATACTCTTGCTTTGTGCACCAAGTGAAACGTATTAAAATGCATATTTTCTTCCCCTCAAATGAATGCCCATTAAAAAATAGCAGTTAAATAAATTTATTTTTGAGTAACTGATTTGAGCATTTGACAGGTATCTACTTTATGAACAGCAACTGCCAGGGGAGAAGAAAACGAGGCAGAGCAAAGACAAGTAGGAACCGCTAATTGTTAGAGGTTCCACACCACTGGAAAGGAAATACAGAGAGCACTTTTCTACTGAAAGGGAGAGGCAGCAGTGGCATGGTAAAGAAATTGGAATAGGAGGAAAGGTCTTTAAACAGTGAAGACATTTTTAAGGACTCCCTAAGAAGCAATAGAATGCTTGAAGGCACAGAGCCCTTTGTAGGATCACGAAATTAGGATTGTATAGTTTCAAGAATTGAAACTGGGATTTGAAGCACACACTTCTTACCAAAAGGCTTGCTTATATTTTACAGTTATTAGAAAATACCCCAATTTGGCAAATTTGAGAGAAATGAGCCAAAATTAGGCAGGAGAAGATCGGTATGTTTGCAATGAAATAATGTATTTTGTCTGGTTTCTTTACAACCGATGGGGATGTTTCTGTTAGGGTTTGTGTGAGCAAATCCATAATTGCTGCAGGGTCAGTTCTGTAACCACCGTGTAAAGTGCACGTGCCACCATTTCAACGGCGTTCCCTCTGCTTCTGCGGGACATGATGTGCTGGTTTATGGATAGCTAGTCCAAGGGTTCTGAATTAGGGACTTAGTAGGGATGTAGGGGAGGTTCCTGACACCTATGTTGAAAACTTTAAAAGAAAATGATTTCACTGAGCGGGGAGCAATGTCTCCGTATTACCCTGCTGCAGACTGACACATGCTAAAGGGATGCACCCATCTTCCTGGAAGGAATGCGTGTTTAGTACAGTTCAGCTGATCCACTCAAGTAGCAAAGGTGTGTATGTGGCCTCAATATTAAAAAAGGAAATTAATCTGTGGTTTTAGCTCATAAGTATTTGCAGCATCTTTAGGCACTGCAGGCCGTGGCATTCTCACTGAGTGTTTCCACTGGATGTAGTTGGTTTAGCTTTCTCTCTGGTTTTGCACAACTGCAGGTGTGCCTCAATATTACTGTGAGGTGGATTAAGCACTTTCTTTCTTAGAATATTCACTGTTTTAAAGCACCCGCCCCTTATGGGGAGTTCTGGGCTTCTTGTTTTAGTTTTGAAGACCAGAAAATGTTGCTTGACTAAACTATTATATTGATAGTTGCCCATGTTTTCCCACTGTCCTTCCCTAGTCTTCTTTAAGCTTTATTTTCAGAATTCACTGTTTGAGTGGGAAACCTAAGATGCAGAATAAAACAAAATTTTGTAGGAGTTATTCGAACAAAACATCCTGGGTGATAAAGCTCAGCCAAGGGGAGTAACCCATGGGGTAGGATGAGAACAGGAAGATCTGCTCATCTTTATCTCCAGGCACTAGAGCAGTGCATGAACAGAAGTGCTCAGTTTTCAGTTTTTCATTCACAGTGGACATTTTCTCTGAGCAGAGAAAATGTTGCCTCCAAAGACCAGTTGTTGTTGCTGGTTGCAATCCCTGCATGGAACGCCCTGTGAATATTGAGAAGTCCCTCATGTTCTCTTTGAGAGAGGTGAGGATTAAAGAAGACTTGAGCTATTATATTGCTACTTTGGCAATTTCAGTAGACCCAGTTTGATACCTTGCTGTTTATCACATGCTTACAGCAGAGGTGTTTAGCTCTTTTTCAAATCACATAATGGATTTTCTTGTTGTGATTTTGTAAATTGATTTTTCAGTAAGCTCTGAACTTTATTGTATTCATGACTTTACTAGATGCCAAAGATAGCAAACCTTCAAACTGAGGATTTGGATGTAAAATATTAACAAGTTCCTTGCTGGACCTAATACATCTCCTGACAGAGTGCTCCATGTTCCTGTTCCTTGTGGTGCTGAGTTGAAATATCTTAGACAAATGAATTGTCTGCAGTTCTCACATTTTAAATTAACTCTTTGTTGGTATAATCATCAGCAGCTCTTCCTGTAGTTTTGGAGCCTTTTCTTGCTATCACATATCATTGGCTTCTGTACACGTAAAACCCTCCTGGAAAATGCTTGTTTCTATGTCGCTGTTATCTTTCCTCTAGCTGAACAGATCGGTGAATATTACCTTGAATACTCGGTGCTGTAATTGACCTTTTTCTTGGCTCGGTGATAGGAATCAGTTGCCTTCGCTTGCTTCTCACTTTTTTATTTGGTTCCTTCAGTGTTAGTGCAGTTACAGCATGTTTCATCTTCTATAACTGAACATCTTCTGAGAAGTAACTGCATTCTAGTTCTGTTGCACTGACCATTGGCGTCCTTGGAAATGTTGGAACAGCAACGCAGATTTGGAAACTAACGTAGATTTCCTACTAGGTTTGTACAAGCTCTGTGAGCACAACTCCGAGGAAAATTACGTATATATAGAGGGAGATTTGTACAGTGCTATTGATAGTCATGGAACAGATATTAATAATGTTTTGAAATATTATGTAGCAGATCTCTTTCATACACATAGAAAGTGTGAATAATGAAAACCATAGCCCGCTGTACCCAGCACTAAATGCTTGAGATTTTTTAGTTTTCAGAATAAAACAAATTTTGTCATGATGGAAGCATGCCAAAAAGACTTTGAAACGACTAGCTTCCACGTTTGTCTGATGTATCTGTATTATAAGTGAGAGTGTTATTTGGCTATTTTTAGAAGGAGACATTTGCATCTACACTGGCAATTTTATATGATGCTTCAGCTTAGTATGCCTTAAATGGTAAACTAATAAAGTGGGTTTAAAGGGAAATTGAAGTGATATCTTTAAAGAAAATTATAGTGATTATCTCTAATACTTTGTTAAGTTAAATATTTCCTTAGGGAAATACGTACAGGATGGAAGAATTTTCTAAACAGTTTTGGTACTACCTGTCTGCCACGCAGCATGTTTGTGGGCTTGGATTGTTTCTTACAGCACAGAAGATTCAGCCTTGCCCAGAGGACCAAAATGGGTCAGTGACCCAAAAGCTAACATTGCCCAGGAATGAACAGCAGATCAAAAAGAGCCTCTCTTGGACAGTGAAAAAACAGAGGCAAAAGCATAGTCATTTCTACGCACTGGAAGGTCGCCTGTTCTAGAGTTACTTGCAAAGGAAGTTCTGTCATTTAGAAACACAGAAGTCCCAGTGGAGCTCCATCTGACATTTTGTAATACAGCCGTTCAACTGTACTAATGAAAACACAGACACCGTGCAGTGCTCTGGTGTTCTATTATTTCATAAGGGTTTCATCACGGTTAGCAGTTTGTAGGGGTTTCCTCTATAGCTGCAGAGGCTGGTTGCTTGAAGGGTAGGAAAGCATGGAGAAGACTGCAAGTCTCTTAAACAAACACAAAACTGTAATCAAACAGTGTTTGTTAATTATAAAAAGCAGAAACTGCAAACTACTCTTCCTCTAGCCTTTCTCCCTTCCTAGCTCTGGAGGTCTCAGTGCTCAGTGGGTGCCTTCAGCCCCGCGTGCTGCCGTGGAGCTGGTATGGCACTGAAATGAGGTAGTGGGCAAGTGGGGAAGGATCAGGAAAGGGGGGACGTGTCAGTTCTGGAGCTGCAGTTTGCAGCACCTCTTAATGCCAGTGAAGCTGCCAGAGGTGCAGAGGGCTTTGCCCTGGGGGGATGCTGTTCCCCACCCCTGTTTTGCTGAGAAGGAGCTTTCCTCACTGCTCTCATGCTGCTATGATATCGTGCCATTTCCCTGGAAGCTGTGCTGGTGCACCAGTGGTTCTTTGGCTTTCTTTGCAAAACGTAGGTGACTTGTGTGATTCTGACTGAAGTGCTGGTTATGAGCGGGCAGTGTGCTCACTGTGGCCTGAGGAGGCCTCGTGACTGAGAGGGCCACCAGGGCAGAATGGTGACCGGCCGTGAGCTGCCCTCAGGTGGGCCAAACCCTGCTGATCTGCCTTTTCTGATCAGACTTTTCTGGAAAGGGAGTATGAAAGCTTGTCTGGGATACGGCAGCCCAGCTGAGAGCTTCGCCAGTGTCCAAAGTGAAGAAAGCTATGTCTGTATTAACCCAGAGGTGTTTTAGATAAGTTATGGGTGGAGAAACCTTTTATTTCACATGGTAGAAAAAGTCAAAAGGTACATACTCTCAAAGATGCATTTCTTTGCCTGATATCGTTAGCAGGACAGGGAACCCCAGAGCTTTGATGCACTGTGCTACAAAAGGAGCAGTGCTATGTCTCAGGGCTGGGAGTGCCTTCTGGATGGAGGAGGGAAAAACAGAAACAGAGGGCTGGTAAATGGAAGTGCAGGTTGGAAGAGAGGGATTTTGAAAGTATCCAGACAGTGTGGGAGGGCTCAGGAGAAGCTTATAAATGAAGGGGAAGAAAATATAATATAATGAGAAGGAGGTGCACGCAGAACAGTTAGTATCAGTTACAACTTCAGCGCATACTTTTGATCACTCGGCTTTGTTTCTTTGAATTGAAAATTTCTGTGGCCTGACCTCTGGCCTCTTCTGCCACTTCTTCTTACAAGTGACAGAGAAAGTGCAGACATGCTATGGAAGTATTTGAGCTTTCTGAGTACCAGGTAACAAATACTGGAAACAATCCGCAAGAATTTGGAGATTAACCCGGTGAAATTTGCTTGGCAGGCAGGTTGGTGGTGTTTTGCAGCCTTTGTAGGGTTCCATGCTGTTGTGATCAGCCTACTAAGCTAAGTAGCTCGAACTTACCTGTGTCACGGCCTTTACAGACATACCTTGAATGGACTTTCTTGTCTGGAGCCAACTTCTGCATGAGGATCTACTACACGAGTTTGAAGAATTCAAGGAGCAGAGGAGTCAGACTTCAAAAAATACCTTTGAGTTGAATAGATTTCAAGGAATCTTCTTAGTCGGCACTGACGTATCGGGGTGACTCTGAGCCTGACGTAGGGATGTTCTCATTCTCTGTTTTGGTAGTGTCTAGCACCAGGAGCTTTATATTTGGTTGAGCCTTAAGCATCAGCTTAAGAAACATAATGCTGATTTGTAGTGTTATGTTCAGTCCCGTCTGTTCAGGGCTACCAGCTGGCATTGCTGTTCTAACTGTGGTGGATCTGTTGGTCGATACGTGCCCTGTTTGGGCAGCAGGATGAGACCGAACACTCCCTTCCCCGGTGTTCCTTCTTCCTTATGGACATGGGTGTAGAGCTGGGTTGGTCCTACACCTGATAAAACTCTGCAGAGATTCATATTCAGGGGGTAAGATCAGCTGGTCATGGCTGCAAACACATGGAATTTATAACAAATAATGAGCCTATTTAAGCAAGCAGAAGACAACAGTCTTATACGAGAGTGCACTGCACACTGATTACATGAGAGCTGGGGAATCCTGGTTGTGGAAAACCTGTAGAGTTTCAAATAAATATGGAGACTGGCAGAGGTCTGTGCTCTTTCAGAACGTGGATGCTAAAGGAAATTTGGAGCTGATGTTTTGCCACTGTCTTCTGCATCTAATTGACCTATCCAATCTTGCTTACTGTCCACCCATTGTGCAGCTGCTGGTGTGGCTCCTAGCTCCCAGAAGAGTGCACAAAGGACACTTCATTTTTGTACGCTCAGCTTTCCAGACACGTGCTTTACACCAGAAACACCTGTGTGCATCTGAGTGCTGCCTTCCCTCCTCTGCAAGCACAGATGTCACGCTCAGAAAGTGCACTTACAGGGGTTGTGATGCAGGATAACATGGAAACAAATGAAGGCAGCTTTTGCAAAGCTTGGTGCAAGAATATATCCACGGACACGGATCTCTTTCTTACCTCCACCCCTTTGGTCTCCTGTAACCGAGGGGAGGCTCCCAAGGCCCCCCGTGCAATGTAATGCGAGAGCCTGTTGCAGCTCCTGTGTTTGCCAGTATTTTTGTATTCACCACCTATCAGAACCCAGCAGAACAAAGAGCAGCCACTAGAAAGCTGCTCCTAAACTTTCAGAACAAGTCTGTTTCCTGGTGGGGATGCAAGGAAAGGCCTCAGCCTGAGACAGTCACTTATCTGCCCATTAGAAACAGGAGGCGTCTATTTCTTGAACCTCTGCCTTTCTGGAAAAGTTGGTTGAAATTGGCCAATGGCTTCAGAAGTTACTGGAGGAGAGGGAATTTATAATCAGACACAGACAAGCTGGCTTTATGTGACTACATGAGCCTTATTTCTTTAGGAAACCATGGTAAAATATGTGGATAAAGTTGCAGTAATATTAAGGTTAGAGTTCATGCTGGCCTGGATTTCTCTCATAATTTTTCTGGCACGATGGTGTTAGTCAGCCTGGAGCTTTCTGAAACTTTTTATGGCACATGGAGAAATTTTCAAACCCAGCTTCTCTATCTTCTCTGATTTTTCCTTGATGAACTTAGTCACTAGGTGGGAAAAGCAAACACTTTAAAAATAGAGGAGCCTGTGTGGAAATGTTGCTGGCTGGAGTTTTTTGTTTATTTGTTTGTAAAAAGCTTAATATTGGCAGAACTTTCTGATTCATTATGGTCCTAAAACAGCATTAAAGCTTTCTGGCTAGTTAGATTCCTTCATGGCTTGCCAGGAGTCCCAATGCCATAATGATGTTACTTGAGAAAGGAAACTGCCCTACATCTGAGAGCAGGGCTGGGTACTGCGTCCTGCATGGGCAGGGAGTGCCAACCGGGCTTTCCCCACCGCATGTATTTCTTTCAGCCTGGTCTGTTGGACTATGAGGTGCCTCTAAGGACTGTAAAGTCTACAGCAATGTGAACAGACCCAGAAGGGAGAGAGTTGGCAAGTATTTCAAGGGGGAGAAAAAAGCACTGCCTGACATCTGTGGATTTTGCTTCCAGTGTTTGAAGTAGGTACAACTGCCCACATAGGAATCGATTTCCAGCTGCTTGCTTGCCACAGCATATCAAGTAGGTTTGGTGGCTTGAACGGAGAGCTACCTGGCTGCTACCTGACTGGTTTCCTCGCCAGGTTCAGTGTGTACGGGGACGGGCACGCCTTCTCTGTGAAGCATAACCTACTGACGGCTTTGGCCCTGTGTACTGAATGAAGGGATGACAGCAGCTGTGGCTGGAGACGTTCAGGCTGATTCGCTGCTACAAATGAAACAGCTCTAACAGGAAAAAAAAAAAAAAAGAAAAAAGAAAAAAAAGAAAAAACTCGTAACAGAATTAGCTAAAAAATGTGTCAGACAAAATTGTGCTTTGAATGCATTATAAGAGCTTACTGTTTTGCAGTGAGAAAAGACAGTCAGGTGTTGATAGCATGTAGGAGGCAAGAGCTGTTATTAGTGAGTGGGAAGAAACACATCGAGTGTGGTGTGGGAGTAGGGCAGATGGGAAGGAATCTAGAGGCTTTTTTGGAATTACTCATATTCTGAATCATCTTCCTACAAACTTACTCGCAAAGCCTCCAGTGCAGCACACCATCACCCTCCAAGGTCCCAAAATATTGCCGTGCTGAGCATGGCATGAGAGGGATGTTGAGTCAGCTCCGTGTGCCGTAGTAATGCGAGGTGTTCGGTGAGGATTTAAGTAACTATTTCAGCCAAGTAGGCTGTGACACGCAGACACAGGTGGGATGCATAGTCATTAATCCAAACCCTCTGTGAGATGACAAAAAGGTAGTATGTTGCTTTTACAGTAGTTCAAAGCGTTTGTGCAGATCCATTAATGGAATAATTTCCACACTCACCCACTTGTGAATGCAAGGGCTTGGTTGCCTGGAGTCTAGCAGCAGCACATAAGCCTTGGTTGGAGCCATGAAAGTGTGTACAGGTGGCCTAAGATAGCCCAGGATGTCTACTGAGAAAGCTGTTCCTTGGACTCTACATACATACTGTGTGCTCTGGCTGGAGACGCACGGTGATGGTGGTGTAAGTCTGGCCTGGCCCTGCAGCCTGTGGTTTTGCCTACACCATCTTTTGAGCACCACTGCTGCTGTCCAGGCTCCAAGAGTTGGCACATGAAGGATGCGATGACAAGTGGACTCAGTGCCACAAGTTTGGTGCTGCAGGTGTCGGTGTACGCAGACACTGACACACGTGAGCACGCCGCAGGCTGGGAGTAGGAGCTGCATGGAGGGCAGCCAGGCTGCTAGAGAAGGACCTCGTGACTCCCACCAGCTCAGTGACAACGTGACAACTCAGCAGCATGCCAAAACCAGCAGCAGTGAGGTTTCCCCAGGGCTTGCTGACCTCAGGGGCTGTACTGGGTGTTTTTATGCTGAAGGCTCGTGCTGGTTGATCTCAGAGGCACAAGGTCCTGCCTTGTGGTGAGGAGCTCTGGAGTTTTTACCACTAGTTTTTACCGCTGGCTGCATCAACCTGCTGCCATGATGGGAAAGTTGCAGAAGGAAACTTGTTTAGGAGCAGGTCCATACAAGCTTAGGACTCTCACCGAGCGCATGGTGTTACACTTTTTATGCACAGCTATGTCTTTAAAAGTGCTTGGCAATTTGAAGAAAATGGTAGAAGCTGTGAGTCTGTTCTCTTATCTTTTCCTGGCCTCTTCAGAAAGACCTTTTGTAGTCCCTTGGCCAATTCCTGACTTCTGCAACTACTTCAGGGCTGACGTGGGCCACCTTCAGTGTCTCTCTTTAAATATTAAAGCTAGGCACATTCTCATTAATGGAAAATACCAACAGAAGCAGGTTGATAAAGCTTAATGCAATGAAGCCTGTTTTCTGGGCTTCTCATAAACCCCTTCACTTCTCCATTAATGGATCCTAATTTTGAACTTTTGGGATCATATTCTAAAAGACAAGAATATATAATTTTAGCCGACTCTCTTGTGACTGTACACCTTCCTGTTCGTTGCTTTTATTTGTTGCTAAATGTGCTTGTAGCTACATTTTTACTTCTGCTGCTTTTGCCTACTAATCTATCTTACCCCCAAAGGCCTGAGGAAGATTTATATTACAAATTTACACTTGAACTTCCTAGCACAAAGCGGTGGTTTTGCTCTCAGCTTTCAGGACTGGTGTTGAAAGGTATTTCCCACAACACTTGTGAAATTTAAATGAAAATGCACCTCCGCGTGAAACTTTTACTGCTCTTCATATGTAATATTACATTTATTGAATATTCTTTTTGAGGCTTGTTATGGAGGGATTGTGTGATGCTTCATGACCTTTGAAGTTAATTTTGCACACAGCTACATTTTGTCTATCTATCTATATAGATAGGTAGCTAGCTAGATATTAATGTATTTATAGGTTATTTCTGGGAACTGTTATCCGACCTGCATAGTAGTTGGAAAAGAAAAGGAAAGAAGTTGGCAGGAAAACATATTTTCATGTCCAAACTCTCAGGTGGCTGAAAAGTGGGGACAAGAGAGAGGAGGCAGAAAGGAAGGAAGAATCAGCAAACAGTCATAACAGAGAGGCAAAAGAACACATCTGAAAAAAAAATAGAAGCTGTAGATTCCTTCTGTGTTTTTCTGAAACCCTGAAACGACATAAAATGTGAAAAACTCAGGCTAATTGAGAGCATTATATTGATTGGCCCCAATTTTCTTTCTTTCTTTGTTTTCAATCCAGCCTCGCTCATTATAACGTCTTAAAATAAATAAATAAAAACTCTCACTCTATAAATATCTGAAAGAGTCAGTCTTATATAATAGCCCTTTTCTTGCAGCAAAATTTATCATTATAACAATACTGTAGTAGTTTTGCTGGCAGAATCACAGCCAATCAAAGCTATTACAATAATGGAACATTGCATGATTTTGGAAATTAAATGAGTAACCATGGCACTGAAATGTCTCTTAAATCATATTTGGTGATGTATTTTTCACCAAATGATTTGCACATTATCTCATTCCATCTGAATTCTATTTTCATTAAAATTACACCATTGATTTTTTCCCCCTTTTTTTTTGTTTCTGCAGCAATTTTGCAATAGAACTTCCCATCTGCTTTCACTTTTTGTGAGTTTGATCATATTTGTTCAAGAAGCAGATCTAAACCTTATTTTATCACGAGGCATAATTTAACAGCTGACTAATGGTCAGACTGTAAATTTTGCTGTAAATAGCTAGCACGCTAAGTAGCAGTGAGTAAGTCTGTTATTAAAATCAGTAGCTGAGCTATTTTCACTCCGTAAGAAAGCGGCTGATGCAGTCCGCGTTCCAAGACCTAGAACCAGCTCGGGGTCTGGCACTCCTCAGCAGCTTCACCTGCTGAAGAACCAGGAGAGCCAGGCATTTCTCTGTAAGAAAGGTTAGAAATCTGTAGGTGTGTCTTCCCTGCACACGTCCTGGGTCTTTCCTGAGGTGTTCGCATGCACCTCGCACCATTTGTGGTAACGAGCTAATGTGCTTGCTCGCCTTTGCTGTGAACCACGTCTCCTGTTTAGGGCAGAAGGTTTAGAGGTAGAGCTCCCTGAACAGTTGGCAGGGAAGATGAAAGAGAAACTGGAAAACAGAAAATAAAACATATGCAGAGATAAAAATGTATCCTTTGTATGACAGGCTTGATTTTAACTTGTAGAGTGGAGATGGGACTTATTTCCTTGGGGAAATGGAGTATTGTAAAAATCAGAGTTTATGAGGTGTTTGTGCGAATGTACAGCTTAGAACAAAATGTTAGGTGAGGAAATGTATTAAAATCTTGTCTCGGCTTTCTTGTTTTGGTTATGAGAAAATGTTTTTGCAGCTTTTAAACTTTTGTTTATGTGAATTTCTTAAAAATGTATGTATATAAGGTACTAGAATGCATGAATATCATTTGCAATTTGGTAATGTTCTCAAAATAAAGTGACAGAATTTAGGCAAAACTATTGATACCCAGAGAGCGAGGATGGATTTGCCCAGAGGTATGTCCAGCCCTTGAGAAAGCCAGTGGTGTGGCTGCACGCTGGGTCCAGGGGTGCTTGAGGAAGTTCCAGCAGGGAGGGAGGAGCAGAGGCTCTGGGGAGCGGTGGGAGTTGTTTTGTGAGAACGACCCCGGTGCATCAGGAGGGCTGCTTAGCCTGGGCACAGGTTCACCCGAACACGGCTCTGCTGGGCTGGGATGTCCGCGGGATGCTTTGTGAAATCGGGTGGGCTCACCACCGAGGCACACTGTTAGGTTGGGCATTTCCTCGCCGCTGGTGCAGGGATTTGAATGCTATTTCAGGGCACTGGCCTAGTGATGGGGTTGTTGGCTGCTCTTGGGGAATGACTTCTCTGCTCAGAAATTCCATCTTGTACCCAAGAAAACGTTCCAGAGAAAGTCAGTGTGTGTTTCCCTGCCAAAATCTTTGGTTTCAACTAATTGGCATTTTCTTTTGACAAACAACTTTGTCAGAAAATGACCAAGCAGCTCTGGTTTCGCACCCTCTGATCTGCCATCTTTAATCTGCTTAATGCAGTCAGGGTTCCAGTAGTACTTGGTGCTGGGCTTTTAAACGTCTCTTAAGTTCCTTCTGCTTTCATCTAGATTTCTCTCTTACTCGACTCATCTGCAGCTATTTTCTTCTCCTTAGGGAGAGCCCTAATCCTGTTTCAGTCCCTTTTACAAAGGCTGCCTGCTGCTTTCCTGGCTTTTCTTACTGCTCTTTTTCACCAGAAGCGCCCATAATGAATAAGTAATGGGAAAAAATCGTGCAAACCTATTTTCAAACTCAAATCAAGATTACAGTGGAATTCAGGAAAGGTTCACATCATGATTTCTTTTGAGAACTGGGTCTGATTCCTGATTGCTCTGTCTGGTTTGTATTTGCTCTGCTGTCTGCAAACCAGTATTTGCAGGTAATTTCAGCAACCAAACCACCCGTGTTATTCTGACTCATCCCAAGCTGGATTATGCTCTTTATCATTCCTACTTTCTTTTTTTTTTTCCTATCTTTTGTTTTTAAAATTAATAAAATTGGTATCTTTTCCTCTGCTTGTCACAGCATCCTGTTCCCTCAAATAACCAGATTTTGGTATTCTAGACTTTGACTGGAGTTTGGAAAACTGTCAAAGATAAGCGCTTTGTGTGGTATTTCATGTTGAAAAGGGAAAACAAGACATTATGGGTGAGGGAACTATAGGCAGAGTTCTGAATGTGGTGTGCTTCAGTGAACAAATGCATTTGCAAATCTGCTTGCGTTGATACAGTAGATTGCAAGATTGCAAGAACACTTTACACATCTTTTTCAATGTGCCATAAGTTACACAGGGAAAAAACAAAACAAAACAAAAAGCCAACAACCTCTAACTAAAACTGGCAAGTGTTCAGAAGCCACAGCTATTCAGTGTATTGCCTGACCATTTTCAAAATGTATTTTGCACTTTTGGAAGATGTTGTAA
Source organism: Oxyura jamaicensis (assembly GCF_011077185.1). Taxonomy (NCBI): domain Eukaryota; kingdom Metazoa; phylum Chordata; class Aves; order Anseriformes; family Anatidae; genus Oxyura; species Oxyura jamaicensis. Next base: position 3,735,097 of record NC_048901.1, read on the forward strand.
TGCATTCAGCACAGTGTGAAGTCCTGGCATAGATGCTGGGTTCTAAAATAAGATGAGCTCTGCCTTTCAAAAAAGAAATGTTTGCCCGTGAAATACCTTTGCTATTAAGGGTGTTTGGGAAGAGGGGCAGGAAATGGGGGTGATGATGCTGCTTGCAGCAAGAACACAGATTTATTTTGAATTCTAACAGCCATAGCAATGGATAAACCCCTTCTTAGGGAATGAGTGGGCAGGATTTTATCCTCTTTGTTTACTGCTGTCCTTTCCTTCTTAACAGTCAAATCTGCTCGCAGTTTGTGTGCATGAAGGTGGCTTTTGATTCGGGGAGGTGGGCAGGGGTCTGTCCCACAACAAGCTGCGTTGCTGAGACCAGTTTCTCCTCTGCCGAATGCACATCAGCAGCTCCTTGCCAGTGGCCAGGGGAAGCCTTCCAGGTGCTGGTGGGCAGGCTGGCTGTCAGCCCCCTCTCTGTGTGCGTGGAGCCAGATAAAGGTGCAGAGCATCAGAGGCTCTGGCGGGCGTCAGGGGGATTTGCTGCCCTTCAGCAAGCCTGAAGCCTTGCTGTGGAGCCAGGTATGCCGGTGTAACCAGCGAGCTTGGCACTGTGTCAGTAACACACCTGAGAGATGCCACGCCACGTATTTGGCTCCCGTCCTTAACGTCTGCTGCAGAATACGCAGACTGCACAGATGCTAAATTTTTGGTAAAGGTGAGTAGGTGTTAGGAGAGAGAAAGGAAAAGGGGGGTTAAGAAGGCCCATGTGAAACCTGTAATGAGCTCCAAATATGTGAAATTCATGCTGTAGCAGTGTGAAGAAAACCTTTGAGCACAAGTGAAGCCCACCGAGCAATTTGCCATCCAGACTTGGGAATTCTTGCCAGCTTGTGTCAAGCTGAAGATTTATGGCTCCTTCCCAGGTTCTCCTGTGATGTGTTTTGTCCATTTGATTTAACCGTCCTCGAAAGAGCCTGTGGAGCCTCCTCGTCATCTCTAGAGAAGCGAGAAGTCAGACAAAGCAGAGCAGGATCCTCATCCAAGCCCTGGGGTGGCTGCCCTCCAGGCTCCACTAGTGCTGCAGCTCAGGAGGAACCGCGGGGAACTTTACGAATGTGACTTGAGGCACTGGTGCTGGTGCAAGCTGCAGTGGCCGTTACAGCATTGCTTCACACGGGGAAAGGTAACTGTTAGCACTGCTCTATTTTAGATGGAAAATACAGTTCTCTGCTCCTGGAGTACTCCCCTGAGAAAGAAAGAACCTGGAGAGTGGCCTTAAGCTCCTCAGCAACGGGATGAACCAAGTCACTTGGCCTCAGCACTTCACTGAGGACACAGGGAGGACAGAGTGACAGGGTGTCTTCACTCTCTTGTGGCCAGCACTGGCTTTGAGGTTCTCCTTTTGGCTCCGAGCACTCTCCATTATGCGCCCCGAAAATCAAACAAAGTGAGGAAGTAGAACCAGTGATATGAAATGTCCTTTCTAGGTTGTGCTTTGTTTTCTCTGTAGTTTCATTTCTTCTTACTGCACAGTCGGGTTGCAGCTGCTTGGTGCAAGAAACCTTTCTCACGCTGAGCGCCCACCACATTTGTGTGCGCCCCACGCTGCTCCTGGCCATCCAGAAGCGTTCCCAGAGCTCTGCAGCTCCCTGTGGGGCTGGCTGGCTGTGTGTGGGCAGCACATGCACCTCCTGGCGCTGCCGTGGGATGTGGCTGTAACGGCTGCTCCTGCACCCGCCGGGCAGCGTGGTGTTTTGGGCACTCCTGCCAAAGGCCCTGCTGCTGGGCTTCAGGGTGGTCTCCTCGCTAGGACGATCTGGCCCCATTACCTGGGTTGTCGCCTTGCCCTCCTCTGCTGCCCGTGTGCGTGTCCCACTGCCTTGTGCCACCCCTGCACGGCCTGTCTGGAGGCTGCCCTCTGGATCTCTTCACGGGTGTGATTGTTGTTTCAGGACTGAGTACAGTCTCATCACACGGACACTGCTAAGGAAAACCTGCTACACCGGTGGCACAGATCAGGCACCATTTTCTGTTTTGTTGCATGGAAGCTGGCCACGTGTGTCCTTTCCTCTCAAAGCAGGACAAATTCAGCCTCAGATGCTCCTGCCTGAAATCCCGTAGCGTGCCCCTCCCTTGAACACGTCCCTCCCGTGTGCCCCGTGCCGATGACCGGAGCAGCGTCTGGGCTCACCCCCAGCAGTGCGGTGGGGTGTTGCACTGCCGGCGCTGTGCTTCAAGCCCCCATTTCTCTGTCAGCCCTGCGGTGTGCGGCTGCTTGTGCAACTGTGTCGTGGAGCAGAATAAAGCCCTCTTGGCTTAAGTTTCTTCATTTATTAGGGCTCGAGGGAGATGTTTTGTGGCCCTGGAAGCTTGTCTCATGTGCTTCTCTTACAAGTGCTGTCCCTCACTCCCAGGGCATTGCCTCTGAAGTCCTTCCAGCTGCTGGCTGCACCTTCTGAAGTATCCTGCTGGGAACCTGCAGCTCCTTCCCCGGGCAGCACGAAGGCAGCGGCCGTTGCTGCTCTGGGAGTCTGGGGTCAGCATCCTCCCTTGGCAGGCTCCCTGGGGCTCTGCTATGGCAGAGAGCATGCTTGGAGGCAGGCCTGGCTGCGGCCACCTAGCCCAGCAGCGGCTGCCTGCAGAAAGGAAAGGCATCAGAGCTTCAGAGGGGATGAATTGTGGCCCTGGAATACATTAGGTGTTGCAGCGAGCGTAAAGATGCCCTGCTGCCTGGCCGCACGATAGAGGGACCGTTTGCTTCCTTTGCTGCCCGCGGGTTGGTGACAGCCTGGCAGGGAGCGCTCATGGGGCTGCTGCCGGGCTGCCAGCGTCCCCTGGGCACCGTGCTGAGGCTGGCCCCTGCCCAGGTGTGGCAGGGAGGGGAGGAGGGCTCCATCTGGCCTCTTCTTTGTCTTGTGCACCCCTGGGAAAGGAAAGCGTGATTTAGCTCCAAAGCATTAAACAAAAACCCTGAAACACTATCCCTCAAGAACCGTCTAACCCTTTATGGCTTAATCTAAGCATGCCTGTGGATTGATGAGGAAAGGATGTTGCTCCTGTTGGTAATTACAAGTTTGCTCCGTTCAGTGTTTTCTATTCTGGTTGCTCCATTTCAGCATTTAAACTTTGTCTTGAGTGTGTGCAAATGCTTTCTGCTGTGTCAGGAGCTTTGCTTAGCTATTCACGTGCTCAGACCCTAGGTAGGATATTTATCCTTTCAGGCAGATCCAAGATGTATGTTTGGTTGCTTGGAACAGGTAAGCAGGAAGAAAGAAATCTCTTAACAGTGATGACACAGTAGAACTGCTAAGGAACAAATACAGTTCATATGCATGCACGTCCCGCTAATAATCAGTGTTGCCAATGACACAAAAATGCTCAACAATTGAAATCTCCCTGTTAATTGCAATGGCTGTCAGTCAACCTGTCTTGCCAATGAAATTTTTCTATTTCAGTGATATACTCCCTGCTATTCAAGAGAGAATCTTCTGTCAACAGAAGGAGAATACGTAAGTGTTGCTTTAAGAAAACGAGTTTTGGCCTGGGTGATAGGACTAAAATGAAGAATTCTTCCCTCCCCACAAGACTAAGGACACACGAGCTACCTGGTAATTACTGGGATTCATTCAAAACTCTATTTCACACACAATATAAGCATGTGAAACACTGAAGACAGAATAGGAAATGTTGTGAAATGCAGGTGCTCTGTTTGTAGATTGAGATGTGTGGACAGATAAATAAGGTTCAGTTTAGGAACAGACATTATTGCATATTGAAGTGCTTAGAATTCAGACAAAGAAACATCATTCCAGCAGCACTGGGTCCACGGGAGCAGGGTTGTGATACATGGAACAGATAAGGCTCAGCGGCGCAGAGACAAGTTTACTCTTTGCAGTGTGGGGCTATAGAGAAATGCAAAGGAGCTAGCTCTGGATGAAGGCAGTATAAAGCAGAGCTAGCCTGAGCTCATTAGCTTGGGCGTAATGCCATGCTAATATATCTGTACTATTCCCTGGACCCGAGCTAATGGCTCAGCATGGTGCTCTGCTGGGTACCCACACCAGCTGGTGCAGGGATTTCTGCATTGTGTAGTGTGGATGTGCCATAAGGTTTTCGCACCAGCTCTGTCAGCAACGCAAAATGACTTAAGGGCAAGATATAGTCGAAGATTTTGAAAAGCAGGGTGTTTAAACCTAAATCCTTGTTTGTACTCATCAGGAGGAGTCCAATGTAAAGGTCATGGCAGTCAAGGAGAGCCTTTACAATGCCTGCCACAGGCTTTGGATCAAACTCAAGTACTCAGCAGTCTGGAATACCTTGTAATTCATACAGATATAATTTTTCAACACCATTTAATTTTATCTCTGGAAACCAGGCTTGTTGAGCTAGTCAGTCAGCTGCTGTACTTCCTTGTGAATTTGTCAGGAGTGAAAAGGGACTCCCAAGCTTCTACCTCTGTTCAGTTGGCAAAGAATATCTACAGGCAAAATAAAAGTGATGCCCCTTTCTCTGTCTCTCAAACCCGAGGAACAAATGGTAGATGGACAAGAGACAGAGGGTTTAGTTAATATTATTTAATAATGACCTAGCTGCCCATCTCTGCCTGAAGCTCTGATTTTTCCATAAAAAACCACACACAAAACAACCACCACCACCACCAAAACAAAACAAAACAAAACACAACAACTGGGGGCTAGTGTTTGAGTCATAGTTTTATTCTTTTCACTGGCTTGATTGTTCCGACCAGCTCACTCCTATTAAGGTTGTAACTGTAGATGCCAAAAAACAGAAAAGAGACAGTTCAAAATATAATTGTGACTAAGATGAATTCGGGAAGTGCTGAAATTGAAGAGCTCAACTGTCTGTGATAGCCAGATTAGATTAGATTGCTCAGTAAGCAAGAGTGGGGAATTTGAGTTAGGTTTTGGGTCACCAGAGTCACTGCACTGTTAACTCCCAGCATGGAAGTCAATATGAACCAACTGATTTACCTAGGAAATGCAATATATTCCAGTGGGAGTTGTGCCCAAGAACTACAAGTTTGGCCTAGGAAGAGTAGGAGATAAGCAATTTACATCTGAAAAAGTTCTATATGATTTCAGAAAATACCATGCAAACAGTCAGACTGCAGAAGAAGAAATCATTTTCACTGGGCAATCAATGCCCACTGCAAGTAACTGTCCCAGTCCAAAGCGGGATTTGTACCATCTCTGCAACAGACAGGCTGAACAATTTTTTAATACACAGAAGCCTGCAGCACTCTTGTAAAAATGGGTGCTTATTTACGGATTGTTCCGTGAGAGAGACCAGCATAGCTCCAGGGAAGTACATAATAAAATGTTTATAACGTCCACTCGGGAATATAAATTTTTCCAAAATGTTATCTGGAAGGACTGAAAGAATGAGAGTAGGGTCAGAAGTGTGAGACTAGGCATTAGACACTTCTGCATTGCTAAGACACCTGGCATGTTAATTATATATATATTTAACATTTTTAACATTAACATGCTACCACTGAAAATGCCCAGGAGGTAATTAAAAAATTGAGTATTTATTATGTCCCCTTTATATTATGCCCCTTTTATAGCTGAGGAAACTGAGGAAGGGAGATTAAATGTCAAATTCTTCTTTTAAGCAACTTGTGTCTCACAGTAGGTCTAACCTGAGATTTTGTGCATGTGGTAGTTCTTACCTCAGTACTGCTCCTCCCTGTAGTCAAGGTCATTGATACTGCAGTGAAAAAACAAAACAAAACAAAACACACAAACAAACAAACAATGAAGCCAACACTAGAAATCAAGACTGGTACATCGGTGTATTCCCGATTCCCACGTCCCTCACTCCAACAGTACTATGTTTGACTTTAATAGCTGTTTTTTTTTTGCCTCTGGAAATTCTCACTTATATTTATAAGTGATAAACAAATCATGTTTAACATTAAATTATGATTACATAAACAACTGTATTTTCTGACAGCATTTCTGTGATTTTGGAAACATGGAATATAAATTTCCCTTCGAAAAGTCACTTGTATAACGCTGCTCACGGCTGAAGCAGGCTGTGTGGAAGCAGTACCTGCAAGAAACCTTGACGAGGCCCTAAGGTTAAATCCCTCCTTGCAAGTGGTAATAAATGGTAGCTCAGCTGCTACGTTCTAAAAATATTTGTCAGATAAAACTGTTACCTACCCAACAAAGAGAGAGTCTTCTGTGGTGCAGATGGGAGCACACAACTGTCGGACTTAACATGTGGGTAAGTGCCAGTGCCCTGAAAGCTGTCATTCTAAAATTCAGATCATGTAGCATCAACAAAATTGTATTTGCAGACTAAACAGAGAGCTATGGGCTGCCATTGTAATCGTGGCAAATGCTAGTGCTCTAATATGCCTCGAGGACTGCCAGGACATGTGCTATGGGACTGTAAAAAGAACTAGAGAACATGGGATGATGTTTTCATCAAAATAGGATTCACCATAAATTTCCATCTTCCCTGTGATCCTAAACGACTTCTCTGAGGTAACCTTGATGATGACTCTTGAGTGCTTTGGAGCTCACAAGGAAGCCTTATTAAACTTAACAATTTTTAAAGTGCCTCTGTTAATTCCGAGTATAAACTGCCTGGGCTGCTTTTCATCATCCCCCCCTTTCCCTGGTAGCTCTTTGGCAATACGTTTTTGGAGGATTTTGAAAAAAAATCTGTGGCCTATTGCACTTTCTGACTGTAACAGTTTGTTTTCAATTTTTCACTTCAACTTGAACATTTTATTTATAGCTTTTCCAATTCATTATTTCATTTCATTTCCTTAATGCTTTATTTAGTTTCTCTCTTGCAGGAACTTGTGGTAGGAGTGGGGAAAAAGGTCACTCCTAACCCAATTTTCTTTTGTTGGTTTGGAAACCACTTGTTGTTTCTCATGGGGCAGCAAAGCTCTGGAGCTGTGTGATTAAAAGCAGCCTCTCTTTGCAACTCAGTTTGCCTGTCAGAAGGTGTGTAGAGGGCAGAGCAAAGCTGTTGGCTTCTTCGGAAAATAAATGTAAGGAACAGGTTTACAGCTTTTCCCATTTCTGCAGACAGTCGTGGCATCCTTTTGCTCAGATGTCCCTTACTTTGTTGAGTGCTGAAATGGCTCTGCTCTTTCTTGCCCGAAGGCAAGAATGGGTTGCAGAGATCTCCATGTGCCCAGGCCATCTACCATCCCTGAAGTCACTTTGCAATATGAAGTGATGTCCTGGAAAGCTGCGGTTATCTCAGCAAAGATTACATGTTTCTGCTGGTGATGACCCTCCAAGGAACAGCATCGCTTCCTTGCCCCAGAGTCTGCATCAGAAGAATTTTGACCAGGTGGCTGCAGTGGCTGTGCTGTGCCAGGGCTGGAACGAGTAGTCTTGTTGGTCAGACACAGCAGGCAATGCTAAGACCTGCTTGTCAGTCCTGGCTGGTACCGTGGACAGACTCCTTAGGGACAGTCCTTCAGCGTCCTGTAGGTGCACACGGCTTCTGCCAAGAACATGCAGACGCAGTGACCTTCCTTCGTCTGAAAGGAGCGGCTGCACCACCACCTTCCTCTGGGTGGTCAGACCCCGCAGCTGCGTTTGCACGGGCTTGGCTAGCGGAGGGCAGTGAGAGGAGCGGCTGTTGTTGGGAAAGGAGAGCTGCATATCATTGCCTCATGCCTCTGCCCCGTAGCTTGCCCAAGTATTGTAAAAACAGTGCTTCTTTTTGCACACCGATAGCTTTAACACCGAGTGTTGTTTACTGCTAACAGTTCTGTTGCTGGTATGATGTGGGACAAGCAAGCACCTTTGGAAAGGGCACGTCTTCTTCCCTTTGGTGTGAGTCTAAACAAATGGAGAAGAAAGAGGTTTTGCACTACGTTTTGCTGACTCAGTGTCTTCATGTTCACACGATGAACGCTGCTGCTTTTCTGCTAGTGACAAATATGTGAGATCTGCCAGAAGGTAACCAGGGGAAGGGTGAGGAGATGTAAATGTTTCTCCTCCTTTACATGTGCCTTTTTTTTTTTAATTATTTTTCTTTTTTTTTTTTTTTTTCTCATTTACAAAGTATTAAGCAGCAACTGGTTTGGCGTTTCCTTTATTTTGTTTATTGGTATGTGAGTCTCAGGAGATGCAAAACAACCCTATGAGGAGATTTCCTCGTTTGTTTTGGCTCTGCTTCTAGTGAGGAAGCCAGAATGGGTGAGAGAAGTAAATGGTGACTTCTGATGGGGAACACTGGGGAAACCTGAGATGAGCTGTACTCTGTGGCATACTCCATGGAGCAATAAAGTTACTGGAGGTAATGATTTTCATTAGTTGCACAGGTAATCAATTTAGAAGTACACAAAAAGGCTGTATATGGATCGTTATGACTGCAGAATGGCTGATTTCAGAAAGACTTCAGAAGCATTACAAGATTGGTAAATAAGGGATCACCTAGGTGACCCTCCCAAAAAGCAGCAGTTAAAAAAAGAGATACAAAATGGAAAAAGAAAGCTGCTCGTGTTGTGAGGGGTGCCAGCAAAGTAAGCCTGTGCCAGATGTGTGTCGGATTTACACAGAGGAGTGAGAGCAGTGGTGTGTCCCACTAAGTATCCCAGAAATTTTGGAACTGTATGTTTCCTATGCTATCAGGCATCATTTAAACCATGATCAAACCTTTATGGTTCCTGTTGTGCTCTTAGCTGAAGCAGTCTTTTGTCCTTCTAACTATGGGGAAGTTACCACAAGAAGGGACATATTGAGAGACTTGGTAAAGAAAAACCAAAACATTAAAAAATCTTTATTTTTTGTTGCCAAAGAAAATAATTCCCTAAATAACATCTAATCCCAAATAAATTTATGTATTCTTCTTCTTTGTTTGTAGAAGCGGCACCCCACGACTGCCCTCCCTCTCCTCAGCAATGAGCTCTGTGAGCTAAGATGAGATGGGTCAGAAAAGTGAGGCATTAAGAAGCCAGCTTGATGTTGATACCAGTGCAGTGGGTGTCCTGGCACTGATAAAGCGGGACAGTTTTCAGGGGCATGTAACCAGAAATGATGCCCACAGTTTGGAGAAGATGGCCCTGGTTCATCTGTTTTTCCCGTGCCATTGGGAACCATCACTGACAGCTCTGTTTTGTTTCCTATCCATTCTGCTGGATCACTTCTAGACAACCTCAGCTGTATTCATGTAAATATGCATATATATTTGCATGCATTTGAATCTGTTTATCCCGTGTGTTATTCTTAGATATCTGAGTAAATGAAAGAAAAATAATTAATGCAGAGTTAACAAGGAGTTTTAAGATTTATTTGTATATTTTTAAACCATGAAGAAATAATTGCTTACTAAAAAGTATCTAATACTAAGGTGTTCAGAGAATATTGTAACCTACAGATGTGTCTCTGCTGATCTAATATAGATGAGGTAAGGCGTGAGGAGGAGTGGTAAAAGGGATTATAGTGCAAATAGCACTATAAAATATTCTTTAGAGATTTTAACTGAGGAAAAATGAAAAAGTCAGTATTTCATACCCTAAACTTCTTAACTGATTTTTTTTTCATGTCTGGTCTGCTCTTTCTTTGGACAATTTAATATATTTGGGAGTTTTATGAGGGTGATCCCTCTTCCTCCTTACTGTTGTCGTATGTTCAAAGGGAAAGTTTTGTGTGCTCATAACTCAGTAACAGAAGCTGGAAACAGTCCTCTGCTTCACAGCCCTCAGTGAGAAAGAGAAGGCAGTGGCTATTTGAAAAAAACAAGTCAAGTATTTTTAGTTTGGATGCTTGGAATATCATTAGCATTGTGGTAGTACTGAAGGACTTTATACTGGCTGAGCTCACGCTGAAATTTCATGTATATAGCCAACATACTGCAAAAGGATGTCAGTGCATATAAAAATCAACCTCAGAAAGCTTCTTATTTGGCATTTTTGCATACAGAGTTTGGAAATTTCAACCCCTTCCTCCCCCCCAACTCCAACTTAATTTAAAAGCATTTCAGCTATAGTCTCTTGGTCTGTTGGACCAAAAATGCTTCATTTTATGCTCCTTAGTTAAAAGGTGTTCTTTACCTTAATAGCTTTCTTCTCATTTCCTTAAAGACAATTATGATAATTTTTTATCTCTACCTACAGACATGTTAAGTCACTGGATGAGTATGAGGAATTATATGCTGACAGGCAGAGATTTACCCCGGTTCTGGAACCTCACTCACCTCTCGGGAGGGCCCTGCTGCTACAGCAGGATCTGCTGTCAGGAAAAGGAAAGAGACAATTGGATCTGGCTTGGGCTCAACTCACTAAAGAAAGGAGCTCTGGGTATAAAATTTTGATTTTTATTCTTTTTCTGAGTTCAAAGTTTAGGACCATTTGGATTCAAAGGGTTTGGTTTGGCTGCTCCCAGGCTTTATAAACAATCTTACCATCTCTGTTTGGTTGCTTCCCAAGAGGCCGCTGATACCGTAAAAGGAGTTCTAGCAGATGCAGCAGTTGTTATTTTGGCAGTAGGTAAAGGTCGGTAGGCAAGGTTTACCTGTGCTTAAAACATGAAGTTAAGGCTAGGGATTTTGGAAGGGTCTAAAAGAATTAGCCAATATATTAAATTTGATGAGAGTGTCATGCCAGTGCTCCTTACGCTGCCTTGAAAGTCCCAGTTTAGCTTACATCATTCTGGTCTCCTGGGCCAGCACGATGATGAATCACTGTAAGAAACCAGACAGGGCTGCTGATAGTACTTCCACAGAAACCCACGTTGAAGAAATACGTGGAATCAATACATTTCATAGTTTCCTCCGTTGGCTCCCTCTGTGCCTGTGTTGCTCACTTCTCAGGAAGCAAAAAAATCTGGGGCACGTTTCTACTCAATACTGAGCATATGCTGGTATGGTTGGAAATGCTTTTCTATCGATGTTGTTGAATAAAGATGCTCAGTTGAGCATTTTGTTTTGGCTGAGTCTGCCCTTTCAGGATGCATGTGTAACCTCTTTGTGAATTACTGAAATAAAGGAATTGCCTAATGCGAAAGAGAAATTCCACAAATATGAAACTCTTGGAATGTTTTTTACATCAACCGTTTCCTTTTTCGCTTGTGCAATGTGTATGGATTGTCAGCAAGATGTGGTATGTGGTAACCAATGCATGCAGGAGGCTATTAATCTTCTTGTTACAGCACTGTGTTAATGTAAGAGTTAGGAGAGCAGTGGAATTCTGTTCGAACACTCCCAGCTTGTAGTACTTATCTGCCTGTATGGATCTCTTCTAAGCACCCACAGTCTACTCCCTCTGTGTGTCAGCATACCCACTGTTTATACCCCTTGGGAGAACGGTCAGCTAATGGATCATGATAGCCTTCATTGGTAGGTTCCCGTTATTGGGAAGGAGGTTCGTATCATCCTGGGTGCGCTCACAGTAAAGAGAATGATGGAAACAATTAGATCCGACCTACCAGCCTTGGGATTTAAATGCCCGGGGGGATGTGTTGTGCTTTTAGATAAGTAGGTTTTCAGTTTGCTAATTTATAGATCAAGATTTTGTTCTCCAACAGCTTGCCAGACAGTGAGGCCTGCAGAATAAAGATTTGTTATACAGCAATTTTACTGCAAGCACTTAGCCAAAAAAGGAGAGAATTCTGAAAGGCAAAAATATTGGAAGAAAAGTGATTTATTAAACTTTTTATTTCCACCGTCTTTGCAATTATAAGCTATCACATTGTATACAGTTTTTCTTTACAATGCTAATACTCCCTCTGGTATATGTAGGTATGTTTTTTCCTGCCGTGTTTAAAGACTGAGGCTTTTAGCAGTTTAATCCAAACCAAAGCATCTTTATCATGGGACTTGCCTTTAATTCACTCTTAGATGCTTTTTTCCCTGTATGCCAAATTAGATACCATTCTGAAGGCATGCATTCTTAATTAACATTTTTTTAATCAATGACTGGATTCTCAGGAGGATTTTTTTTCTATGCATCATTATTTTTCTCTTTCCACAGCAACTTCACAAGCAGATTAAATAAACAGAAAGAAACACTTTGTGGATATTTCTTATGACAGCCTGCAAACCTGTGAACTTTTTTTATTTATTTTTAGATTGAAGCTGCTAATTGTAGAACTGTATAATTAATGCATTATCCACGACAACAAGGTTACATGGTTTGTGTTTAGCAAACATGCTTTTTCTGGAGGGTGGAAAAATACATAGTGAAAACATGAAGCTGTTTTTCACCACTCTGCATGACAGCTAGTCTCTCTGCCATCATTGGAGCTGTGTGCCTAATCTGACTCTGAAAAGGTACCCTGAAAATTGGCTGGAGCCCTGGTATCATCGTCTGAGTCCACAGCTTGAACCTTGCGATTTAGCCCTCCAAGACGCACTGTTACAGCCAGATATTCTCAGAACTGGAATGTTTGCACCGCTAATTGGTACATTCCTAGTCAGATTTGGTAGGACATGCTTATTTGTAACATGGCTTGAGAATTTACTTAATGGGTAATTGCTTCAGCTTTCCTAATTTTTTTCTGCTCACCAGACTCTTTCTTTGTTGTGCCTGTCCACTGCTGTTTCAGCATTTGTAATCTTTATTTTTTTTTATTATTATTATTATTTTTAATCTAGACTTCCTTCTGATTATTTCACATGTTTTTCACTGCTTTGAGAATTTCTTTGCTCTCTGACCTTTTCATAAATCAAGTATTGGTTGGCATGTGTTGGAAATGATGGAGTGATTTCCTTATAGCTTGCAGTAAATAGATGTTGTATCGATGCTGACTTTGTTATTGCAGTCATAGAAACATTTAAAACAAAGTGGATGATGCTTTCTGTATTCAGAAATCAAATGCAGTATGGCTAGGGATTGCTCTGGGAACTGGATGCTTGGTGGTCCTGGAAATAGAGGGACCTCTTCTATTATGAAAACTAGAAGCTGCTTTATGACTTCGACTAATTTTAATGTATCTCTCAGTTCAAAGGGATGCTTGAAAATACCATAGATTTGGGTCCGAATCAGTCTTTTTGGCTAGTTTTGTTCATGTCAATTTTCCCCTCTCGCTCTGATCATTTCATTCTCATGATGTGAAGACCTTAGTGATAGGAAAAATGTACTTCAGTCTTGGATGAGCTTTGCAGTTATTGAAATTATCATTATAAAGTTCTTGACCTCGGAGAGTTTCTTGGTGAAAGCGTTACATCACCGTTCTGCAATGAGATCTCCGCAGAAAAACACTTCTGCTCTCAGGCAGAGTTTTTACTGGGTTTGCACTTTCCATGCTTCTGTGAAAATGCTGGAAGCTGTACAGGTGGCTTTGAGAGCAGTGCTTTTTTCTCTTGTCCTAACAATTTTGTAACACTAAATTCGATCAGCTTTTACCTGAATGACTTACTTGTTGGGTCAGGCTGCAGGCCTGCACTTACCAGCAATTGGAGTGTGTGCCGGGAGCCCTGTGGGAGAAGGGAAGCCTTGTGCTACTCCCTTCCTATTATTCTGTGTCTATAACTCATTGCCTTTCAGAACTGTCTTATCACAGCATCGACTCATTAGCGGTTTAATACAGGATAAGCTTATTAGAGATAATCTGTTTACTGAATGTCCTTACCACTGTGCAATCTAGTTAATAGCATCTTTTGAATCGTTGTCTTCTGGATATATCTTTTAAACGGATCCCTGATTATTTATCTATATCTACATCTTTTGATGCTTTTCTTTAGACTTGTAGCTGCTTTGACATAAAATTACAGTGTCTGCTGAATACACTAGTAAATTAAATACTCCTGTGGGGAAACAAGGCAAAGCAACACTGCTTTATAATGAGCTAGTGAGGGCAAATAATTCCGTCTGTTTGTCATTGTTTAGACTTAAAAACAATTTTCAGCAGTATTAGGGTAGGACTTTTCTGAAGAGCTGCTCTTCCACCAAATGTTGCCACATTCTCAGCAGTGCTTATCAGACAGCAGTTTGGGTATCCAGATGTTTCCCATCCAGCATACTGACCTCCCTGAAATCTGGCCCACTGCTTGAGATGTACAGAAGAGGAAATGGATCCTGGTGATTCATCCTCAGATGGCTAGATATGAGTGGAAAAAAACCTTACATTTTATCAGGAAAAAAAAAAAAAAAAGAGATGAGGAAAGAGCATTACAAAAGAAGAGCTGAAGAACGGGAGGTGGAAGCTGTGAGAAATGTAAAGTAGTTTGCCGGTTCTGTCTTCAGAAACAGCTCGATGTAATTCTGCATTGATGGTTCAAAATACTCCCCATGTCTATGCTGACACAATAGCAGCTCCATCAGTTACTGAAGAAGACAATGCTAATTTGAGTAGCATGTGGACCTTTTGTGTTTCCTCTTTTCTCCTGGTAGTTTACATGCATTTAAAACAGAACCACAAATTGTCAAACGGACTTTTCCTTTAAAGGAAAGAGTCTCAGGCTTCCCAATGCCATCAGTGTTTGTGTGTCTCAAGAGAGATTCTGTTTTCTACAAAAAGAACCAAGTTTGAGTCACATAGATAACCGATGACATTTTTTCTCTGATAAAGGTTCAAAGTGAATCACTCACTGATTAAAAACCTCTATTGTACTCTGTACTTCTGCTTAAATGATCCTTCCTCTGTTGATGAAGCCTGGATGCCAAGGCTGTAACCACCCTGTCTGTAACCGCATGGGGCAATAACAGATTTCTATGCTACACTTAGACTAATTTCGTTACAGTGGTTATTGTATCTGGTCAGGTCTTACCGAGTGATAGGCAACAAAACCTCTGTACTTGACGGGTATTGCACCTCAGTGCAAGGCATACGGGATACTACAAACATGAATAAGGTCTTGTAGGGAAATCTAGCACCTTGCCCAAATTTTTATTTTGGGTCTTCTCTTATCTCCTTTTCTTTTCCTTAGTTCCTGAGCTGCATTCACAAAAACAGATTAAAAAAAAAAAAAAAAAGAAAAAAAAAAAAAGAGAGAGGGAAAAGGCTGGAGCCAGTACACAGGCATCAGTTGGTATTCATTCAGATAGGGTTCAAAAAATGAACAGTCAGATCTTTGAATAGGAACAAGTGATTCTGTAACATTGTAGGCAAATTACGCAAAGTTCATTCTTTGCAATGATAAATGATATACTTATTCCAAGGAGTGCTGAAACTACTGTGTACATCAGGAGGGGGAAAAAAAACAAAAACAAAAACAAACAAACAAAAAAAATAAACAAACAAAAAAAACACTTCCCTGCCAGTGTTTTTAGGGATGTAGTACCTATTCTTGCTTGTGTGGACTGAATATTGCTATCCCAGTTAAAATGCAGTTGCTACATGCTGCGGGAAAAGGGAGAAGCGGGTCTTTGCAAGCCCTTTAAAGCTACTATGGAGTTTCTGTAAGCCCAGAGAAGTCTAGTACCTCCAGCCTGTAAAACAAGCTTCACTATTTGGCCTCATTCATGTTTAGTCTGTTTCTTCTTGGCAAAAGCACTTCAGTGACGGTCTCCACCAGATTGACTCTAAAGTGTTTTCTTTACTTGCCATCTGTCTGGACTGATTGGAAAAAGTAAAGTGGGGCTTGTTTAGAAAAATATATAAGCAGTTCATTTGGCACAAAGTTTGTTATAGATGTATGAAAAGCAGCTGGGTCCAGCTCGGGAGGTTTAAAAAAGTTTTATTACAGAGAGATGACTTTTCATGTACAAGTTCATGCACTAAATGTGTTCTTTCATATCACTTACAAGAAGTGACTAACTAAATTAGCTATGGCATTTAATTAGTTTTATTTGTGTTTTCCCAGGCCACTTATAATATTACAGGTGTGAATAGTGATCTGATTTTCAAATGTTGCCAGTCAGTTATATGCATAACTTTTAAGAGTAACAGAATCAGCTTCAAAGCTTCTTAAATGCTTTCTTTCACCTTAATTTAGCAAAGCACTTAAACACATTAAAGTTCAGCGTTTTTCTAGATTGCTTCTGTTTTTTACACGTTTGTCTGCTGAGAGGCCTGCAGTTTTGTGATTGTTGTTGGTTTGGTTGTTTTTTTTGAACCTTGTGAAAGTTTTGCTAAAGTCAGCTTAGAATAGCAATGAAATCCTTTTCACACAAATGCTTTCTGCAAATGCGTGTGTGTTTGTGTGTGTCTATGTGTATACCGAGAGAGCATAAGCATGCTCCCGGGATGCTTTTTTCTCCAGCTCTGTGAATTGCTCAGCTTCATCCTTATTAGCATTCAAAATCTGTTAAGTTTAGGAGGTCAGAGTCAGGTTTTAAACTAGCTATGTTTGGTCCAGTCTTTTTTCTCCAAATGCTTTGTTGTAGTAGAGTTGTCTTTTGCTGTGCTTTTACCAGGAGCCTTACTCTCTGCCTTTATTGGCTGAACCTCTGCCACGGTGAGTGTGAAGCTGAGCAGGAGACATTTTTCTGTGGTTTCTGAAAAAAGAGGGAGACTGAATTCCACCAGCAGAAAAACAAGGAAAAAACAAAACAAAACAACAACATCAACAACAAAAACCCACCAACTTTCTACCTTCTGAGAACATTAATTCTTGGTGGGAATTTTCTACTGTATTCGTTGTAATGCTCCCACTTGATCACAGCTATCTCATACCTATTTCTTGGAAAACTAAATCAATTTTAGGAAGATTTCATTTTCAGGATCTCAGGTAGAAGGGTGTCAGACCTCAGTCTTCTGTATTTCCAGTTATGGGGTCTGTGACTTTGTTATGCATATTTGAGTATACATAATAATTGCAGAAGCATTAACAAAATATTTTTTTCCCCTCACATTAAAACTCTGTTGTTTCATCAGAGCTAGAGGCTAGTTCTGCTTCTGGATCCAGAAACTGAGGAAACTGGGCTATATCATAATTCTACTTTGTTTGTGTTTCATAATCACGGAAGACACAAAACTGTAGCCATCTGAATGTGTTTTTAATTTTCAGAGCCTCTGAAATTTTGTGTTTACAGATACACTTGTTAATGTCTTTAACTGAACTAGTAAGATTTAGCAATGTTCTAATGTTTTTGTCTTCTGAGATTCCATTACTGGAAGCATTACTCACAATAAGTGGTAATTCCTGACTTAAATATGTATTTTTCAGGCCTTATGGATTAGGTCTCACCTACTACTAGGTGAGAATTGTCCTCGGATATGCATGTTTAACATCGCTTCTGTAACCTTTTCTGAAACCAGATCAAATACTGAACATGGGCTAGGGGAGCTAGCTTTGGTCTTCTGAACTGAAAGTTTAGAATGGTAAAGTGATGTTCAGCAGTTCCCTTCTGATAAGCACAGCCTGTGGAAGCAAATGATGTGTCTGGAAATTATTTAGGAATAGGTGAATGTGAGTATTCAGGTACTCAGCTGTGTTACTCTATCAGCCAGCCAGCTAGAAACATCCCTGTACTGGAATGGATTGTACCTGCATCTCCTCCATGGCTGGATTTGCAGATGGGATTTTTGCAAGTGCAAATTCTGTTGTGCAAAACTAGATGCAGCTGTTTTGAAACTTGCTAATACATTGATATATATATTTTTTTTCTCTTGAGACTTTGATTAACATATAATTATTTTTGTCATTGTGTTTGTTTTGCAGCATCTGTTCTACATGACATATTTACTTTGTCTCATCTTGTCTCTGTGGCATGTTCCCATTCAGTATTTTTCACATATTGTCTGCTAGGCTGGGTGATTCATGTTTTTTTTCTGGACCTTATAAGTTCAATTTACTGCTTTCACTACTGTTTGCTTTCAGCTCTGATGTTGAGATTTATTCCTCCCTCCTTCATTAAAGTTATTATTTTTGGTGCATAATGTTTTTACAAATACATTGGTTAACTTTAGTAGATGGAGAAGCTAATTTTCTTAGAAATTTTGTGTGTTCATATGAGGCTTGGTTTGTTATTGTTAAACTTGTTTGCTGCTGTTGTGGTTGTACCAACATCAGTAGAAATATATCAGTGAAAAAATTATTTAACCAAGTTCTTTGTTTTTGATAATACATATTAAGATAATACAGCATCTTTTATAAATACAGTAGGACATGAAGGTGTATTTAGAACACTTATGGCTCATTCTGTGGTCCAAGACCCACATGATACAAACTGGTGTATGTCCAGCAAAGTTATTGATTTAACAAATCAAAAGGTCTTGCCACTGTACATTTGAATTTGTAAATCTAATTGCTTTCATAGAAGAATTAGGAGAAACATGCATTTCATTCACATAACATTACTGGTCACTGAACAGTAATAACATTGTTTCTTTAGACAAACTGTTGATTCATACCAGTATTTTTTGTAGAGTGATAAACTCGATTTGACCACACACAGGAGACTGGAATCTTTACAATGACGAGAATACCACAAAGAAACAAATCATACCAAACTAGATAAATACAAAGGACATGTTTAGGAGGGGTAATCATGTGTGCTTTCATTTTGAGCAGAGACAGATGAGTTTCTTCCTACGTATTTATTTGAAGAAAGAACTCGGTCTCTTATTAAAAATCTACCAAAACAAGTGGTGTATTCTTCTTATTTTTTTCTTCCCCTTTGTATAAATAATTGGATATGAACATAGGAAATAGATGGGATAACAGTATTCATGATAGATGCAGTGTGGGCATAGGGCAGTGTTCATTATAATATATTACCGTTGGATGTCAGCAACAACGTTGAATTAATCAAGGAAGTCCTTTTGGTAGAGATGCAATTTTTGCTAAGTTTATGGAATGAACAGAGAAAGATTAGCATGAGAGAAAAAAATGTTGTCCAGTTTATGCTTATTATTGTGTACTTCTTCAAAGTTAAACCCAGTCTTCCAGGATGCAGTAAAAAGATAAAAAGATAGGAAAATAATACAGAAGAAGTGGCTGTGTGGTTAAGGAGACTGTATTCAGTACCTGACTCTGTCTTAGCTCATTCATCTGGCATTAGATGATTTACTTTCACTAATGATAGCAAATAGCCTGTACCTGTATTCAGATTACGTGTATTCTGTTTTAACACACAAGGCATGAAGTGTGTCAGTGAAGAGATGAGGTATGACTTTGACAGTGTTTCCTTATTCCTTATACTGCTCTAATCAAATGATCGTGGGCTTAGAAGAAATCAGCTGAGGCTGAACCAAAACAATCTGGGAGGCTGATGCGGGGAAGGAAGTCTCCTTTGACTGGTAAACCTATTCATAATTGGTTAATTGGTCAGCTCTGACATAGAGTACTCAGTTCCTCAAAAACTTATGTTCATCTGTGAATGGGTGGATGGCCAGGAGCAGAAACCCACGAAAAGACTGGAGGTAGTGGATGGTGCATCCCTATACACCATAACGTTCATCTGTATAAAAACTAGTTCCTATTCTAGTTTTTTAGCCCTGGAAAAGAGAGTCCAGAAATCTCCCTTTGGCTTGTAGAAAGTTGTTCTGGTTTTCTTCCCATGCAGGTTTGAAAATTCAGCTGCAATTTGTTGCAATTCATCCAAATCCCACTGTGGAATTTGGGTCATGACAAGAAAATGCAGCTGGTTTGGGTACTGATGCTGAGGCCGTTAACAGACTTACTATCTGTAGGATGTGATGAGTGAGCAGGGATGGGTGCTAGGAACCCAGCACAAAATTTGGCTTGGGGTTTAGGTGCTGGTGAGTGATGTGGTTGCTGGAGTGGTTACTGACTATGGAAACTAAATGGTGTTTCTCATCCTCTCCACCCTAGTCTGTCCATATCATATCAACATAGCACAGTGTTGCTGAGATTTGTCTCAAGATTGCTTTCACACAAAGTATTTTAGCCACACCTCAACTACCACCTACATGCTGAATGAAGATCAAGGAAGCAGTCCATCATATAATTTTATAGATTTCCATTTGCACATTCGCTTCCCAGTCAAACCTGGAATGTCAGTAGCACCCTACAGACCTTTGACAGACGGTCAGAAATTCTTCTTTGAATTAGTGAAGTGCTTTACTTCCTCATCACCTAGTAAACAGGAAGAAATTTTTAATTTCTTCAGTATTTGAAACATGTATGTTGTATATCCTAATGCTTTTAGCATTCAAAGTACTTTGCAAGGAACATTTTTCAGAGGTACTCCTCCCCCTCAATTTTTTGCTTGAAAACTCAGGCTCAAATGAAAGACTAAATGGAAAATAAAATAAAAGCCACATTCCCATAAAACCATTTGATAGATAGGGAAACAAAGGCACAGGAGACCGACCACACAGTAGTTTGATGGCAGAGCCAGAAGTAGCTTCAGATAATCCAATACATGTGCTTTAGTGATGAGAACACACCATCATCCTTCTCGATTCCTAAGTTGGTTCAAGCTCTTTCTCCATTCTAGCGTAAGATTTCCACGTAAAGAGCTTCTGAGAATTACTACTCTGGGGATTGCTGTCAACTCCAAAGTGTGTTATTTGCACATTGAAGTACTTAACTGAGGATCTTTTCTTTTTCCAGTTGCATTCACAGGAGGTTTGATGGTAATAGAGCTGTCTTCTGGTCTCTGCCAAGTTTATTTTCCAAAAGAAATATCTGAATGAGGAAACAATGACTAAAGAGGATATGTGAACTGTCTAGCATACTGCAAGGGTCCAAACATTCAGAAGAGAGAGGATTTTTAGGATGGCTGAAGGGTGTATTATTAGGAATAAAAGCATGAAATTGAGCAAAAGAAAATTTAGGCCGACTATTAGGAAACATTTCCTCATACAGTGTAGTGTAGAGTTACCTCCCAGGAGAAATAGTGAAAGCCTCATGGTTTGAATGGTTTCAAAGAGCAGAAAACTTTTGGGAATGACTTTCCATTAGTATGTGACACACTGTACAACCAAAGAGGTATTTTCCAGCTCCCCACTTCTCATAACTGACTCCATGTTCAATTGTTCAATGTCAAATTCATGAGTTAGTTATCAGGCTTAAACAATGCCTATAAAATTGGGCTTAACTGTGAGGTTATTTGGAGGAGAGGGGGAGGAAGAGGAAAAAGGCTCTAAAACCAGGAATCATTATAAACTCTGAGGAGATGGTTGACAGGTCTGGAAGCTGAAGGTGAGACTGCCCAGGCCAGCACACCTGCTTCCTGGGAGGTCCTGTGGCAGACAACTAATGGCAGGGCCTTAACTGTCCTGAGCGGCCTCACCTGAGGCCTCTCAAACACCTCCTATGGTCCCAGGAGCCCTATTCAAGCCAACACCAGGGGCATTTGTTCTTTGTTTGAAGGGCATTGCAATGGGGCTGTTTTCTAGCTCAGCTACAGTCCTGCCCAGCCTTGGGCCCATGGGCAGGCCTCCTGGCCCGGCCCCACAGAGGTGCTGGGTGCTGCAGCCGCCCAGGCCTGGCCCTGGAGAGCCCCCCGGAGCCCCCTGCTGCTGCTGGCGTGCAGGTGAGTTCAAGGCTGCAATTGCTGATCGTGTGGGGAGTGTTAGTGATGATTCAGCTTCAGCACTGACTTATTTTTCTTATGTGTATTGTACGCTGAGACTTTAAAGCTGTTGTTCTATTTCAGCAATGTACAGATGTGAAAAATAGAAGCGTAAAAAGAAGACATAAATGTGCTTTTGCATTTCTTAAGGAGCCTTAACCAGCTATGAGTACTTCAAACAATCCTATCTAGGACCAGGGAGGGTGTTTTGTATCCACACAGGTTGTAGCATTTAAACTCTTCCTGTTGTAGTGCACTGAGGTCCACCTGTGCTTGTAATCAGGATTTTGGAAGCACCTGTGAGGGATGGGTGGGTGTGCTGCAGCCTGGGGCGGTGGAAGGAGGGTGTTGTGGTCCTATGAAAGCTGCTGTGGAAGAGAGGTGGTAAAAGCTGTGCAGGAATTTTACTGTGCTGTAACAAGATAGTAAGATTCCTCTGTCTTGTTACAGTAAACATGAGATAAATCTTTGCACTGAAGGACTTACTTCCCCATTTCCTCCTTTGTAGGGGTCTAGGGAATAAGTGCAATGTGGCTCCAGGAGGGGTGCTGCCCCTTGGCCTGGGCAGCTCAGAGTTCTTAGCAATTGTGCTGGCCTCCATCTTCCCTGCTGTTTTTCTGGTGATTGTTAAAGATATTTTCAAATATTGCTAGTGAGAAAGGATCTCCTGAACTTAAAAATTCTTTCTATTAAAAATAAAGAAAAACACCATCAAAAGAAAAAAAAATAAGATAAATGCTGCCATCCTGGCCTTGTCTAAAGCCCATAGTCTGCATCAAACATACAGTGCAAAACCCCTTTCCAGTTGCTACAA
The DNA here is from genome assembly GCF_011077185.1 of Oxyura jamaicensis. Classification (NCBI taxonomy): domain Eukaryota; kingdom Metazoa; phylum Chordata; class Aves; order Anseriformes; family Anatidae; genus Oxyura; species Oxyura jamaicensis. Next base: position 3,757,272 of record NC_048901.1, read on the forward strand.
GTTGGCTGTGTGTGCACTAATACTGAAAAGTTTCCTAAAGCCTTTCAGTGGTTTATTTAGAGTTGGAAAGAGGCAGTGTACTTCAGAAGTAGACGTAATATTCTAAACTTAGCTAAGCATAATAGCCATTGAGTGCATTGCTACAGCAATCCATGAAAAAGGCAAAATGAATACAAAATCCTTGTTAAGTTTCAGTGAATCTATCTTTGGATACATTATATAAAATCAGGGTCAAATACTGAGAGTTGGCTGCTCTTCTTTGTTTATATAGCTCTGCGTTAGGCCCCATATCAGCTATATGCTCCTATGCAAAAGAGGTGTAATAGTTTCTGTTCAGTCCCCAGTGGACATGACTTCATTTAACAAAACTGTAAGTGCAGCATGTTTTGGCTGTTTCTGCATGAGACAGGTGGAGGGAGTGAGCTTCATACTACAGCTTTTACTGTAAAGCAGACTGAGTTCTTACCACAGATGGGAAGAACTGTCAGCTCCATTTAAAGGTGATGTTATTGGCTTAGTGGGACAATTATGCTGTAAATGCCCATATCCTGGATAATATCTGGGTCTGTAGAAACATGCTATATAGCATTTCTTGATTGATTCGAGACGATTTTTCATTATTACTGTGAGAACAGTCTATAAATCTATTTAACCGTCTAAGCTTAATAAGTAAATACATACATTTTCCAGCAGCAGTGGGAAAGGTGTCAAACCATATGTTGGGGTTTCTGTTTTGGAGTCATAGATGTGACGTGGTTAATTTAATAGTCTTACTCTGCAAGTTGTCAAAGTGAATTGGATGACTCTAAAATTTCATTGCTATTTTCTGTCAGTAAAGGTACTAGAGCCTGCTCCTTGGCCATTGTTTTACAAGGATTCTAACAGTAAAAGTGAAAATAATCCTGTTATTCTATAGTAGTTACTGCAAGTTTTTCAAGTCACGGGGAATCAAGGTGGCTTTGTTACTTGGTTTTGAGAGAGAAATACTTGAGGAAAGGCACCTTTGCATTCCATGTAACTTATTGCAAATCTTGATTATATAATAATTGAGTACACCAATAACAAAACGCTGACAGAATTTACTGGTAATGTGTGGTGGAAAAATACAATGGCCACAAGGAGATAGTAATGACTACTATTTTAAGATGCAAGCAGCCTGAGAAATAGAGGAAGTCAAGAAAAATGTGGCCTGATTAGTTTTTTTTTGGAGGGGCAATAGGCTGAATGCATCATGCAAATGGACCACATGCACCTGTAAGCTGCAGGAAATAAATGGAGTCTCATCAGTAGAAGACCCACTCAATCAAATGCATTTGAAGCCTTTGAAAACCCATAAGGTTTTCTCTGTCATCTTAAATATTTCTTCCATTATTATGAGGAATTCCAGATATGCTGATACTATTTGCTCAATGCTCGCTTCATCTTTTTATTAAAAGGTCTGTCTTTCCAAAGATAAGCCTATTTTTTTTTCCTCCTTTCTAAAAAGAAAAACAAGAATGCTTGACAGCTCCTTTCTTTCTCTTTGCTCACTATGCAGCAAATAATCAATCTTGGTTGAATGACGTTTTAGAGAAATTGCAGTTGTAAATGTGTCAGTACTTAAGAAAAGTGTAAAATGCCTCTTACATTTGCATAGCTGGGAAATCAGAATTTACCTAAACATACATGTGGTTGATGAAAGCATAAAAATAGAACTGATTTTGTAACAAGAAAATTACAAGGTAGCTTTTTGAAGGAATTGGGTGACTTACCTGAAGAAAATTTCATGAATGGTTGCCATTGTGAAGACTTAAATGGGCAGGTCCCAGCTAAGCCCTTCAATAGTGAGGGTGCCTAGTTCTGGGTGCTCACTGCCCTGGGCCTCAGACCCCTTCTTACAAAAGGGTCTCATCCTGCTTTCCTCAACTTTACTGCTACAGGATCAGGTATATTCTACTGCATATAATTCACCATCTGCAGAATGATCTGCAACTATTTTTCTATTTCTTTTTTCTTCATTTTTTTTTGTACAATATATTTACCATTACTTCAGTAATAATGTAATAATTACATTGATAAAGAATCAATGTACATTGATTCTTTAAACACATACAGTTTAATTCTTTTCCCAGTGGCATCTCAGCAGGCTTTGCAAGCAGCAATCAATCAATAACCTTCACAAGGCCCCTTCAATCACTTTTTTTAGCTATACAGTTTGGGAACTGAAGGATAGGAGTGTTGAAAGACTTGCCCAAGGTCACACAAGGAGTTGGTAGCTGATTTTTTTTTTAATTTTTTTTTTAATCCTAGACTCCTATTTCAAACTTCAGAACACACTGCCTCCATATAAGCGTGTTTTATGTGTTTATGTTTTGGGCAGGGTATAGGAACAGTCTTGCCACAGTGACTTTCTGGGTCAGTGACTATTCCTTTATAAGTTTTAAGCTTTCCAAAGCCAAACATCTGAAAGTAGAAACACGAGGGATACTTCAGGAGTGTGAAAGCTGATGTAGTGAGGATGTAGATTTCTCACTAGGGGAAACCACTGATGTGTTCCAACATCATTTGGTTTGCCACCAACCAACAAGCTAGTGATGGTGGCACTGACTCGGAGTCAGTCTGTGCGAGGTATTTGTTAATGTTGCTACAACAGATGCTCATTATAAACTACAGTTACCCACAGTTTACTCTGTTTATACAACCATTTAGTGGTTATTTATTAAAAATAAAATTTATGTATGGTTATTGGAAGTATATTTTGGCAGGGAAGTGACCCTAGCAGAAATATGTCTGAATCAACACTCAGCTAGCAGTCACTCTTTATGCTGTCATATAAAACCTTGTTAAATAATATTTTGTTTCTATCTTCAATTGCTGTTATATAAGGCCAGTAATGAAAATCTCCCAAAGGATCGGCAAATGGAGTGAGTTTTTCTGCACATTTTCTCCATAAAATAAAAAAAAAAAACTAAGCCAATGAGTGTCAACATTATTACCTACCTGAAGCGCATGCAGTAAACTTCAATAGGAAATTGTTTACATTCAGATTTTTGCAGGTAGAAAGGTCCTCTGCATTTAAATACAATTTGAATGGCTTTCTGAGAACTACGGATAATTTGCATTCAGAAAGAAATTAGCTTGCATTTCAGTGGGACTACTCACATGCTTAGAGGTAAGTGGCTGACTGAATTGTTTAATGCTCAGAGAAGATACTAAAAATAGTATCTGAAGATGCTTATAACTTAAGAGGAACCTTAGATTTAGACAAGGAAGCAGTGCCAAACCTGATTGTACTTGTGATATTCTAGAGATATTTTTACCTTTTTGTAATTTGCATTTGTTTGGCATTTTAATATAGCGGAAATTTCACCATTTTTCCTCAGTTTTTGTGATTTTGGGGGGGTATAGGGGGAGCCTTTAAAATAACTGCAGATGAAAGCCATTGGACTGGAAGCTGCTATGTAAAACAAAGAATAGGTTCCTGCATGACAGAAGGTATTTAAATATACTGGTATAGTTCAGTGTGAGGACAAAGTGGTTTCCATTTTGGCAATAGAACAGACACTGTTAGTGGCAACCACCCTGCTTCTCCTGAGTGAGAATAAAGGATGTGTTGGCCTGCAGGACAGAGCTTTTGGGAGTAAGAACCAAAGCCCCTGGATTAGCAGCAAGCAGGCTGTTGTTTATCACAGGTTTGGAGGAGGAGGAGAGGTGTTCTGATATGAGGTAACCGTGGTGTGCATATAAAGGAAGGCTGATTATTGTGAAGTCAGTCCATCTCTGTAGAGTTTACGAACAGGAGTGATCAGAGGGGTGCATTTTGTGCTTCCTGAGGCAAGGGCATGTGTTTACGTTGAGAGAGAGATGTGGCTCCCCAGCCTGTGAAGTGCCAAAAGTAGGAGCGGTTGAGAGGTTTGGCTGTTCTTTGTGGGTGCAGATCCTACTCCCAGGAGAGGGACAGCAGAGGTGCAGCCCTGCAGCTCCCCTTCCTGCTGCACCAGCTGCCTGCAAGGACTTTGCAGGGGAGTATCTGGGGAGGCTGCTTGTAGCCCTAAGTGTCTGGGTAGCTCATAAAGCGAAGAACAGCCAAGAAAGGTCTTCACCACTTCTAGGTCCTCTAACAAAGATAAAGAAGGACAAATACTGTCCCTGTCTTCAAGCCTTGTCTGAAATTGGTGGGAGTCTCACTCAGACCTGCCTGAAGCCAACTCTTCATTAATCTGCTTCTTGAGTAAGGAGAACCTGCAGTAGAGCCTTGGTTGTCAGGAGAATGTGAAACATACTAGCCCTTGGCTTCCTGAACAAAAAGGAGGGCAGTCCCTAGCTGTCAGGGAAAAAAAAAGTCAGGCCCTTGTTTTGGGGGAAAAACAAAGGAGCCCCCTTTGCTCTGGGCTGGCTACACTAGTCACTGTCTGAAGAAGTTAGGCTTCACCCACAGTTACCACATGGCAATAGCTGATTGCCTGGTATTTTGGGGGATGCCCTCTTTCTGACTGCAGAACCATGGTTGTATGGCCAAGGGATCAGCTTGTGTGGCCCTAACAGTGAGGGGGCCCCGTACTGAGCCGTGCCTTGTAGCTCCTGCCCCATCAGCGTTCCTTTGGGTGTTCAGCCTTTGCAGGTGCTTGCTCAGGGACTCTCCCTTGGGCCAGGAGATGTGGAAGTTTTTGAGTGTCTCACTTCCTAGTCTCCAAAAGCTGTAGCACCTGGTTGTGTGTTTGTTCTGAAAGCCAGTGCTGGCATTGAACCCTCCCGCAGCAGCAAGTCTGTTCCTACCCCCTCTTTTCCCTTTGCGACAGAGTCGTGTCTTTGTCCCTGAGAGCTGCTGTGTTGGATGTCTTGTTGAGAGGTTGAGCTTGTATGTGAGGGGCTCCAGATTTCTGTTGCTCTGCCCTTCACTGCATTTTCACTAGAATGCATAGCCCTTGCAGTCCCTAGTGCTCTGTAAGAACCTCTTAGGAGAACCTGGAGGCGTTGTGATACAAAGGAATGATCAATACCGGTAAAGGAAATAACCCTGTGAGGAGAAAGAGTTTATTTGTGAGAGATGGGACTTTTGAAACCTTTCAAAAAGCTCTTACAAAATTGCTTGCTTGTGTTTGTAGCTGTTTTTGTGTTTTTCACTCTGTACAGTCATAATGTTGCACTGTATTTCTTAGATTTCGGGAGAGAGCTGCATGCTGTGCTGTGAATGGAGTAGTGAAGGGGCCTTTATCCGCAGGCCATCGGGAGCCATGAAGTAAGCATTGCTCTTCGCAGCAAAACAAAGCATGTGGTTAGGAGTTTGAATCCATAGCAAAGCTTGTCATTTGACCTGGATTAAGAGCTAATATGGGAGAGGAACATAAGTGATACAACAGGGCCATTTTGTATAGCCACAGACATCGATTCCACTACATAAGCATGGCTTTTTTGTGTGTGTCTGGGTGTTTATTTACCAGACCCTAAGCATATGCTACTGCCTCCTTTCATAGCTTTTCCTCTACTGTAAAGCTACTCAGGAGCTGAGTAAGCTGTATTCTGGAAAAACACATTGCAGGAAATGGTATTTACCCTTTGATCTTTAGATCCTTCTTCTGCTGTGATGTACAGTCACTGGTTTTGTCTTTGCTCAGTGAACAGGCTTTCTTCATTTAGATTTATGGCAATTGCTCATTGCTAGTAGAAGAAGCTTTAGTGCCTTTTATAAAATAAGTGGAAAACATGGTCTTTTTCCTTTATCTTATGACTTTTCATGCTGTCTGGAGACTTTTTTTTTTTTTTTTTTTTTTTTTGAGATATGGATTTCTTGGATTGCAAAGTATTAATTGTATTGGCTTGGCTGTAACCATCTTGACTTTGAAGTGTCATTCGTCCGTGTGCAGCCCTAATGAACTCAAAAGAAGCCTTTGTAGAGTAATCTGGCTAAATCAGAGTGGAAGTTTGCAGTACTTCTCCTAGAATAGAGCACTCGTGGGCAGACACTTTGGTGTGTAGTAGCCAGTGGGGCTGTGTGTTTGCTTCAGGGTCCATCCATCATGAATTATTTGTGCTGGCATATGCTGGGGTGCTATTCAACATGAGCAAGGAGGTCAGAAGCTGGACTACATATATTACATGATAAAGGGGAAAAACTGAAGCAGGTGGAGAAGTTAATGGCCTCTAGGGCGGGCCTGAAGTCTTTCTATTTAAATATGAGAAAGAGGGGACTGCTTGACTTCTCATTAAATCCTGAGGTGATGGCAGAAAAGGATTTGCTGTCTTTGCCTTTTCTGTTTGATTATCTCCTGTTTATGTTGGAGGTACCCTGTGATTGAGTGATAACCAGACTGCCTCCACCTGGGAGGAGCCAAATTCTATCCCAGACTGTCTCCATTTCCCTTGGAAATGCCAGACCAGTAAGTTGAGGCTCTTTATTATTGTCAGGAGGCATTCTGGACATTAGACATCTAGTATCAAACACTAAGCTAGACATACAGGTTAGTGTTTGGAGTGTGTGCGCGCCTCCCAGGCACTCAGTGAAGCAGGAGACTCCAGCAATAAAGTGGCAATTGGTGGCAGAACCATGTTTTCACTTTTTTTGCCTCTGAACCACATCCCCTTCAACATTTCACTGAAAGAATAACTTCCAGCGTCTAAAAATGTTGTGTGAGAAATCTAAATGTTTTAGAGTAAAGTTTGTGGTAAAGGTCTGTCACTTGCACCTTATCCGGTTATAAGGCTTTGGATTAATTACTTCTAAAGACTGTTGTACACTTTCAGAGTGGTACTCTTTTTTACAATAAAGAGGATGTAATGAAGGGAAGACCAAAGAAGAAGAAACATAGAGGTAATTTTTTCTACCTAGTCTGATTCAATTATAGAAGCTGTAGATGAGCATATTTTTATAATGTCACTGCAAGTCTTTTATGAAATTAGCTAAATTAGAAAAAAAACAACTTTCTGTTGTATTATTTATGACCTGGAATTTTATCTGTATGTAAATACACCTTGCAATAAGGAACAAGTAACAATTCAGTGAAAAATTCTCCATAAATCTTCTGCATTTTGATTGCTTTATTTGCTAGCCCTGATGATCTTTAATCTCCAAGATCTACAATCATGCAACTACTTCCTTTTTTTTTTTTTTAATAACACTTACACTTGATTTTTTGAAGCATAAAAGAAGCCTTTTTATACAGCTGTATGCTTTCATGAAGAATTAATGACTTGATAAACATTAGACTGTTATTGTTTATGCAAATGCAGTCAGCTCCCTGAAAAGAAGGCCAGGTTGCATAGTGTGTGCATGATTTACTGTAAGAAAAAGAAAATATTTCTTTTCTGTAGGAAAACAAAGGGTTGGTTCTGTGGCATAAACACAATAATTTAATACATAGAAAATTCTCCTGTTAAAGAGAGCTTCCCACTACTGTTCTTTTCTTCTTGCTAAGAATTGGTAAGAGGCAAGTCCAAGCAGCTTTCTGTTCATGGGTCTCTTAATAGACACAGCTTGTTAATTGATTTTAGATACTGCAATACCAGCGATGCCTAAAAGAAAGGGTAATCCTTTTGGCTGCTGCCTTCCTAAAGTGGGCCTGTTAATCAGCACTTTATATGGAAAGCTGGAGAAGGCAAGGAGGAAGAGTTTTAGATTTGAGGTGGTAAAGCACCTAGTGTGTAGTGCTTTTGTTGGTTGCCTGTAGAAGAGCAGCTAATAGAGGCCTTTTGCTTCTTAGAGTTCAGGAGAAGACTCCAAAATACGCATTTTTAGAAACATCTGCATGAGGTGTCATACCAGAACAAGGCGTAATGATGACAGCAAGGGATTGCAAATGTGTTTTCAATCTTAAGGCTGTTTGTGAAGGTCTTTACTAGCACCTCAATTTTTGATCCAAATTTTCTTTGGGGGCTGTTAATTGTAGGCATGGCTTGCAATGTTCTTTGCCCCATGGATTGCTACCTGTCATCAAGGTCCAAATGTTGCCCTTCAGCTCTCAATGCTTGGAGGCTTCTGTGTGTGCTATATTGAGCTACCTGTAGTGTTTTGTAGTGTGGGCCCTGTTCAGGTCTCCTCACCTGAACACTCTTACTGAAATTAAATATTCTGTAGTAGTTGTATGTTTTAGAGTAAATAATCACCAACAGCCTGAAGTATTTGCTCAGGTAAAGCTGTGAAATGTCAACAAGGTGTTAAACACATACTTTCCAGAAACTATGCATGGGGAATGTCTGAAATCCCTACTCTAAATCTCAAAAAATAAACTCCCCCTGCCCTCCCCCCCCCCCCCAACAACAACAAAAAAAAGACAAACAACTAAATAGGGAAAAAAAAAAAAAACACCTCACCTAACGTCTAAACTTTTGCTTTCTGTGGTGTTATTTTAAATGATCTCTTGCTTACACTTCATGAACAATACTGGGTTGGGGTGCTGTGCTTTTACTATATCAAAGCTGGATATCTCCAATGCTTCCTACTGATCAATGTTTAATAAACTCAGTGTATTTATGGCTGAAATCCACCTTTTTTTTTTTTTTTTTTTTTTTTTTTTTTCCCTGAGATGCCAGAAACCATCTGGTCACAGCAGGACTGAGTTTAGCACTGGCTAATTTTCCTGGCTTTCTGGACACTCACTAATTTACTCTAGGTCTGAACTCTGTTGATACTCATACCGATGCATTTCTGCAGCTCTGGTCCATTATGCTGAACAAAACTAACATTATGATGGTCTGCCCTGTGACCATGCCACTGTGAGGATGTGAGCAGCAGAGCAGCTCTACAGCTTTGGACTAAAGGTACAGCTTGGTCATTGTAACAGTGACCAGAACTGGCTGGAAAAATTGCCGAATAGGGCAAGTATGTAAGAGTACTTCCTGCAGCCACTATTGACAACTCAGACTTCCTGGGCAGAGCTGTGTCCTTTGCTTTGGGAACTTTTTGGGATTTCTCTTCCATTACCTTGTGCAGTCTCCCCTAAAACTTGCATAAACTTTGGTATCTGCAACATCCCATGTCACGAAGTACTGTAATTTAATTACAAGTTGCGTGGGGCGACTCTCTGTTTAGAACATACCACTTCGAAGTTTCATTTACCAGTCCTTAACTATTATGCTATGTGAGCCTTTCCCACTGCTGTTGTACCCCTTTGGAATGTCTGTGTGTGCATGTGTAAAGCCCTACATTGTACGTAAGATGTGGCTGCATCAAGTTACACTGCGGTGGGCTGGCTTTCTTTCTACCAGATTCTGTTCCTGTCTCATAACGCCTCTGCTCCAGCTTGCTGCAGTTTGCTGGGGAGTCGGATCAAAGGATGCGGTCGGGATGCTTCCATTGCAGAGTGCGCCGTTTGGGGAGCAGTCGTACCCTGCTTTGTGAGAACTTGCCGAAGTACCGGCAGCAGTCAGGCCACCCTGGCACTGTAGCTGTGGCAGCTAACTGTGGAGTTGCTTCAGCTGGAGGCTTTCTGGTACTCTGCTGCTTTATTTACCACTAACTCTGGCATCCTTTTACCAGTGAGCAGTCCCCAGTATGGACATATACAAATCACGTGCTGGTCACGGTACTGAGCAGAAACTAAATAGGGACTCTTGCTTTTCTCATTGGCAGGAGAATTCATTCCCGATTTGACACAGAACTCTCAACAACTTATTATAAAGCTACTGTGGTAAAATAAGTCCTACCTGCACGTGCTACTTGTGAAAACCGTTGCACTCCGGACTGTCAGGGACATTTTGGGCCATCACGAGTCTACCACATGACTAACATTTCTTTAAATGGAACAAATGTCTGAGGGTATGAAGCCAATTCATGTCTAGTATTACTTCATACATTTTTGGGATGCTCACACTTGATTTATTTGCATATTAATTATAGCTCTCATCAATTAATTATGTTCAAATGCATTCTATACATTCAGGAACGTGTGCTGGGTTTTATCTTCCTGTTGAAGTACATCCTATTGGCGAACGGCTGCATTTGGAAGCAATAAAATTAAATGGAACACAAACACAACTTAATTTTCCCGGGTATGGTTTAGTTTCTTGACAGACAGGGCCAAAGTCTTTTATCTTTGCTGTTTAATAGGGAAATGATTAATATTTTAAATGATAGTAGAAAAAATGAAAGGTTTATAGTTGCTGTGTGAAAGCAGCTGAAGTTCTGCCTGGTAGTAGCTGGAATGATGTAATGAGAAAGGACAGCTTGTGGCTAAGCACAGTTCAAATAAGCTTGAGCAAATTGATTCTTTTTTTTTTTTTTTTTTTTTTTTTTCCATGTCTGAATGTGAGAGACTTTTTTCTTCTGGTTGTAAATCATTGAAGAAATCCAGGAAACCTATTGCTGGTGTCAAAAGTAATTGCGTGTCTTACTGGGGCTGTTCTATTTGTGCTCTGTCTATATGTATCCTATGCAACGTATAGTATGCAACATGATTGGTAGCCTCTGCTGAGGACAGCTATGTCAAGAACTCCTCAGCAAGGTTTTGATTTGTTCAGTGCTCTTCTGTTGGTGTGCTTGAGACCGTTTCCCAGCGACTTGTCTCCATTTTTATTTTTGACAATACCTACCATTCTGAATGTGGATGTAATTAATGTGAAAAAAAACACTAATCAATAGCCAGGTAGCAGTTCTGTGCTTCTGATGAAAGCTAGCGTGAGCAAAATCTTTTCTGTTTTGAGTTCACAGGACTTAATTCTGATCAGCCACCTTGTAGCTGTTGAGGTCTGTGCGGAATTTGGCTCTCACATGTAATTGTTGATGACTTGTTCTCTGACAGTTGTTGATTTGAATGGCAATGGTGATACGCTCAGCAGGGCAGATCCTCCTGTACACATGCTGCTGTGCTTCAGAATCCTCTTAGCAAATCTGGTAAGGGAAGGTTCGAGTCCCATATTTCTCATTTTTTCATTTTTAATTCCAGAATGAGTGTGTAAAAGCAGAATTAAGAACAGCAGCAGCATAGTCTATGTTGTATGTTGCAGTTACCAGTTCATACAAGTCTAAGCAGTGGATATATAAATAACCAGGTAATATCCAAGGCTTTCTGGAAACTATTTCAATTTCTCACTCCAGAAATATTTCCTATGAGCAATTCAGCTTGGGAAATTCTGGATTTGTTGAGACTGTCCAAGTTCCCCAGGAGCATTTCTATATGCTGATTAGTTCCAAAACTGCTGATTTGATGGGATGATCTGGATTATTTTTCTGCTGCTGGATGCCATTTGTTTGTATAATATCCCCTGAGGAGTTTCTTCATGTTGTACTGGAGAGAAGGGTTACAGCAAATACTGGGATACAAAATCTGGTGAAATGGAATATATTTTTGCAATGTCTACGTTGTGCATATCTGACTATTTGCCCTTCCTGAAGCTCAGCTGGCTGTGTGGGCTTAACCTGGGAAGTCAGTGAGATGAAGGCTATTGGAGTGTGGGGCAGGGTAGAGGGAATTGAGTTGTACTTGGGTGAAGAACAGCGAGTGACCTGTATGGCACACCACAACACTGAGTATTTTGAATATCATCAGAATTAGTCTTCTGGTCTTAAGCGTTATGAAATCTGAAAGTTTCCCTATCAGAAGCATAAAGTTCAGGATGAGTGCACGTGAACTCAAACCTGCCATGCATAATGTGAACTAAACGCTTTAAATACAGACTTCTAACAATGAGCTTGTGCTGTTTTCCAGGTGCAGTTCAGATTGGCATGTTGTCTCCTTAGGTGGCTATGAGATTGGTTGAGACTTGTCTTCATTTAATTTCCTTTAGGCTTGGGAAAAGGCATGGGAGAGCAATAAAGGGCTCACAGATACCTTATTCTGGTCAGGGAAAGATTTTTTTTGTAGTGCTAGCAGTGTGAAATGAATACTTAAACACTTGTACAGCTTCAGAGGACATAAAGACATTGCAGTACTCACCCGAAAGATGTAGATTCAAATCTAGTCAGGCAGTAGAGTTGGCTCCACAGGTGGGTTTAGGGTTCTGACTAACGTTGCAACCCCATAAAGAAGACAGACTAAGAGCATCACTGGCAGTATGGCCAGATTTTTCCAAAAAATTGCTGAGGAAATCCTCAAAACCTGTCCAAAATATGTATCTGCTCTCACCTTGAGATTAGATAGTTTTTTGAATTGATTGTTTGGGGCTAAATTAGCAATAAATGTGTTCTTGAGTAAAAGTATAAAAACTAAAAAATCTTCAGTCAAATTCTCACCTGTCCTCGTCCCTTCCTTTCCTGTGAGTTCTGGATGACCGAAGGGAGGGTCTCTGAAAGGTGTGCCTCTGTAAGGGAGCAAAATAAAGATTAGCGTTCCTTTCTACTTTGTTGCTTTTATGAGCTGGAAGGAATTGCCTTCCAAGCTGCAAGAGATAAACATGGCAGAGCTCGCTTTTGCCCATGAATTCAACATATCGCAGAATATATGCAAAAAAATATTGCATAACGCTCTTGTGGATGGGCTGGCTACGCAGTTGGAGATGTTATGCATTGTTAAATGTTGGAAGATGCCAACAGTGCTCTGGCTGCTGCAGTATTCATACAAGGTGCTTTTCCAAATGGGCTGCTTCACTAGACTGGCAGACAGACTAACAAAGATTTTAAATATAGAGAGAGCTTCTATAACTGAAACTTTTCCCCAGACCACGTTCAGCCACTATAGCATAGTAGCGTCTATGTAGGTCATTAAAAAAAGTTATATATACAAATGATGTTAAATAAAAACTTTGTTGGCTCAACTGCGTGGTGCCAAAACAGTTGCTGCAGATGTATTAGGTGACTGAGGCTGAAGCTCATTTACAGTATTAGGTCCCTCTATTTCCCTGTGTGGCCTTGGAAACAAGCCCACGCCGTTTAAAGGGGAGCCTGTATTTACTTCTGTGCTTATTTTGTTTCCACATATTCTCTCAGATCTCTTGTGAGAGGGAAGGATTGAAAGTAACATAGACACTTAACAGGATGAAATATAACATGGAATCTTCTGATTCAGCCTCTGTAATTACAGTTTATGCAGGAAGAAGCACTCCCAGGAGATTCCTGCAGATAAGCAACAGGAATGATGGTGCCTCTCTATTGCTGTGTGGAAATGTGGCCTTTCCATGCGCTTCAAGGTTTCCGATAATGAATCTGGAGGCTGCTCGTGCTGCCTGCACTGCCTGACGTGGGACACCTCCAAGGGGCACCCCTTAGAAGGTACTTTCGTTACCCTGGTTCCTATAGCTCTCACTTAGGTGGGGGCCATGTTCTTGCACTGGATAACAGGAGTCAATTTCCGATTGACCAAGGCGATATTTGGTGTCATAACTATGTGGAGTTGTCTTTGTGGTGCTTTGACAGAAGAATGACCAACGCCGATTTAAAACAAGTGGGTGAATTGACACACGTGCACAGACCTGTTAAATTACTACTGCCACAGAAAAGTACTGCACTTGGGTTGCCAGTTTGTCTGTAAACATTCATGACTGGTGATAATATTTTTTTAAAAATAGAGTTTTGACTCTGCTACAGCATTCTGTGTTGCCCAGCAGTGTAAGTAAACTGTATTTAAAATCATATGACTTACAAAAAAAAAAAAAAAGAAAAAGGAAGGTTTTGATGGGTTTTCTGGTCTTTGAGACTTTCTGGTATGCTGGAGTCTGGAGACTGCTAGTTCTCTGGCCATGGGAGTTAGGCTTTCTTTAAAAACAAACAAAAAATATGTTTTGGTTTGCATGCAGTCCAACTGCTGGAAAAGCTCAGGCAACTGCAATTAAAAAAATAAAAATTAAAGAAACACAAAACATGCACTCAGACTTGGAGATAGAATAGGGAAGGTTGTATCAAATATTCATTTGAGTATGGAAAGACCACGCCTACCCTATGTATAATTTCACAGACGTAGATTTGCCTAAAAGGAAACTACGTGTATCATCTTGTAGTCTGTTCCTTCCCGAACATATGTCTGTGAGCATGAGTGGCACTTGCCCTGTGCAGAACCATAGAATATCCTGAGTTGGAAGGGACCCACAAGGATCATCAAGTCCAGCTCCTGGCTTGTTTGACACAGGACCACCCAAAAATCAGACCATATGTCTGAGAGCAGTGTCCAAACGCTTCTTAACTCTGGCAGGCTCAGTGCTGTGGCCACTTATCTGGGGAGCCTGTTCCAGACACCATATGCACTGCATGCAGCTCTTCTGATGTTTCAGAGCGGGGCGTCAGTGGAATTTTCAAGGTGCCTCACTCCCAGAATGTCCTTTGCACAAGTCTGTGTCACTTCTGTGTCCTCATAGGTAGCCTGTTGTGGCTATGGGGAAATGGTAGAGTTTGTTGATCAAGTTACTAGCACTTAAATATGCCCCATACTTTAAACAAAATAAAAATGGGGGGAAAAACAACACAAAACCAACTTGAAATAAAACATCTTACAAACAGATTGTGGAGGAAGGTAACTTCATTCAGAGGTAGGCTGCTCTTTGGGAAAAGCTCCAAATCTGGCCCTCTTTGTAGCCACTCGTCCTTTGTCCTCTGTTAATTAAGGTGAGGTTGGGAAAAGACACACAGGCTGTTATTACTCACAAACTGTGTATTGATCTCATGTGCCGGAGAGTCTGTAGTACCTTTTTCCCCCTGTCTTTAATACTAGCAATGTTATTGGTTTGTGTGAAGTTGGAGGTTGGAATGAAATCTGAGGTGAGACCCTACTTTTGTTTGCATTAGTTTTCCACTGGTACATCTGCTGTGAAGTCACCAGGGATTTACACTGTAATGGAGACCTGCCTGTCAGTGGAGCAGGGGCTTCCCTGGGTAACCCTTCTCGCAGGAAGGGATAGAGGAGGGACATGGGCAATGCAGACTCATTTTAGCTTCACATTAGGATTTAGAAAATGAGGCAGAGGGGACGGCATCTTCTGATTTTTATTCTGAATTTTTTTACCTAAGTTGCTGTGGGGCGATTTTTGTTATCGTGATGAATCTTATTTTGCCTACCTTAGTGTGCTAAGGATACAAAAGTGGGAAAGGTAAGAGTATGTTGGAATTTCTTTTCTTGTGCTTACTGACTAATTTCCATTTTTTTCTGACAAAGTTGTGACATTTGAAACCTTAAGTCTTGTCCTTTAATTTGACAGAGACAGGCGACTGTGACGTATTGGCCATTTTGTGGCTGGCTACTAAATCTTATCAATGATCTTATTAATTCTTCTATTTGTCCATCACAGAAGTGGTTCCACTTCTTTTGCTATGGGTTTGCAGGGAAGGATTAGATTTGTGAACCGACCTTCCTGCAAATTGTTGGAAAGACAGCAGTGCTTATTTCCTTTTGAATGAGCTGGATACTGGAGGCAGCGGGCTTCAGCTTTTCACCTGAAAGTGCTGATGGTTTCACAGTAGCATGCGGGAGCTGGAAGCCTTGTCTGAAATGAGTGCTTATGCAGCTGTAATTAGGCCATCCAGCTGCCTTGTAGCGGAGATTTTTTTTTTTCTCCAGGAAATTGAGAATTCACCTTTGCAATGGCTTGAACTCACAAGCTTGTGTGTTTTCACTTAAGTGGTTCACAGTATATTTAATTATTTGTAAGATCAATGCAGTGCTTTGTTCAAGTTTCTGGGCTATTAAAGACAGCTACTGTGACAGGAGCCTGAGGTGCAACGTGTGAGGAAGCATGTGGCTCTTCTGACATTGGTCTGTTCTCACCTGGGTTGATTCCCTACATGCACTAATGTGTGGGATCAATAACTTAGGTTAATTTGTGCCTTAGTCCAAAATAAGGTAGACTTGTGTCAGCTATTTGTGGGGGAACCCTGGTTGTAAGTGCTATGCCATGTTGGAAATGAAGAAGGTTTTTCTGTCTTTGCTATTCCAGAAGCAGACAATGGAAAGGGGAATGGCTGTGGCTGAGAGATCAGCACTGCTGCTCACTGCTTTTTTTAATCAGCTTGCTGCATACACTGTGAACTTAAACAAAAGTCTTGGACTCATGGCACTCGCACAATTTTTTTCTTGAGGATTGTAGACACAATTACAGGATTCAGTGCATAGGTACCTGGCATCTTGGCTGCAGCGCAGCCCTCTCTACATCTAAGTTGCTGCTTTCTGTTTGGGAAACCCTGCCTCTCATTTAGGTTTTGTGCAGTTCTGTGTATGGAAGTCTCTTCTGATATTTTGGGGCAATGGCAGGCTGGCACAGCAGTGCCCTGATTCTATTCAGTGTTTTCAAGCACAATAATTTGTCATAAATGTAATTCTTAAGCATGTTTTTAACGTTTCAGATGGCTTTGTTTAACGTTATTGCCGACGTGTCATCAGTCCACAACATTGTGTTTTGTGGCATACTTAGAGCAGAACAGAAATCTGTTAGCTTTTGTGATGGTTCCTGCACCTCTACTTTCTTGCCAGTAATAAAGCTACAGTCTGCCTTGGTCCATCTGATGCCTTCTGTATGTCAGAGGCCATGTATCTGATGGACGTCCCTTAAACTATCAGGCCAAAATATCTGTTATTCAGAGCTAATCACATCTTCATCATGGCTTGTTCTTGGATTTTGATTAAACCACTGTAGTGAATTCTGCTGTGGTGGGGACTCACCTGCTGCTCAGTTCAGTGGGACTCAGGGAGTTAAGGTGGCTTACAGTGTTGTGAAATGATAGGAGTAGGGGCGGTACTGCAAACTTAAAGCATTCCTACAGTGATTTACAATCAAAACCTAATGCCCCTCTTTCTTTTTGGTTACTCACAGGAATTCAGTTAGAACTTCTGTTCTCAATTAACCAGTTTATAATCTCATTTTCCAATTAGTATTAAATTTTGGCAAACATGTAAGTGGCTTTGAGAGAATTAAAAACATGAACAAGGAACTATAAGAGGAAGAGTTTGTTGAAGTTGCGTGTATAACTAAAGTATAAGGTAAAGAATACGCTGCGAAAATTCAGTTAAAATTTAACTAGAGGAATCCTTCAAAAATATAATGAAAATTTCAAGTGCACTGAAACAATTTTATGGAAGAAGCTGAAATAGTATTTTGCATTTCAAAAGCAAATGAGATCAAAATTCTTTTTAAAACAGCCACAAGAGCTATAAGGTAGAACTTACGATACTGTGCATGTCATGCTATTAAAATTAAAACCTTACGGAACATGCATTGATCAAGCATTAATACGCCTGCAATAAATGAGTCTGAATATTACCAGATGATGCGTGGAGAGACTGTGAAGTGAACTTTGAAAGGTAAGAAAAGGAATAATGTTTATGTTTATTCTGATTTTTCAAAAAGCAGGTTTGGTGAACTGTGCCTGCCAGTGACCCCTTGTTCAGGGACTGAAGTCTGGCTGCGCTGCTCCCCCTCTGTGTCTGATGTGGTGGCCATGGAAGGGAGATATTTAATTATACATGGCATTTTAAAAAATCTGGCAGTGAATGGATTTGAAATGTTGCCAATGATAACACTCCAAAATAATATTCTTGCTGCTTCAGAGAGAATGAGTACCAGAGTGCCAGCAGATGCCTTCCTTTTAATTCCTCCATGACTGGCAGAAGCTGTTTTAAATAAGTAGAATGTAGTCAGACATGGAAGTCTGCTGCATGTAAAATGCTTTTTGACCTGAATAGGATTGTGTTTATAATCAACAAAACATCCTTTGTATATGGATTTACCTGTGGCGTTTCAGGTAGCCGTTATCTTGCTTCTGCCGGCACCCGTTGTGCATCACCCAGCTCCTGGTGCTTCTGCCTGGGAGCGGGGTGGTGGCATGGAGGTAGCGCTGCCCTGGTCCTTTGGTCTGTTCACTGAATAGCTCACCAGGCATGGATGAGCAGGGGCCAGCTTTGTACCTCATACAGGGGGGGTGGTCTGGTGTGAGGAGCTTTCTGGTATGCTCCCCTGCTCAGTCCCAGCATCGCGGTTGCTTTGGCCTGTTCTGGTCTAGAAGCTCTAAACCATGGAAAATTGTTTTTGTTACTCTCCTAATGGGTTTCCAGAGCTGCGCTTATCAGGTTTATAGAATTACAGCTCTAGTTTCATGCTGGGGTAACTTTTTTTTTTTTTTTTTTTTTTTTTTTTTTTTTTTTTTTTTTCTGATGAATACTTTATTTAGCAAAAAATCCAGCACTGGTTCACCTGAAATTATCCTTAAATTATTTCATCCCAGGAAGTGGTTTCAGTTGAAGAAAAGCATGTTGTCACAGAGCTAGGGTGAGGTGTGCGGGTGCCTCCTTCCCATTCTTAAAGTTTGTAGGCTCCTGGATGTTATATGGGGTGTGATATAGGAGACCTCAGCTCAGATTCCTTCTGTCTGGCTGAGCATGGGAACGTGAACTTGAATTTTGTCACCCCTGTGGTCATTCCAACCACTGACAAAATGCTTTTTGGTGAAATTAGTTCTTCATCTTGCATTAAACATAAAATCCCCTACGTGTCCCTGAACCCCCTGCCCACCTCCCCCACAAAAGCAGATGAAAAAATCTAAACAAAACTCAGCAAACAAACAAAAGAAAATGTTGCTGTAGAGAAAGGGCTTTACTGACTTGAAACAAATGTTTTCGCGTTATGTAAAACTTAGGGTCAGTTTGCTTTTGGGACTGATGTGAAATACTTCTGGCTCTTCATCTGCTGAGCCGTGACATTGATTATTCACACACATTTTTATTGTGGGCTGTGTTAGAGAGGCAGGCATTTTATGGGAGGCTTTATGTTTATTCTCCTAAGAACTGTGGACAAGAACTGGGAGGGGGGAGTCTACCTGATCTCTGTCCCTGGCAGATGCTATGAATAAGTTATTTACAGCAAGTGATTCCCAGTCAGAAGACAGAGAAGAGATGAGCAGCTCTTTTTCATGGCCTGTATCTGCTGTGCCTGCCTGTCAAGAGATGTCCGTACAGGTTGGTTGAGGTTGGGATGGGGGAGAGGCTGTTTTCTGTCTTTTATGTTAGAGCCCAGGAGAGGGGAGAACAGCCCTGTGTGGAGCTGGCAGATTGGAGGATGCGAATGGCGCCTAGGAATGGTAGCAGTGCATCCATCAGCTTCCCTGGGTGAAAGTAGGAGGAAACACTTGAAAAACTTGGCAGTCGCGGAGGTCAGAGGGGACCTGAGCTTTCTTCTTCGAGTGTTTATATTGTTGCCAGAACTCTCTCCGTGCCTCCCAATTGCTTTATATACCCGGAGAAAAAGTTGGTAACTGTTTAATGTGATTTCAGAGCCCTTTCTGTCTTTGGAAAGATGATGTACTGTCTCAAAGCTACAAAAACAAACAAACACAACAAAAATATATATTTTAAAGTGTATGTTGGATTAAATCACTATTTCAGGTTCTCCTTGGGATCTGAATGTAACAGTTTTCCAGAACTAAGTTTGGTCAGCTGCTAAGTCCTGTTGAGCATGCAGTTTTTCTTGCTGAATCCCATGATGTGACCTATGTCCTTTTACAGGCACCGAGCAGGAAGGACCTCTGCCTTGTTTTATAAATCTTTCTTGTTTGGCTCCTAAGGCTAACCAGGAAAGTGCCTGTTAATACGGTCAGCTGATTCCCATGTCTCCTTACCTCAATCCACTCCCAGCAGCTCTGCAGCAGGCAGGAAACTTCAGCTGTGTATAGCCTTCCTGTCAAGGGGCCACTGCAGGGGGATGCCAAAGACGTTTCTCTGCTTTCCATGTGAACGCGGGGTCTCTTGCTGAATTTCACAGCAGTCTCCTCTCTTACTCTCCATGAAATCACTGAATTGTGGGTCTGACAAACTAACTTCTGTGACTCTGAGAAGCTGGATCGTGTACTGGGTACTGTAACAGGAAAAACACTCTCAAAAATGGGCTTACTGGTATTTGAGAAAATACCAAAGGCTGCCTTTGTGAGGTTTGATGCTTAATTTTGCCTTTTCTAGATGCAGCTTTTATCTGACCACAGAGGTTTTCTGGAACACATGAAGTTGAATGTTCATCGTAGTTTTCTCGGTGATAAGTCTTGTTGCATTTCCCATGATGTGTGCTTTGGATGCAATTCCCATTCATAGTTTTCCAGTTAGAATTTTTGTTGTTTGTCTGCACATACTTGGAGACAGATGTGTAATGTAAAATTGTAATAGTGAAATGAGATGAGAATTTGAAAAAGGGTTAAAAATGAATGTAATAAGATAATCTAGAGTTATGTTAGGAAGGATTAAAAGCATAAGATATATAAATCCCTGTGCCTCAGGGGGATAATTGATGGAGTTTAAAAAGGAATTTCCCTGATGGGTAAATTAGTCTATAATTGCCCCCAGAGGGATTGCCTCCTTAAATGTCTGATACTGGTGTCTGCTGATACTGTGCTTGATGGACCTTCAAGGTAATTCAGGATGGCAATTCACATACCGTAGTTACTGATATAGTATTGTGCTTTTAACTTAAATCTATCTAATTTTTTAAGGGGTGGAGCTAACTTCCAGCATACATTTGGCAGTCAACTAGGACTGAGAACTGCTGCCTTTAATTACAGGCTAGACGTTATTTTGGGCAGGTGGGCAGAATGCTTTCTTGCCCAAATTCAGCAATGACGTAAAATTGTCAGTAAGAGACTCAACCTAGTAGAAGTCTGAGTTGAGACAAGTGAGTTGCAAACTCTGCTGCTAGGAAAGTTCTGATCTCTCAGTGGATGGCTTGCTTCTTTGCACCCAGTAGTTCAAAAAAGTTATTAATTTATGCTTCCAAGTAGTTCTATCAAAACATTTTTTTTTAAAAAAATGTGCTTACGGATCAGCCATAGCCTAGCCACTGGTTGAACTGTGGCAGTAAGTGGTGCAAGGCACCCGCTCCTGTTGCTATACTGAGTGAGTACCAAATGAGGCAAGTGATGCTCTTGGTGCCTTGGAAGATGGAGCCAGAGCCAGGTGGTATAAAAAGCTTGAAGCTAAAAGGAATCAGAAGAGATGAGGAGAAGACATCTGGGAAGGGGTGAGACGCTCAGCTGAAGGGTTAAGAAGGTGTAGAGGCATGGATATTGCAGAACATAATAAATCATCTTGGGCTTTTTACTATGACACCACTTGTGGAAAAAAATGTGTGCCTGTAAAAGCAGTTGCTTTTAAGTATTTGTAGCATGTTTCAGTGCAGTCACTTAGTAAAAGGCTCGTACAGGAATTTTCTAGATGAATGTTAGATAACACTTTAATTTGAAAACCTGATACTCAAATCTGTTGTGCAGTTAAATGTAATCAGTCTGTGCTAGTTCTTGTGGATACAAGGAAGTGCAAAATTTGCATGTCTGATTTTGCTACAGACGTGAGATATAAAAGCCAGGTTTGATGAAAGATTTGCAGGAGTTCATGAACTTTGTTTATACTGTGAGTCAGCTTGGTCAGCCAACTGTTGGCACCATTGAGTCAGGTATTACTGACTGCCCGTTGTGTCTGTCTCAGTGCCACGGGAAAACACGGTGGTGTCAGGTGAGTCTTGTCTCTGCACTTGCATTCTCCTGAAAACAGAATTCTGAGCAGGGGAAAATGAAATCTTGGTTTCGCTCAGAATTGTGGGGCCAACAACTGGAAGGTCATATGGAGTCAGCTGAAATGATGAGGATGGGCATATCTATGGCTGGTGTGGAACTTGTACATTTGCTGTTTCCTCTGTTATTTCACTGCTTCCATCAGTCCCATCAAAGCTTTTATCCTAAATAGGAGGTTCTTGAAGGTAGGTAGTCTAGGTGCATTAATGCTCATGAGCATTCTGTGTTAGATTTGGGAAGAATGTGAGGCTGCACAGCAAACTGGACTGCTAAAACTTTGCTATTCAGCTGGTCATCCAGTAGCACTGCTGGAGTTACCACTGAGCACATCCAGTTCTTGCCTCCATTTTCTATCTCATGTAGAATTGACATTGTCTTAGCAACCCTGTAAAAACAGTGTAACATCTGAAACTTGGCTGGGCTGGTAAGCGATGAATGTATTGCTAACTTGAGAGCGTCCTTAAACTATAAGATTGACAATGTGAAGAAAGAGTGGAAATTTTTCCCCTCTCTGCCCCTCAAACATGAGGATGACTCAACCACAGAGCCTGCAGGTCTAGTAAATGAGAACGGTCTCTTTACATAGCTGATCTTGCCACAGTAAATAACGTGATGTGTTAGAATGTGAAAAGGAAATAAACATCTGCTGACAGATGAAAGGAAAGTCACTCTTCCTGCAGGGAAAACAAACTTTGAGCACCTATCTTTAGGCAAATTTTCTTGCAAACAAGTGTGTATGCATTTACACACAAACTTAAAAAGAAAAAAATAATGAAAGGAGTTGAGGGTTATTGAGTACTGTGAGTTTTAGCCATTTATCACAGGTGTTCGTGTAATTGTGATTCATGGGGAGCAGTCTGACTGTTCAATGGCCATCAGGTTCTGGCTTAGTGGAGGGAGGGTCTTGTGCTAGTGCTCTGGGCTGCAACATAAATCAACTCGGCTGACTTCTACAGGAGCACTCTCGTATGGGCTCTGTGCTCACATTTTTTTGCCCGTAGTTGAATCTTCCCCGTTTCTTTGCTTTATCGAAACTTGTATTTCCTGCTGGGCAGTTTCTACACGACTGCACTTCAGAAGCCCTGGGGAAGTTTGCAGGTGTCCCTGCCCGTGAGGACTCTGGCTCCGGCCGGAGCTCTGTGGCTTGGGAGAGGGGATGGTGCAGGACAGGACAGGTGGACTTGAGCACTCTTCTTTGTATGGGATGCATGGCTGGCTCTGATGAAGACTTAACTGGAAGAACTGCCCCCCGTTATGTCTGAGATCTGGTTTCTCAGGCTGTATTGCTCACCTCCTTCCTTGTCAGCCTGATTGACCATTTCATCTGCAAGCTCTACATTAATTTTTCTTGGCTTTAGTGTTCTCTTCAAAACTGTTACTGTGGAAAGCACTGGGAGTGGTCTGGCTGCCTTGAAGTGAAAGCAAGGTGTTGCACTGATTCCACTGGTAAAACAGGACCAAGCTTTAGTAATCCAACTTTTAGCTAGGGTTTTTGATGTCTTTAATACAGAAATAAATTTAGGTAGCTACAACAGTGTTTGTGGCAAAAGAAAACTGAAAACAGGCTTGATTGTTTAGTGTATCTGTTGGCTTACACAACTTGTGCTTAGCAACATGGTAGGGCAACAAACGTGGTGAAGGGCCTGGAACGCAACACGTAAGCGGAGCAGCTGAGGTCCCTTGGTTTGTTCAGAGCAGGCTGAGGGGAGGCCTCATGGGGCCTGCACCTCCCTCACGAGGGGAGCGGAGGGGCAGGTGCTGAGCTCTGCTCTCTGGGGACAGCGACAGGACCCGAGGGAACGGCATGGAGCTGGGACAGGGGAGGGTCTGGCTGGGGGTTAGGGAAAGGTTCTGCACCCAGAGATGGTCGGGCACTGGGACAGGCTCCTCAGGGCAGTGGTCACAGCACCGAGCTGCTGGACTTTTGGGTGCTGCTGTGTGGAGCTGGAAACTGACTTGGTGATCAACCTTGTGGGTCCCTTTCAACATGGGGTATTCTATGACAAAAGCATGGAGTTATCAATGTGTTATAGTTAATTATATCAGGTATATTTCCTTAGGCTAGTCTTATATTGATAACTATTAAAAAGTGTATTGACTCATTCAGTGGCTCTAAGCAGATTGTTTTGGGCTTAATGTGGTATCAGTGATGTCAGGCAGAGTTTTTTTTCGCACATGAAAACATTCCCGGGGCCTCTGCAGTGACCATCAATGCACAGCCTTTTTTCCCTGCTTCATTGTTGTCCTAAATACTCTTTTTTTTTTTCACAATGATCATTTGATGACCTTGACAAGTGTTTGGGGAGAATTCCTGCTTATAATGCATGCGTGGGGGGGGGGGACCAGAGGGACAAAAAAATAAAAATAAATTATCAAACAACTTGTAAGTTTTACACTTTAATGTATGTAGTTCCTCAAAACATTGTGGCCCTCCATGTAGCTTGTGGGATGTGGATTGTTTTCTGTATTCTGAGGGCAGAATCTCAGTTTTGAAAGAGATCTCTTTACTTCTAAGAAACTGTTTAACTTTGCTACTAAGGTGGTTTTAAACCATTTTTTTTTTTTAATCATTGTAGTGTGATATTTATTGAGTTCTGTGCTGTGTAGTGAAGTTACCAGGAGATTTAGTCGTCATTATTGGTGTGAGAACACCTGTATGTTTCTCTGTAGGAACACAATGTCTGTATGCTGTATTAGAAACCCAGAGTAAATTAATAATCCATGCCACCTGTAGCTTCTGGGATTTTGGCAGCCATTTACGAAATCACATTTTCCTTCTAATTTGCATATAACAAGCTTCCTCATTTTTTAGGTAATTTTCTGAGTTGATCAGTGTTCTTACAGGATTAACATCTTTGATATTACAAAGATACATTGAAAGTGTAGAACTGCATTGTAACTCTGCAGCAGTTCATATCTTGAACCAAATTCTGTGCTTACAATATTGCTTGTTGAGTACATCCCATTTCTTTTCCACTGTGCCCTGGCACACTCACAACTCCCCACATGCTGGGATGCCCCTTTTCCCTCATGCAATCCTGTTAATGACTTGATGATTTCCTGAAATAATGACCAGCTACCGCTCTGTCCAATTAACTTTTTCTAAGTTCACCTTCTAACTTCCAGTATTTACTACCTCATTGGGGTATTTTGTGTGTATTCATGAGCACGCTTTTTTGAGTAAGAAATATTTAGTTCTATTTTGTACTTTCAGGCACAAATTCAGTGGTATTTTGTTGACATGAAGTTGTTGCTTGCTTTTGTTTGGTATTTGTTTGCGTAGCCACTCTAATAGTTTGAATATTTTCTGTACCTACAGAAAACTGCCCTCCTTGTGCTTGTACAGTCCCCTTCTCTGTAGCATTACACAAGCATAAAGGAAGGGTGCATATGGCACCTGAGGTGGATGAGTTGCACTTGAGCTCGCTTTGAGTGTCTAGGTGGGGATTTATGCAACATCAAACGAGCTGCACTTCAGATTAAGTAAATCGAAGAGTTTTCTGGTTAGGACAGCCTAGCATAGAGCCTTATGAAGCACAACGTGAGAAGGCTCATGTGTTTGCTTTAACAGGGTAACTTGGTATTTTCAAATGTGGGACACTTTACCAGTATAATAAAGGAAACTCAAACACAAGCTGCTAGATCTTGATGAGAATGTAAATGGACTTGTTTTGCATGGTGGGAAAGCTGCCTGACCCAAAGCATGTCATTCTGTCTGTCAGCGTATAGGCACTGGAGGAGAAGAAAAATGAATGCTGTGGCTTTAGAGGAGCTGCTTTTGGAAACATTTACACAGAACCCAGTCGCACCCTGGGTGCAGATAAACCATTTTCTACCTTACATCAAAGGTAAATAATTCCTTAAGTAAAAAGTTGGCTTAAAAATGTTACATAAAACTTTTCATTGATTCCATTTCTACTCCTACTCTGTTTAATCATCACAGACAGAATGAATGACAAAGGTATTAAGCTTAGATCCATCATATGAGACGTGTTGTTCCACCTTGCTTGTAGACAGCTTCTGGGCTAGCATTGGAGTAGCTTTAGGTTGGTCTTGCAGACTTCTTGCTGACAGTGTTAGCTTTGATTGTTTATTTGATGTATGCTATTTGTTCAAGTTCTTTTTCTTTTAGATAAAGGCTTGGAGTAAATCAGAAAAAAAAAATGTTATTTAAGAAATGTCTCAAGTATATTCTATTGTACGTAGAAAAAACCTCAAGCATCTGGGAAAACACCCCTTCTTTAGTTCCTCATGAAGCATTTGTTTTTTACAGGTGTGAGATGCTTTTCATCTGTTTCTTCTGAAATTTATGAATATATGCTCTGTTTTTGTGACAAGCTTCCAGGAAAGGACAAGGAATTGTCCTTTTGATTCCAGGAAAGGACAAGGAATTGTCCCAGTTTTTATGCAATTTCTCAGAACAGTTGAATCTTCATGTGTGTGATTTTCTTTACTAATTACTGTTACTAGATGAAAAATGTAGTCATCCAAAATGGGCATCACTTTTTAAAGGGGGGAAAATAGTTCTTTGGGCTGACAAACCTGTAAGTTAGTGATTGTCCAGTGCCTGCAAGCTATAAAATTTGATGTTCAAATTTCAGTGTCAGATGTATTGGTTGGTTGCAAGTGAGGCTTCAGATTTGGAAATAACACCTTTTAAAGACTACTACTCAGCTAAAGGGACAAAAGCAATCTAACATCAACCCATTTGAAAAAAACGTTCAGCAGTCACTACACAGGATGACTTCTAGAGTTTCTGCTGGCATACTTGGAAGGTTTATAATCATGTTTTACGTGATGGAAAATACTGGAGAAGGACTTGCCCTGGAGCTCCCACCTATTTTTGGGTCAAGATTTGGTTCTGAGTTGAATATTGAGTGGTTTGTCAATAAAAGTTTGTGCCACTTGAAATGAAAAAGTGCTAAGCAGCTACAATACAACTCTTCTTTGTCTCTGACCATACCAGAAATAGAAGTGTTAGTTTTCCTGTGAGGAAAACCTTTTTCATAGGTTTTCCATCTGTGTAAGTTTGACTTTTGAGTAAGACGTTTACAATTCTGAGGAGAATTAACATTAAAATGCTGTTAGGATCCTGTACCTTACAGCTCAGTCCTGCTATCTTGATACAGTGGAACTCCATCTTACAACAAAGTGCAAATGTACATGGTCATTTGGAAGGAGATTCAGGCTTGAACTGATCAGGTCACAAGCCTAGAAGTATGTTAGTTACCAGAGTGTCTAATTAACAAATCCTGGAAGTTATCTTAGCAGGTGTTCAGCACCAAGCTAACATACCTGAATGACTGCTGGCCAATTTGCAGCCCAGGAAGACCATTTTTTTTCCTTCCAATCTGCTGTCTGTAACTATCTAGAACTCTGAAAACTTTTACCTTGCAAGAGCTACAGGAGAAGTCTTTGGATGTTCTGGGGCCACACTTCAGTTTGAAGGTTTTGTTTAAAAACTCCCATTGTGTTTTGAAAGGTGGCTAGTGGCTTCTAATCCAGACCGTGGAATGTAGCGGTTCCTCACACTTTTTGCACACTTCGGTATCGGTTTTAGCATTGCCTGGCTCTCAGATGGTATTATTAATGCAGTTAAAGGGAGGTGGTATAACTGCTGGCCTAATAGGTTGTTCTAGGTGGGGAAAAACTTGTAGTACTGTAATTTCAGTGTTTATATCTTATGAGCTAAGGAAAAAGGAGATGATGTTAGAGTTGCGTATATTTTACTGTACACAATAAATGGTTTTAAGCAATATTTTGTTTCAGGATTTTTGAAACAGTGTCTATTACCTACTATACTTCTTTCATAGCCTTAATGTCTGGCATTTTATTCCACTAGAAAATATACCTATTTATCAGCATCCCATTACAATTACAGAAGAAGTAGAAAGCTTACCCTGTGTCTGTGAAAAATCTTACAGTCAAGAGGACCAAGATGGTCAGCTCCAATATTTCTGTAGTGCTGCTCTGATACACCAGGTTTGTTGAATTTCTCTGAAATACAGCTGCTAGCTTTCATCAAGAATTTTCTCATTTGTCTAATGCCTGACTGCATTTAAGCATGTATAAGTGAATGAGTGTCTACGCATGGGGAATCCTATGTGCATGTATCGAGACCTTTTCTCCAATGAGCTAACTACAGAATTTGCCTGGATAGCTTTAGAAATGTTATCCAGAGAAGTTTCTGATTTTAAATGTTAGACTAAGCTAGGCGTTCCAAAACAATCTGTGTAGTAGTAATGCTTCTTCTATTTCGTGCTTGCTTTTATTTTTTCTGTCACTTCTGCAGGAGCCCTGCTGTATTCAGTGAAGCATGTTGAGCGTGCTGAGAGTTGGCCTTAGGAATAAATGCTTTGCTGAGTAAGAGAGATGCTCTGAACTGCAGCCAGAATTTTATATTTTGCAAATCTATGCTCTACCCATGGTGCTGGTTTTCCTAATATAGAATTAAAAATCTCACATCTCTGAAGGGAATATCCAGTCTTTTATCAGTTATAATGCAACTAATTCCTGCAAGTTGACTCTCTGGTAGGTAGTGTGAACTGGTAGAGTAACTTCTGTCCCTGTTGGGAACATCTTAGACACCAGTACCACAGTAATTGTTCAGTGGGCACCCAGAGGACACCATTACCTAGGCACTAGAAAGACCCTTTGAAATGCTATGGTCCTTTCTCTCTTTTTAGGCACCTTGTGGTGATTGTGCTCATTCTGTGGACAAGTAGCAATTTCTTTCATAGGAGTTTAAAGTCTAATCTTATTCAAAGGGCAGCAAAAAAAAAAACATGACTTTGATAGAAGGCCATAGTCATTCACTGCATATCAAAACAGACTTATTAGCACATGTCCATCTGCTTTGCAGTGTACTGCTAAGGTGATTTTTACCTTATGAAGTAAACACTTTCAGGAATATGTAAGGTTTGGTATGCAGCTCCCGAGGCCCCATTGCAAAGTTTACGTACCATTTCAGTTATCAACACCTTGTATGACGTTTATCTCATATTATTCACCAATATGTTATCAGCCTAAAAACAAAACAGTAAAACCCTAGTCAATTAGGGTTCTTCCAAGAATATTAAAATACTTCTGGCATGTGCTGGGAATTCTTCTTCTGAAAGAAGAAGCAAAGAGGTCTCTGGACCTGGTGATCTGGCAACCTTTTGAGCAAGACAATGGGAAGAGCCAATGTTCTCTAAAGGCAGCAGTCCCAGCTTTTTTTTTTTTTTTAAAAAAAAAGTTTTATTCAGTGAGTAGTGAGACTAATGATGATTCATGACCTACCATAGTCTGTGGTTGAAAAGATTCAAGTTAGATTGGATCTGAAGTTTTGGAGGTGAGATTAAAATTGTGTTCAGAATGTGTTCTTATGTAGGTAGAATAAGGAAGAAACTGAAAACTTTCTGTTGTTGCCTGTGTAGGAAAGCAATATTTCCTGGTGTACATGCTCAGTAAAGAAGCTACCTATTCCTTTTCGCAGATGAAAGAAACAGCAGAAGATTTTTTTAACACCCGTCATTGTTGATCTGTTTTTCAGATGAAGGACTTAGTTCAACTGGAGAACAGTTGAAATGAATCTCCATAACACATCTTTCTAGATATCTAGAGCTGTCTTAGCAGTATTAGGTCTTGTTGGGTCTAGAATCCTTGTTAACAAAGGATGAACTTAACATATTTGGATTTTTTTTGTCTCTACTGTTTACTAGATTCATTTTTCTGTTGTGTCTCCAGACATCTGTGCCTGGCTCTGTTAAAATGAAGTGTTTATAATGTAACTGCATTTGATTCATCTGTGATTCTCATATTTTTGTGGCTTCTGTTTCACAAATAAGGTGACGCTGGTAGATCATATGCTGTTTTCAAGTAACTTGTTACTCTCTGTTCCAGCAAGTCTGGCCAAGTGAATTTCCTTTGTGAGATCGTTTTCTATTTCATGTGCAGCCTTTGTTTCCTCACTCATTGCATATTCCCTTCTGTCTCTCTCCTTTTAAGCTACATTGTGAACTGTCTCTATCATTAATTTTTGATGATCACTGCTATTTATATGTAATATTCCTGTTTTCTAGCGTGGACAATACTAAATCTCAACTGCTTGAAGTATTGCTCCCTTTTGTAATGACTCCAGACGGAAGTCATCTCTTTACTGCCCTAGATGCATGAGCTAGAAGCTGCCAGTTACTGAAGCAGACACAAATGTTCTGTTGGTATAATGTTGAGAAGCAAAAATGTTCTATCAAAATCATTTTGATCAACAAAATTTTCATAATGCTTTTGTTCTCATGGTGGCTTCCAACAACCCTTTGACTTGTGTTTTTTCATAATCATATAACTTTGCTCTTGTTTGTTTCACTTAGGTGTTGTGTTCTAGGAGATGAACAATGCAATATTTGTATTGCTGGGGAGGACTCCCAGTCTGTCACTTTGAGAAAAATGATTTTTACTTTGCACGTCTGCCCTAGAAATCTATTACTCTGTGTACAGAAGGGTTGTAATGTATTCTTGATGTCTATGAAGTTAACGGTGAAATTTAAAAAAACATTGAAAAAAATGTGAATCAAATCTCTCAGTTCATGTAAGAGCTCAGGAGGTGCAGAATCCCATATTTAGGAACTAGATGAAGATTTAGGGCACCCCTGTATCAGTGTGCTGCTCCTGTATGGGTTTCCTGTTTGAGGGCTTTCTGTGCTTTATTTCCTTAATTGTAATGTGCTTAGAGCTGCACAAAGGTGCTGTAATCAGTATTTACCAGGTGCTATAATACTGCTATGATGGGAGCCATCTCAATATTAGCAAAACGCAAAACAGCAGCTATGTATTTCTCAGAAGTGTAGACTGATTTTCTAGAAGCATCCATTGAATCTCACAGAATGAATACAGAACAATGTGCCTGCAGATAAAACATCTTCACCCCTCCTAAAATTGTGCCCTTGAAAAATGAGATCTTATTTGAAGGGATAGTGGCTACTGTGCTCATTTATTCAATAGCTGTTTTTCATAACTCCTGAAAGCCTCCTGGTCTGAGAGTTCTGCAGGCCAACCTGTATACATGTGTCCACCTACATAGACACTGAGTTGGGCAAATGAAACCTTTATCATTCATATTTGTGCACCTCTCATGTCTGCGTAGTCCTATATTAGATCAAATCCCCAGTCACATGAAGGGGCTGTTGGTCTTTGCCCCTTTATGATAACTGGTGAAAGTCAAGGTCATTCATCTGTGCAGCGCTCAGAACATCTTCAAATCCCAGGAGGTGAATCTATGTTAGAGGTTTCAACCTAGAACACTTTCCTAGAAGACTTCTTAAACCTTGTTCAGTTTTTTATAGAAACGATGGTGGTCGATGTCTTAGTCAAATGCAGTCTTTGTTGTATAGAGAGATCCTATTCCTTTTGGACCTGAAAATTGTGAAAACTATTGGCATTTGTTTAGGGAGGAAAAAATGGATTCCTAATTTAAAAATTGATAGCTTTGACAATAGTTGGACCTCAACTGGCACAGAAAATAACCACAGGAGTATTAGCTGCACCCCAGATACTTGCTAGCTTAAGCTAGAATTTTTAAAACGTTCTTGGAAATCAAGGGGGAAAAATCTGTCATCTTAATGCACCCTTGGATATACTTAACAGATTTTACTGTTGTGAGTTACTTCTAAAAGGCCAAATGACATGCCCAGGTATTTCCTTAACAACTTTTTCAGTTTCCTGTCCTGACTCTGGCATTTCACAGTAGCATTACTACAAGCATTTAATTGGTCTCTCTTGTATATCTGGCAGCTTTCCCCATCAGCTCAACTTCCTGTTTGCGTTACCTCCCACTCTCAGTAACAGACGTATACCTGCACATACGTGGTCTTTTCATTCTTTTTTTTAACATTCTTGCATATTAAACTTCTGAAACTATGGGGGCACTCAGGCCCTTTTTACTTCTTGGTATTAGCTGATCTTGTGCTCTTTGGCTGTGAAAACTTCATTTTCAGCAAAATAACTTGGTAGAACTGTCAAGCATTTTGGCAGTATTTATATTCAACTGTGGAAGTAATCTCATGTTGGGAACATCACTCAGGTTTGCACAGGGACCTGGATCCATCAGCACCTGTGTATACCTACGAGAAAGATTGTTGATGTCAGCATCATTCTTCATGGGCTCAGGATAAAATCCTGTAGGAACAATGCCCCGTGCTGCAACGTTGAACATGACCTTCCCTGAAAATGTTTCCCAGAATTGTTCTCAATAGATCTTCCAAGTTGGAGTTTGTCACTTTCTCAGTAAGCTCGTTTTGCTTATGAATCTGCCACTTAGCTGAGGAACATTAAATGCCTCTGTCAAAAGCTGATTGATTGCAGCTTTTCATGAACTTGGATGCAGGCCACCCAGTAGGTAATAAAGTTTTCCATGCTGCTCTATTTCTGGCTCCTTGATGGTCATTTCTTGCTTTCTCTTCTACTTCTCTCATTCTGTACAGAGCTACTGCAGCTATGCAGGTTAACTCATTAACCTCTCTGCCCCTCTCTTTCTCACCTCTGGATCCATCGAAGCTATTCCTTTGTACTCTGCATCCCTAGAGGGTTAATTTTATCACTTGAGCAAAGGTATTTTGCAAAATTATACAACAGAAAACAGCTGTGCTGCCAAGTGAAATGCAGTTGGCTCCACGGGTGGCCCAGAGAACATGGGGATTGGGCTCTTCAGTATCTGCCTTCCTGCAAAAACGACAGCAACAGCAGCAGTCATCAGGGATTCTGCAGCTTCAGGCTTTGCTGGGGATGGCTTATCAAGTTGGTCTCTCAAAGGCTTTTTGAAGCTTCTAACTTCTTGTTACAGCTTTCTCTGAACTGGGAAGTGCCTGTACGGTAAAAGGGAAGATGAGTGCCATTTACATCTTATGGAGCTGTTTGTAGAGGAGCAACTTCCGCTCCTTTGGAATGGTGGGAGCAGCTAGAGCTTGCTTTCTCATGCTAGAAATCAGTTTCACTGACTACATTATTTTCTAGCTCTGTACTCTAGAAGAGTAGGAGGCTTCCAAAGGCCCTGTCTCAGAGAGCGTTATGAACAAGCTGGATGCCATGTGGGTGTTCCTTTAAAACTCTTCTGCAAAGACTTGAGATGGAAACAGGTTCTCCGCCCTGGTTTCCAAAGGACACTTCCTTTATTAGAAGGGCCAGGGGAAGCTCCCTCTACCAGAGAGTGAATTTACCAATTTTATTTGGAATTCACAAGAACCAAAAAAAGCTCCTTGGCTTGGCTGGGCTGTACCTCACTTTCTTACTACTTTGTGCAGTAGCTTGTCTTGGATTTTGTGTTCTAGAAACTGCTGTTTTAACTGTAAGTCTTAGACTGAAGTCTGTGTTTTTATACTGTGTTTTTGTACCTCTTTTTCAGAAGTATTGGTCAAGTTTGCTTTTTTACATATATGCCTGTGTGTATACATATATAAATAATATCCATAAAACCTTATAGCTACCTAAGCCAGAGAGTTCTAAATCTATGAAGATTTGCTCTAGTGAGGGTGGAAGTGATCGCTGGCAAAGTACATCTGAATGGAGTATTCTGTTTCTACTCCTTTAACTTGGCAGAGATATGTGATATCACTATTAGGGTAAAATTATGTGAAGCAGCTGCACTGACAGATAAGATTAATTATCCTCTACATTGCTGACATTAACCCTACTTGAAATCAGGGCTGTGGGAAGTGCTGCCCCCTCATCAGGTCGCTCTGTGAACATGCTGCCAATATGCTATTTTAAATGATCAGAATCTGAGACAAAATGGAGACTGTCACCTGCAGTTTTCTATCAACACTTAAGGATTATCACATCTCTCATTTAAAAACGAAGAGGGAAAATACTAGCAGCTTTCATTTAGGCTTTGGAGTTTCTGCAGGGCATATATGCCTTAGATACCCTTATAAGCAACATTACAGTGAACATGATATGGTGTCCTTAAAAAGATCCCTGAGTCTAGAAAGTTAGCGTTGGGTGTAAGCCCCAGTTCTGCTTTCTATAGAGATGTTGCTCAAATATGGACAGAAAGAAATACTGGTGTACCTTAGGGAGGCCATCTTTGTAAGATGTCTGCCTAGTGAGTTTTAGTAGGAAAAGGCTATTCTAGCTTCATTTTTTGGTCTGCGTTTATCTGTACCAATAATTAGAGCAATCAGGTAAATGTTTACCTCTAGTGTTGGACTGCGCTACCAGAAACCGGGACCTAGACTAAGCTGACACCCTCAGGTGAGGTGAGCATGTCTGTCACCTCTCTGTTGTGCTGTCTGGCTCCAGACCTCTTAGAAAAATGTGTCCTCTGATGGAGGGCATTGTGTCTTTAAACTTGTAGGGACTGAAGTTGAGTGATGATATTGATAGCAAATTCCTTTTTGGATTCCTGGTAGAAAGCGGGAAAATGCCAGTGTTCAGTCTGGGGATGCAACTCTGCCTATGAAAATAATGTTAATCTCTTGTCTCTACTGTCCTACTGAGGTCTATTTTAACATGAGTTTGGAGAATTCTTCACTGATAAACATCTGTGTTGGGAGTAAGAAAAATCGTGTATTTGAAATTGCCCATTAAAAAAAAAAAAAGAAAAAAAAAAAAACCACTTCCTGGAAAGAAGAAAATTCAGCTGTTTGTCGAGAAAGGATCTTTGTAACTTAACAGGCTGCAGTAGCCCATCCCTTAGTTTGCAACACTATAAGCTAATCAAAATTATGAAAGCCATGAAGAAGTATAAAGTGTTAACTTGATTAAATTTGGAATGGGGCTGCCCACCTGTTCTTCTAAATATAAATGACTCTGCAACATGACCCGTTCAGTCGTCAGAGAGGGGTAAGCCAGTGAAAGCTTGCACTGAGCCCTGGCTCAGCCTGGGCTCTCTGTCCGTGAATGAGGGCAAGCCAAGGAAGGGAGAAGCCTGCAAGAATGTTTTGGCACTACTTCCTGGCTCCCACAGTGACCTTAGATACATATCACTTGATGTAATTTTTTTTGAATGTGTATAGTCAGCTCTAATGGCTCGTTGATCCCAACTAAGCTCCTTAGCTTGGCTCTGCTGTCAAGTGTTCTTGTTTGACCAGGTCTAGTATGTTATATGCCTTGAAGCTACGGGCGCTTCCTTACTATATGCACTAAGGTTCCATGATGCTGACAAGCAAAACAACTTTCACTCGGTGCAAAACTGCCAAGCAAACCTGCTTCCAGATCTTATCCGCAGCGTGAAGGAGGTGTCTTACAGGAGCTCGTTTAAACAACAACACGCTATCCTTCTGAATAGAACTGAGTCTGCAGAATCCACGGGAAGCTCTTGATGTATTAGTGGGTGACAGTCACCATTCAAGTACTACTAATTACCTTCTTATTTAAATGAGTTCAGAACTGAACTTCTGAGAGCTTGGTATGCTTGCCAGTTGCAACTTGGAGCAAAGCTCTGAAGTACTGTTAATTCCATATGTTCCTCTTAGGCATGTTTTCTATCTTGTCCTACGGTCATCTTCCTCTGCTCTGCTGCTGGCATCCTAGAATGTAGTCTTATGAAAATGGATATGTTAAGTAGAATAAATAATAAGGGACCCTGGCTATCGAGTATTAAATATCTGTTTTGATGAAGTAATGTTATGTTTCTGGTAGTGCTGTAACTCTGCCTCTCTGTGGTGTCCCTACACTGGTTGCACTGGTTGATCTTAAACCCTTTAGGGTGAACTGGTTAGCAGCTTCCTTTTAGAATATGCATTTTTTCCCCCATTGGCCCAGATCTGGAGAAATAGCCCACCTACTGATGATACTATAGAGCTGGAATGTTTCTCGCAATTTAATGGCGTGTTGGCATTGAAATTGTCTTCACTCCAATCTTGTTTTATATACGTTATATATGGAATTTGTTACTAGATTAAAAATTGTATTTCTAATGACTTCCATGGTAATTTTGAAATAGCTGTATATATTGCATAAATAACAAACCTTTCAGCTGAGAAGTGATTTACATCTTCCCAAGTTGCATGATTTCTTTGTAAGGCTTATTAAAAACTCTCAAAGGGCACTTTATTTTTACCTCCCTTTCCTTTCCTGCTGTTGCATCTGTGCTGTAATTCAGCGCTCTGAGAAGCCGCTGGGGAACGGCAACCCTCTGCAAGCAGGCAGGCTGACAACAAGTAGCGCTGGCTCCAGGTCCTACCCCCATGCCTTTGCCACGATTACACCTTAGCTCTGCGCTGCAATATCCTGCCTGTTTTTTCCTGGACTTCCTCTAAGCAAGGATTAAGGGCATAAAAATGAATTGTGCAAGACTCTTCTTTATGGTGATTTTATGCTGTGAGGAATTCCATTTGAGATTAGCTTTTTGGACCATAAAACTTCTTTCAAATCTCTTCTAAGCTGGATGTGAATTCTAGTTTCCTGAAGTAAATAAATACAACTTTCAAATCCTGTTCCATCCACCTGCCAAAGTCAGGTCCATAAGGGCAGCCAGAATCTATTATTGGTTTACACTGGTGCAGGTCTGACGTTAAAGGTTGAAACTGTGTAACTGAGAGTGGAATTTGGCTTGTGTCCTTTATATTTTATACGGCCTGGCTGGAAGCCTACAGTTCAAACAAAACTCTTGTGACCAGATATAAAGAGAACACTGGGGTGGGATTGATGAAGAGCGAAAGATACTTCACAGAAGTCATCTGTGTAAATGCATTTTGGTCTGTGAGCATGTAAATGCTCTAATTGCTTATTTCTCCTTTGTGTATCAACAAACTTATATAGTAAAGCCTGCAAATAGAAACTTACCCATTTCCTTCCTAAAAAGATTAGTTTTGGAAATGTTTAATACATGTGTGTGAAATGCCTGTCCGTTAATATTTTCCTCTTACATGGAGAACGTTTGGGTGTCAACTTGACCAGTTTGTGCAGCGCATAACGCCCAGCTGGTGGTGGTTAGAAAGGAGATGCCATTACAGCAGTGCATTAGGAGAAGTAGCTGTTTGGTTTATTTCCTTGATGGTTTTTACTCTTATATCCTCCCCCCTTGTTTTTCCCCTATCTCTTCTTGCTATGATGTGGTTAGATGCTATGGGCGTTATGTTCTCAGTTCCATGCTTCGGTGTTCCACCAAGACAATTTGGTGACTCCTGTATGTTGAGCAATTGTAGGTAAAATTAGAGGCCGTGAATCTGAAAATCAGTTAAACCACTACTATGATTTTTCTTCTTTTTTAAAGAAAAGGCTATGTAAAGAACACTTTCTGTGCATAAAAAGCTTCTGAAATACTAGCCCTGAGTCATTCCAAATACATAGAATAACGGAATTGGGCCACTTTTGGTTACCCAAGAATTCCAGAAGAAAAAATTATTTCCACTTGCAATGTTGGTAGTGCAGCTTCATAGAAGCAAAAGGAGTTACTCAAGATTCAGATGCTGGCGATCTATTCACTGTTGTATGTCCTTACACTACTTTGGTGATGTCTTTGCCTCAGTGACTTTAGGCGATGTGGTCTCTTTCCATGGGAAGAGAGGGCAATTCTAACCTTGGAGAAGTGAAAAGAAGGCAGCTAAAGCCAGACTGCTTTTGTGTTTTTGAGCATTGCTTGTCAGAGCACTGAGGTATTATTATAGAGGAGGGAGCGTTGCATAATGTGATACCAACTGGAGGAGGCTCTTGGCCCGCTGCGGAGTAAGCGCTCCGCTGTGCATGGGTAAGCTACTTGAAGTCTGTGGAGTCTTCCATGAGTGCAGCTGGAAAGAATTTCTCTCAGCTTCTCTGTCCAGTATGAAAGCTTAGCCTGTCTCCAGTAATTAGAAATATGCATTGTGATGCCACATAACTCTTTGTTCACTAATTGCAATGGATCAACTCATCAACGCTTTTGGTTTTGCCTTGAATTTTGGCTGTCTGATATTTGCAAACAATAATTGCTTTAGGGAAGGTTTTTGCTTTTCTAAAGTTGTTGTTGTTGTTCTACTTTTTCTAAAGTTATTCTTGAGTCAAATTGCTTTTCTCACAGAAGTTATTAGTGTTTCTGGATTCGCTGGTTCTTAACTTGGATTCTTAACAAATTTGCTTCAGAGGTTGGTTTACCCTCCTGTGGGAATTGAGAATTTGAGATGATTATTGGATCTTTCCTTTCAGACTCTGAAAGATGGAGAGAAACCTAAAACAGAAGGGTACTTCTTCAGGGAACAGCTGTACTGGTAGTCCCTTGGGGTTTCCTCTGAAAACATGGCTTCCCAGGCTCAGAGATGGATGAACACTGTGTCATCTGAGCCGGCCTAGCAAATGTGCTGAGCTGTACTGGGAGAGGCTGAAGAGCTGGATAGTTCTGGCAGAAATGAGGAAAAAATTCCAAAAGTCCAGGTCGATGCTCCTGGCTTCAGCTCTGCTTTCTGATGGCTACAGTAAGACTTTAAAGAACAAAAAACAAATTGCCTCCTGTCCTGATATGTTATGGGAGATGTACAGGAACATTTCTTTTTTCCTGGGTTTTATGTGTATTTTATATAACATTATAACTTTCTACTTTGAGTATAAAATTAATATGTCAATGACTGAAGACAGAAGGACTCACTGCTCTAGAAATGAAACTGCTGTGCCCTTTATTTATCTTGATAGACATATTAAGAAGAAATGTACCAATAGTGTCTTCTCTATGTATTGTTCCCCTCCTCGTCCATGAAGGAAACTAATAACACTTAACCGGTCTGTAACACCACATAGCATACTCAGACATTTTTTTCCTCCTGCTTTTCATCAGCATTAGTTTCAGCTAATGATTAGTGAAACTATAAAATAAATGAGGAGTTGCAAGGATATGAGGAATGAAATACTTTTGAACAGTATGTAGCAAGTAACATGATTCTGGCTGATGCTATGGAGCAGGGTGACAAAAGGGCCCTAAGTGGTGTGAGAAATCCTATCCCAGAGAAAGCAGATCCTGCTGCTGCTCCCAGCTCCAGCCTGGGGAAGGCAAGGGGCGATGACCAGCAGGGGAAGAAGGGTGCAGGCAGGTGCTGGCCCCAAGCTCTCCTGGGGCTGGTGACACCCATCGGCAACTCGCACCTCTGGGAGGGGGCTGCTGCTGGTTTGAGAGCCAGCACTATCAAGAGAGCTGCTTACGGCAAGGTTTAGTAGGAAAGCTCAAACGTTTTAATAAAATTAGATAAGCAGATAGAAAGCTTGGCTTTCTGGCACAGAAAATTGGTGACCAGTATGTAGATTTGGAAGTCAGTGAGGGAAAGATGGGAGGTTAGTGTTCCCAAGTCTGCTGCTTAATGACCACAGCCCAGTTTGTTGTGGGAGTTTTCCTACAGTCTGTATGGAGGAGGCGAAAAACAGCAGAGATAGTATGAAGTGTTTTGATCATCTGAATTTAAGTGGTGATTTCTTGTATATCAGGAGTCAATTTAAATATGGTTTGCTGCCTACTAACTCTGCAAGGCAGTGCCTGTAATCTGGCCTACATAAGAATGCAGAGGAATGCTGCACAACTGTGATACAAAGACCCTGGTACATATTAAATGATGTGGGACAATGTGGTAATCATGAGAATGAGCTCCAAGTAGTCTGTGATTTTAATGGAAAAACTGCGAGGTATGTACAGCAGTGCCCTTACTGGTTTCCCTTGTTACAGTTTATATTGTAACAGATACCTGGTGACCAAGGAAACATTTTGCTGAGTGCGATGGGTCAGTTACTAGCAAATAAATGATCCCCTTAATTTTGCTTTTCTGTTCTTTTTTTTTTTTTTTTTTCTTTTTTTCCTTTACAACAAATAACAAAGATGGCTTTTCTCTCCTGCTTCTTTTTCTTTCCCCTCAACCATTCAGAAAATAAAAGCATGAAGTATGCAGACACATTGCCCTGGAGTAGGTGTTGGGAACTGGTCAGGCTCTTTGATTTCGTGTATAGGTGTAAGTCAAGTACAGGTATAAAATGCTAAATGACTTGGAAGAATCTTACTAAATCTAGAGGAAGGTTTGTGATCTTTTAATTGATCATAAAATTGTCTCATCTTCCTCAAGCCTCCTTGTTCTCAACTTCCTGGTAAGAAGCACAGTAAAGCATTTACCAGAGGCTTCAGCTGCAGAAACCCACTCTAAAGTTTGTGAACTCATCCTTTGCCTTTCAGGAAGGCAGTGACAAATGATAAGTTGAACTCCATGCCACTACTTGCTAATTTTGAATTGCTGTAAGCAAAGCAACCTGCAGAGCTGCTGAATGCTGTAATGTAAGACTTGGCACAATGAGTTCTTACAGGTTTTGCCAGGAACTTTGGTAGTTTTTTTTTTCATATCACATGACCTTAGTCTTCTACACTGTTAGAAACAAATTGAAAAGTGAAAAGGTAATGAGCAAAGTTGTTTTAGCTGCTTTTGGGTTACTGAACATCTAAAGTAAAAGACCTGCTGTAACTTCTTTTTCAAAGTAATTAAAACGGAAAGCAAGATTTTGCCTTAATTATAGGTTCAGGTCTGGAGGGAGAGAAGGACAACAGGCAGGCATCTAAACCCATCCTGATGACCACTTACACAGCATTTATCCATTCCTGAGGTAGTGGTGCTGTTTAGTGTGAAGGAAGTTGTAGGGTAACTTCACTTTGATTTGGGGGTGGAAGGCTTTAGCAATTGAGTAGAACAGGGATTCTTGCCTCTGGATGTAGCAGATTATTGTCTGATCAGGAAAATGATGATGGAGAAGGAAAAAATATTTGATACAGCAGGCTGGCTTTTGTAGACTTCCCATGCTGGAACATCAGGCTGGTGAGGGATGCAGAATGTCTTCTGGAGGCTCAGAGAAAATTCTGTCAGCCTGTTACTATCTTGCCTAGGTTTGCTTTAGCTGTTTAAGTTTTGTATGTGCCTTTACTTCTCAGAGCTGTTTTTACTGAACTGGTGGTGTTTCAAATGTTTTCAATGGTTCAGATGTTCACACTTGTCTCTTGTGCCGAAACAATGTTCGAATGTTCTTCAGAAGAGGTATTTCTCTGTATGTTGGCATGACTCAATGAGCAACAAATCAATTGTCAACAGGAAAACTGTTTAGAAAGCATATATGACAAGAAATTTAAGTGGAAAAAGTTTAGATGCTTTTTGCAGTTCTAATTGAGATTAAAAACTTTGTAGTATTAAATTGATATTTAAATACTCCATTTAAAAGCTAGAAATGGTTCAGTATTAAACAGATGCGGTTCAATTTTTCGAACATCTTAACGTGATTAATTATGAAAGGATGAATGTGAACAGGCCCTTTAGTATCAAAGGTCATGCTGCTGGAAATGTAACTTTTCCCTGCAGTTTCAATGAATTTGCAGATTCAAATTATTTTTTGTTGCAAGAATTTTGACTGGTTTCAGTGACCCAGTTTTGTGATTCAAATCTGAACCTCTTTTTATCGTAAAGAGCTTAGAGTCTATATCAACACCTATAAAGCAAACCCAAGGTTAATGACAGGGAACTTTTCGACTATCTGCTCTGAACATAAAAGGTGTCCTCTACTTCAGGTCAATGTTTTAGATGTCCGGTTGCTCCATCTGTATGTGACCAGTGTGAACATGGATGAACTTGACTGCATCTAAAAATTACATGGTGGCATATGCAGAATAAGTTTGCAAGTCCCAGCTTTAAATGGAGAGAGACCTGTGGCACAGGAGCTGTATCCACAACCGACATTTCTGGGGCTTTTGATGCAGGCACAGGGTAAATGAAAATAATCATCCTGCTGACCTCTGGATGTAATTCTTTGAGTCGGGTCTTAGATGCCTCCATGTGGGAACAGTGTTGGCTGCCCCTGTTTTGTATCTGTTTGGGGATCTCCATGTCTAAGACCTCCAGCTGAGCACGTATCACATGATACTTACCTAAGACAGGGATTCCCTTTCCCTCCTGGAATATTCTAGTGAGGGAGATTTGGAAGGATGAATATGTGGATTTAGAAGGTTGAATACTTAAATGCCAGAACCTTGGGCCACCTCCCACCCCCAGGGCAGCCGGTCTTGTTTCCTTCCTGGTAGATTAGGGTTGGCTGCCTCTCCCCTTCTCTGGGAATAATAGTATCATGGAGTAGGCATTCTGTGTAGTTGGATCCAGTGCCCATCAGTAACAGAAAAGCAAAGACAGTAGCACCAGCAATTAAAGCACTTTGTTTATCACTCTGCTAGTATTTTTAGGAAGCTGATGGAATTTGGCTTGTCATCTAACACGTTGATCTTATGCCAAATGTCAGGTCCCCTGACCAGCCGCCCAAGTCGCTCTGGCAACTGTCATCTTCCCTTGCAGAAAGAGGAATGCACTGGAGTCGGCAACTTGATGAAGAATTAACAGCCTCTGCCAGCATGCTCTAATTAAACAGCTATATAGACAACAGCTGTGAAAAATTCATCAATCACAGAATGTTTAATATTGGAATTAAAACACCTCATAACTAATGCATAGATTTGCATTGATTACCATCTCCTAGAAAGAACAATCTGTGCCAGCTTACTGTGGGCATTTTGAATCTCTCTGTCACTTGCACGGTCACCCATCTGCCTCTGGTTTAACCATAGTTAAAAGGTTGATTAGCTTCCTTGCAGCAAAGTCAGGATTCTACAGCTGTAGAACTGCACCCCTGACCTGACCGCTACAAGGAACCCCACGTTAACACATGGGCCATAGGGTGTTCCAGTATACGAGTTGTCTAGGCACATGGATGTGAATAGGTTAGAAAAGAAAGAATAATGATGATAGTAATAATAATAATGCGTATGAAACGAGCGATGTACAATGCAGTTGCTCACCACCCACTGACTGATGCCCATCTCATCCCCAAGCAGTGATCCCAGCCACCCCATATTAGTTGTTCAACGTATTGCCATATGGTATGGAATAGCCCTTTGGCCAGTTTGGGTCAGCTGTCCTGCTTCTGTTCCCCTCTCAGCTCTTTGCGCACCCCCAGCCTCCTCACTGGTGGGGCAGCGTGAGGAGCTGAGAAGTCCTTGGCTCAGTGTAAGCACTGTTCTGCAACAATTAAAACATCAGCGTGTTATCAATATTATACTCATACTAAATCCAAAGCACAGCACCATATCAGGTGCTAAGAGGAAAATTAACTCTGTCCTAGCCAAAACCAGGACATGCAGCAAATGCTGGTTTAGTTGCATTGACTTAAAACCATACCAAGCT
The DNA here is from genome assembly GCF_011077185.1 of Oxyura jamaicensis. Taxonomy (NCBI): domain Eukaryota; kingdom Metazoa; phylum Chordata; class Aves; order Anseriformes; family Anatidae; genus Oxyura; species Oxyura jamaicensis. The sequence goes on from NC_048901.1 coordinate 3,799,770, forward strand.
CAGAAATATGATCACAGTAACACGCCCGGTTTCATTTTCTGGTATTCCACTGTACAGTCTACCAGTGTCAGTTGTCTGTCCTTTAATCAGAGGTGTCCTCTTCAGGCAGTGTGTGTTGCAGTCAAATGACTAAAACCTCAATATATAAAGTTTGGAGATGGTCCCATACAAATACGCTCGCGTGGACTCCCATTGGTATGTATGTAATGCAGTGTGTTTGCGCTGGTGATGGCAACGTCTCTGGTTAGAAGCATGCTTCTCTGTTAATGTTTGCAAGGATGGATGCAGTATGACTACAGCTGCAGTTCTGAAGCACTTGATCCATGCATTTAAGGCCGGTACAAGGCCTGAAGCCCCACTTAAGCTCTCAAAACTTGTGGTTTTCTGCCTGGAAACATCATATTGGATCTAAAGGGAACAGACTTTAATGTTGGAGCTTAATGCAACATCTTTTGCTCTGAAGCACAAAAACTGAGCAGAAAAGAGGCAAGCAAGAGGTTGACTCCAGCTCTGAAGCTGTGACGAGGTCTCTTGCTGTCTTCAGTACTCATGAAATGGTACCTCCAGAATTATCCACTCAGAAAAATGTCGTTCTTCATTTAGAGAAATAAATTAAAATATTTTGTGGCACTCATTTTGGAAAAAATGTATTTGAAAAGATAAATTAGAGAATTTTTAAAGGAGAGGAACTGTTGTATTAATTTTTGAGTAAAGAAAATGCACGGAGTCCTGGCCTGGAATGCTTTTATGGCATGGCAGTTAGCAGAGCTGTTTGTTTGTCTGCATTAGCAGCTAATTCTGACTTGTAGCACAACAACAATACGGAGGTGTGAGAGGACGTTGACCGGATGTCTTTAAAACATAGAAATAAAAACAAATATCAAATAGGGTGCAGAGAGCTTGGTGTTGGATTCCTGCCAGATAAAGTTACCAGTCATGACTACATGGCTATATTGTTAACTGTTTTCTTTCCTATTTTAAATTAACTGTTTGGCCAGGCTTATGTCTATAGAGTGGGAAGGAGTCAGTTGAGGCATTTAATAACAGTTCCAATTGTATGATAGAACACGTAGATAGAGTTAAGAGGTAAATAAGGGTTTTTTAAAATGAACCGGGACTTCTGTCAAGAGGTAGAGACTAAAATCTAGAAAATATTAGTAGACTGTAAATTCAGTAAAGAATATATTTTTCTTTTCCTTTTGACAGGTACTTTTTCTATATGCTGAGCACAGCCCAGACCTTGTTAAATTCTTCTAGCAAGATGAGGGAAAGATGGTTCTTAGAGATTCTGCTGTCACATGGCTTTTTAGCTTTCCCACAGGCTGGATCCTAAAGTACCATTGACTACAGTAAAGGTAGGACTAAAACATTTGTTATAGCTTTTTTTTTTTTTTTTCATGAAAATTAATTGGATATGTTCTGTAATCTAACACTTGCCATGGAGCACTACAGCAGCAAGACAAGTTTTTTTAAACAAACAAACAAACAAACCACAATATAAAACAATACCACTAGTGAGTTGTTTAGTTGGTAACGGCATGTAAATACTTCATGAGTTGTGTGACATCTCATGAAGACTGTAGTCCTGTCCAAGTTGAGTTTCCATTTTCATGGAGAAATGAGCTGTCAGAACGTGCCCTGTATTTAGCTGCATTCAGTTAGCCTTGCACTAGGAGAAGACTTGCTAACTCTGGAGAGTGAATGCTGTATGTTGGTGAGGCAGGGCTACTAAGCTGCTGCGCTCAAACTGCGGTCACTTTTTTCTGACATAAGAATGTCCTTCTTAGGAACTTCTGTCGCATGTTCATACATTGTGGAGGAGTTTGATGCTGAGCACAGGTATGCAGGTCTTAAGAAGTCCTCCAGAGGATACAGAGCTTTTGGACGAGAGGGGTTTTAAAAGGCATTGACATTTTCTGCACTGCAGTGTTTGACTTTATTGCCATCCTTGCAATATTTCTTCTATTTAAGAACAGTCAGGAACACTACTAATTCGGCAGTAAAGTTAATTAGCACAGACTGTAAATGTTTATTTGTTTTTTAATAGCAGAAAATGCATTATAAATGACTCCCATGTTCATCTATTGTAAAACCCTGCTGTTAGAGTAATTTGTAATCTAGCTTTTTCTTATGCTAACTCTTGGCATTGCAAAAGCAAAATATGGATTTGGTATTAACTGTGGAATAACCAGCCACAGTAAGTATAATCTTGCTACATTTTCTAAATTGGACTTGCAATGTGAAAAGTATTAGAAGTATTACGTTCATATTGATGATTTTGAATTAACGTATGTTCATTATTTTCAGGAACCTGCTTCTGTACGCTCCTATTACTAACATATTAGTATGTTTTTCTTAAATATAGGGTTACTGCACCTAAGCTCTAAGTACATTATGATAATTGGTTAAAATTCTTGGCTTCTGAAATAAGAGTAAAAAATAGCGTACTTCGCTTTATCTCTTACTGAATGCAACTTTGCAGATGCTTATGAAAATCTGATAGCAAAATTTAATTAAACTTTGAGAAAGTTACAGGCTTTTTATAGTGTTTTTGGTGGCAAGGACTGTGTTTATAACATGGTAAATGTACTCGGTAGTGTTCTAAAGTGAGCATTTGTCAATATTTTAGTGAACTAAAGTAAAAAAATGGGGTTCAATTCATCCCTTCACTTCATGCAGTTCTGTGTGTGGGCATTCTTACTTCAGATTAAATGTATTCTAATGAGCAAGATTTCTTTTTAGTTAAATTATATTTTATGGGTCACTCCTACCTAGAAATGAAATGCAAGTTTGTACTGAATTAACGCCACCTCTGAACGAAGAGCTGTTCCCATAGTCGTGCTTCATGCAGGACACACGTCCTGTACTGTAACGAGTCCCATCTACCTAAATGAGGAAAGCTAAAGTAATTCAGGATCGAGACAGAGCTGTAATAAAGATGGGAATTAACAAAGTGCAATTTCTGCTGACACCGAGGTGATGTGCTTGGAGATGTACATTTTGGAGAAAGATTGAGAGGACGAGAAACAGCAAGATTGGCTTATTGCAGAGGGAACCTTCATTAGGTGTGGAGAACAAATATTGTAGAAATCACAAAAATAAAAACAATACATGGAGTGCTGGGTTGGGGCAATGATGGGTGGTATGGGCAGAAATAAAAGTTACGCATACCTAATTTAGTTTATTCTAGAGAACTGAGAAATCGCTATCACATAGTGTCTTTTAGCCTTCAGTTTTAAATGTTTTGCTCTTGGGTACTGAGGAAAAAAGAAGCTTTCACTTTTAATACCTTAATCAGTGCTGTCTTGTATTCTGCAACTACAGTCTTTTCATAGTTATTTCCGTCTTGATTGCTAATCAAACTTTATTGAGCTGCTTAAATTGATTAAGGTCTTTCCAATTTTGCAACATCATCTCTAAAGCAATGAATCTAATGATCTAACCATCTTCTTGGTGTCATTTCTGTCTCCTAAGAGAAGTTTGGAAGGTTATCCAGCTGTTAATAGGCTGGATTCTGTCTTTGCAGTATCTTCATGAAAAGCAAATATGAAGGGCATTGAACTCTTTTTTGACAGCTAAGAGGAACATCTTATACATTCAGATGTACTGTTGGAGACACTTTAGATATCACCGTAAAGACTGAATGCTACTTGCTTTTACAGCAAGAGCTCAACTTGTGGAAAGATCTGGCATTGGAATGAAAACTAGAGTATCGCCACACATTTTTCAAGATCTTTTCCACACTAAGCATGAGTTTTCAGAGGATTTCCAAGTAAATATGTTAATTTTTAAATGAGTGTTTCTATGTAAACGTGATTATTTTTGGACTTTAATCATGTGATAAATGATTGAGTTCCAAATAGGATTTTTGTCACAAATGGGAGTTCCAAATAGGATTTAAATCACAAAAATCCTATTTGGAACTCAATCATTTATCACAATCATATAATCCTAACTTCTATAGACAGTACCTATAGCTTTGGCTTCTGAAAAAGTTCCCATTCCAGATGGCAATTCCTTGTTTTTTGAAAGCAGTCTGATAGTTTTATTTATTTATTTGAATTAGCCATTGCCTACTTTATGCTTTTCACAAAGATACTTGAGCTGATCTATAACTGTGTAACAGCATCATCTGATGTGACACGCTGTGAAACCATCTGGATTCTTTTCACTGACCCATTAGGAATACTGCTTTAAGTAAAATAACGCATGAAGCCATGGGTTATATTTCTGAGATTTAGAAGTCTAGACTCAAATCTGACAAAAGCAAGCTTTTGTTTTGCATCCACACAGATAAAAAGAAAACAAAAAAAAGTCCCCTGACTTTGATGTGCATTCAGTTTTGGTATTGCTGTTAGACTGGTGCTGGATTAGGAGAACAGGAAGGAGAAGAACATTGGTGGATGATTTTATCCTTGCTTTTAAATTCCTGCTGAAGGCTTCATCTCCTTTGCTCTAGCATTAAGTGAATATCTGAATCTTTGGAAAAGGGTTAATTTGATGAAGCAATCCACTGATTTTTGGAAGTGGTTTTAAAAAATGTCAATTTTAAAATTGTCTTTTTTTTAACTGAGAAAAGGTTGATGGAGCATTTAGGCATGGGAAGTCAAGTGTCAAGCTGGCATGGGGGAGATAGTGTCCACAGACATCACGCGGTGTCAGTTGTTCACTGTTTTAGTCTGTAAGACTGGTGTTTCTCATGTTATTATATGGTATCTTTCCACTAGCTCCAGGTGGGTGTCCTTTTTCCCTCCACATTTCTTTTCCTTGTAAGAAAACACAACTTTATGGGCACCCATCTAGTCTAACAGAAGCTCAGCTAGCTTTAAATGGCACATGACTTTCCTTTACATCCAGTGTACAGTCTTTACTAACATCCTCTTATTTCCTATGTTGAGGTAAGCTCACATCAGACAGAATTTATACTTTTATTATAGGACTTGTACTGCAGATAACTTGATAAAGGAAAGTAAAATGTATGTGGATCTCTCATCCTGTCACACAGTGTTTGAAGGGCTTCAGAGAAAATAGTTAAAGGGCTGGGTAATCTTCAAGAAGTAAAAAATACGTGTAAGAATGGTGAAGGAAAATACCTTTATGTTATTTGCAATCTGACCTTCTGCTTTATGGTTGTGACCAGGTGATCCTGAAAGCATTGTATCTTCCAGTAATGTGCTTTGAGAAATAATTACACTAGTTAACTGATATTTTGTCATTACTCTCTTTGATCTGTAGTGCTGGGATAGTAGTGGATTAATGCTAGAATAATGTGTTTAATGACTTTCTGGGTGTGTGATTACAACAATTTGGCTTGCTGCCCTCCCAAACAAGACTTCATAGTGTGTGCAGGTGGCTCAGAACCCTCTTGTTAGGGGCCTGTTTTTTCTCCCGTTATCTCTGCATTTGGGTCCTCTTTGTAATTGCTTAGGAACTTCTTACTAAGGAAGGTATTGTTGGTAAAGTTGCTCTTATTTCAGTGTTCCTGACTGTTTAGTTCTCTATCTGGTGAATGCAGTTGCTTTTTCTGGCCTCTAAAAGTATTCTAAAACTTCAACTACCCTGAAACAACTCTGACACAATACTGATACTGTTTTTCCTGCCTTCCCTGGAGAATGCTACACCTCTGCTCAGGATGCCTTGGAATTAGTGGTGGATAAAAATCAATGTATGATACTTCACATATAAAATGTGTGAATCCAGATTTTGTCCTCTAGTTCTGTTGGAGTCTGTTACTCAAGAGGAATGTTGCTGAAGGCATCACTAATAAATTCATCATCAAAATTTACTTGATCTATCGGATTTTCGGAAGTTCAATTCTAAAGTTTGTTTTATAACTTTAAAAGGTTGATTTATGATGCTAATTGGAAATGCTCAGTCCTAAATAATCGCACAATGTCATTTCACAGTATGTTGTTACTTGCACCTAACCTTATGAAAACACAGATACTGACACGGGTGGAAGGATGATCGTAACCCTATTGTTATCAAAATGCCTTAATATATTTGCAGAGGGGATTTCCCATTTGGCTATAGGTGTGGTTGCACTTTTCCAAGTTTAATAATGGCAGCAATGAGAGCCAAAGTATTTATAGCACCCTTACATAGGGGTGTATATTTGGAACACTCGGAGTGTGTGTGTGCCTTTTCAGGGAATCTTCTAGAACAAGCACTCATTAATATGAGATTTGGCTCACAGGTTTGCTGTTTACTTCCTTTGAAAGGAGATGGTGCTATTTCTGCTCTCCCTGAGGGTTATATTGACTTCTGCAGGGTTTCTGCGTTGCTTGTGGCTGAGGGCCATGAAGTTCTCCCTCCCCTGTGCAAATGGCACGTGTCAGTTCCCTAGCGCCTCTTGGCTCATGTGGCATGCAGAGCCATCGTGCAGCCTGGCTAAATGCTAGCTCTTTGGCTAGTGTTCGGGTCCGTATTACGGGGAGTTAAAATGAAGGGATAAAACACTGAACAGCACAGGCTGCAATTTTCAGAGTGCCTGTGCCTGTGAATCAGAGCCTCACCTCTGCAAGGTTTTTGTTCGTATGTTTTATTTCTCTGTTTGCATCTTAAATGAATAAAACTTAGACACATTGCTCAAGAAATAGAGAACTGAATTAGTGAAGTCCTGTTGAGTAGGTGATGTCTGAACCCCTGGATAGCAAATGAAATGAAAAGTTCTTTCTGCTTTAAGTAGCAAAGAATTTTATCTCCCTTTTCAAAACTCTATAGACACATCCATCAGGCAGTCTGACAGAGAAATTAAATTGGGTTACAGCACTGCAAGAAGTCCAGATTAGGTTCCTGCTGTGCAGTAACAAATTGTGGTGAACTTTATAAAAAGCTTCTTTCTGTTTTTCACAAGGTAATGAAGTCTAGAGCTAGTCAGTGATGGCGAGAGAAACTGGGGCCGCTTCTAGAAAAGCTTGGTGCTCCTCAGTAAGGAAATTAAATGAAATAGATATGAGTGTCCTTTCCTTTCTTGAGTTTCTACACAAGAAGCATTTGTGTTCTTCACTCCTTTTTAATAACACCAAGTTTGCACAAGCACCAACTTTCTTTATTAACAGCAAAATGAAAAAAGTATTGTTTTCCTGATCATGGGATAGCAAACTTTCTCAGCTGTTGGCGGTGGTCACTATTATCTTCCAATAAACGTGGTAAGAGATGCAGCTATTCTGCTGGAGGTCACAATGGGACTTAAATTTTTCCCCAGTGGATTTTACCTGAATATCAAATAAAGAATGCATTAATCCAAATCACCTCATGTGTGCATTTCAGATAGACTGGTATTTCAGTAATCTGTCCTAATCTTCCATTTATTTAGAGAGGAGCTATTACATGCAACCAGCATCCAGGTGCTTTTCAACTTGGGAGTGCTCATTTCCAGAACCATAGCCTATCTTTGCCTCTCTTATCTCTCCATCCTGGCTCTGAATACCCTCCAACTTGAGGCAACTTCAGATCCATCTCTAATGGCAATGAAAAGCTATGAATTCTTGAAAACAGGTCCAGAGCTGTTCTCAAGCTTTGTGAACTTCAGCCAGCCATTCCATTCATGTGTCATTTTTTTAACCAAATCTGAAACAGGAAAAGGTCGCTGGTGTTAGGTTGCTTTGCATCCTCCTGAAAGGCTATGTATTCATATGAAAAATTAATATCAATTGTTTATATATTTGCATGTACCTAGGTAAGAACGATCAAGTAAAACTTCAAGCATGTGTGACTGTACATGTTTCCAACAAAAATTAATTCACTGTTCTTCTCCTCTCCCAGTGCAGTTGCATTTAGCTATACTGCTTGGGCTATTTTTGAGCAACACCTGTGCATTCTTAAATGAAAAAAGGGGGATGGTGTAAAAATTCTTTCATTTGGATGTTCCTGTTAGTGTGAGCCTTAAAAGCCGTTGCTCTCCAAATATCTTGTTTAATGGAAGTTAAGCTACCTTTTAAAAATAGATACAAATGAATGCAAGTAAAGTTAAATAAAGAAAAAAGTTTAAACAACATTAGCCTTCCTTGTTTAATACTGAATGTGCCATTTTGATCGGTTTTAAAAGCCTTGTTCTTTCTCAGTAAGCAATAGGAGTAAAATATGTCTCTTCCTGGCTTCTGCTTTACATGTTGTACGCTACCCTTAAGGGATTCAAAACCTAAATAAATGTTAACTCGCAAAATATATAAGTATGAGAGATCTCTCCTTTTTCTGGAATGCCTTAGGGGCTGATTGTTTATTTAACAAGCTGGTGCCCTCATTTTGCCACTGACACACTTTGACAAAAATCTGTCACTGGCATTTAAAGATGCAAAAAGGAAGAAAATTGAGAAGAAAGATGCGTGCCAGTGCTCAAAGCCCCAAAGGTATGCTGACCAAGGTGTTTTCAGTATTTTGTTACCATATTTAACAGTTGCACAGCTGGGGTGATTGTAGAGTGGTCAGTAATGCTCTGATGTAATCAAACCAAATGAAATCTTCCTATTAGTTTGTGCAGCTACTTGGTACAGGAACTCTGGGGAAGAGAGAAATTGCTTCTAAGGAAAGATCCGGAAGACTACTTTAAAAAATCCTAACAGACTGAAGTGAGTTTTTAATAGTGCACAGGCTTTGTGCCAGCTCATAAAAGGTGAATGTGTTTTATCCTTGAATGTCAAGAACGGGGTCATTGAGTGGCTGAATTTGGGAATTCTCTTGTTCTGTTCACTGCAGCAGCTGGGAATTGTAGTGGGAGGCAGGTGCAGGGACTGACTTACTGTGCATATGACTAGCACTTCCCAGGGACAGCAAAGTGCCAAAACCAACCAGCTTTTGCAGACAATGCAAAATCTGATGTTCTGTTTATGGAGTATTTTTGTAGGAAGTAGACTGTTTGGAAACACCAATCCAAAATGCTCTTTATTGTTGCAAGATTCCCTTCCTACTAAATAGTAGTTTGTGAAATAATTTTTCCTTCTATTTATGCAGCCTTTTAAACTGAAAACCATCAGCTATCCATCAAGGAAGAAAGTCTTTCCTATGTCCAGTCACTTTTCCTTTTCTCATTTCCAATCCTTTTTCATACCAGGAAGCAAGAAGGGTGTATGGAGCAAGCTGAGGAGTAGGAAACAGTTGGGAAAAAAGCTTTTTGTATTTTTTTGGAACAAAATAGAGAAGAGTGAAAATAATTTTCCTATTAAATTACTTCTTATTTGTACAGTTGGGAGGAAAGAGTAAAAAGGATGGTGAAGAAAATTTCTTTCATGTCATGCACGTTCTCACCTTTGTCGTATGGGTTTCTCCAACTGGTTTTTACAAGACCAAACTATCATATTTCCCCAGATGGGATTTCCTATGCTAGTCTCATTCCAACTCACAGCAGGCTGGTCAATGATTGCTTTGATTTCTTGTTTCTGACAGTGTGAAACTTGGATTCTACTTCAAATGTTATATTAAGATTCAAAACAAAATATTAAAGTAAGGAAAATTTTGTCTTTTCACTTACCTGGACTGTTTATGCTCTCTTTCTGAGACAATATTTCAATATAATTTCACTTTGCACATGAGTCTGAAATGTGCAAATAGATAAATGTGTATATCATTGGTAAATGATATGCATTTAAGAGGATGGACGTTGTGATTCAATTCTACCTCATAGCATCCTGTTTATTATTATTATTATTATTATTTATTTTTATTTCAGTTCAAGTAATGGGTTGAAATTGACCTGAACTTTTCTGAAACTTTCTTGATCACAGGAAGGAAGTTTGGAATAGGAGTAGGCATATATGGTTTCTTGGATCATCTAGAGTTGAGTGAGTTCAAACCCACTTAAGATTTTTTTTCTTGTTGTTTTGGTTTGAGCCCTTTGAAAACTTGGAAGTAAGAAGTGGAAAAGAAAGGAAAAAAATAAACCAAAGTTTGATTTTGCTTTGGTTTGAGTTTACTCTGAATTAACTTACTCAACATTTTACAGATGTCTTATTTTATTCACTGGAAATACAATTAAAGAATATAATTTAAAGGCTAAGATAGCTTTAAAATGGCATTTTTTTAAACTAAATTGGAGTAAAACCCAGTAGCTTAAGCTGTCTTGAACTTACTCCTCCTTTCTTACTCACCCTAAAGAAATGGACTTCAAGTAGTTCAAGAAACTTAGTGAAAATATTTCATTTTTACTTTAATCTATTAGAACAAATAATAGTGCCTACTATTTCCCTTTAAGTATATTCAGTGGGAAAAGGTTATAATTATTTGTTTCATTTCAAATGGAATGATTTTTTCCCAAGTAATCTTTTCCTCTGAAAAGTTTTACCTCCAGTGTTCTAATTTGTTGGCGCGGAGGAGGGTAGGAGAATAGGGCAGAGAAGTGCTTATTTTGTTGAAAGCTTTCCAGCCAGTTCCATTCTGTAGTTGTTTTTTTTTCTAGGCTTGATTTTTTCATTGAGTAAGGGATTCTCCCTCATATCTACATTTGTAATTTCATTGTTTGATCTGTTAACTGATGTATGCAGCAAATCTCTTATTTTCAATACTTGGTGGCTAAAGATGAGAATATCTGAGTAACTACAAAATGGGCATTAAATTCTAATTAAAACACCTTATCAACACTACATTTCACTTTGTATAGTTATGGGTTTGGTATTTTCTGAATTTGGTACGCTAGATTACTTTATAATACTTAGTGATTGAGAAAGAGCATGACTTTTTGAACAATTTCTTTTGCACAGCAGTGTGACTTAAATTAGTGTGGCTGACATCCTTCTAATATGCTTAAAAATCTTTGGAACAATTGATCTGAAACTTGAGCATTTTCATTCTGATTGGATCAGAGTCCAGCGTATCTGGATACACAAGGATATTCATATAGACTGTTCTTCTAAAACCTGATCCAAGGTATATCTGAGCATATTGAGTAAATTTCATACATGAACATCACTGAATCAAATAGAGAAATTACGGTCCAACCGAAACAGTGATATCTCATGGACAAAAATGAGGCCAGGACTTCACCCAACGAGTAACAAAATACATGTGCTTAAATGTTTGATAGAAATGCATGCTTGTGACATGGAGAAAATGTTGCTATGGTTGATGCTTTCCCAGAAGAGGGATCTTCACATATATAAAAAACACAATATCAGGTATTCTTTTCCTGGACTAAACATTTTTTTTTTTTTTTTTCTCTGGGCTAAACTCTCATGAAATATGTTTCCATGAGCTAGGAGTCTCTTGTATGGAATATTGTTGTATTTCCCAGTCTCAGTTAGTAATTTGACTCCCTTAATAAAATGTGTTGATGTAGTGCCTATAGATATCTAGCACCTGTCTGTTAGGATAGCACCTGTCTGTTGTATCTGGCCAGTAGAGAAGTGGGAGCATTGTAAAAGACAAATTGGAAAACAGTAGCTAGGGACCAAATCATCAATCCAACAAATGAGAATCTGAATAGTCATGTCCCTTCTGCTGGTGTGTGTACCTGTGCTAAGACTCAGTGCATCCTTCAGGGTGGCAAGTGATGGACATGTGGTTAAGAGCTGCAGAACTGCCCAGAAAAATTAAAAGTTCCTGTATATGAAGGCTTCCTGAACTAGGAAAATCTGAATTATCCTCTAGCTGTAGAGCAGTATTTACAGTATATTGATTTTTTTTAAGATATGATCCCAAAGTAATGGAAAGAAATTTTGAGTAAAAATGCATATCCCATTAAATAGCTATGTGAACACTGATATGGCTAGACTTCAATGATGCTACTGGGCTTAGTATTTATCTAGTCAAGAAGTGGAAGGATCAGTCTTCCAGATTAACTCTCTCTCCATACTGTAAAATTTATTTTAGACAGTTATTAGACCTGTTCAACAGCATTCTTTTAAGAGCTTCCATCCTGATGCTTCAAGATGCAGAACTTAACTCGAAAACATGCATGAACGTGTTACTCTTTGGGCATGTTTGTTTTGCCTTAGAGAAGTCTTTAGAGCTTTTTCATTTAGGAATGGATTATAACTATGAAGAAACAATCTGTTTCTTAGACAATTATGAAATATAATCAAGTGGAATGCTTAGTGCAAGATGTACTATTACAGCTGAAACACTTTCCTAGTGACAATGTGCATTCATTAGCAGAAGTAATACTACTGTTGTGCGCCTGACTCTTCAGGTTAAAAATTCTTCTGCATTTGCTGTTGTGATATCAATGTGGCAGCACTAAAGAAACACACAGTCTTTTCCTTTTAGTTGCCTTGCCATGTCCATTTCTCTCATGAGACAAATGTTATCTAGCTGGAACTAATATGTATTGAAGAGGAAATCATGTTAGCAAAGGTTTGTGGGTTGACTGAGCATGCCCTTTGGTACTGCTCTGGTGTGTCATGGGGTTGTTCAGTCATCTGAACAGAGGCTTGGAGTTCAGTTGGTATTTAGCACACATGATGTCATCGGACCTACGGGGTGCACTAAGATGGCATGGCTCAAGAGCTGATGCTAACCAAGTATTGATGTGTAGTTTGTTATGCCATGCATTAGGCCTATACGATATTACTGGTAGTGTCACTGATGGTGTATTTTGTATCACTAAACATAGTGCTTCAGAAAAAGTGTTAAATACATAAGGCAGAAGGTCCAGAGAGAGATTATCTGAATATAGTTTTTGTGATGGTCTCTTCTGAGATTCTCACGTGGTAATTGTCTGTTTGCTCAATAAACTAGAGGATAACTACTCTTCATAGTGGGCTTGGGGGAGAAAAGGGCACGAGAGAACAGGGAGGAAAAAGTCTAAGAGTGATGAGAAGCAGAGAAATGTGTGATGCCAAAAGATTGTGGTGAAGCATTATTACTATTCTGAATGTTTGCTTAAAATTTAGAATAAAATTGAATTAAACTTAAGCTGGAAGACCTTGCCTGAAGGAAGGTGCTGCCTGTATGCAGCTTTAAGTGCTGACAAGTTAGGCAAGAGCGTGTGGTTGCTTTTCTATAAATAACAAGCAGTTGTAATAGCAACCTCACCGTCATGTAGCACCCCCCCACACAGAGCCATTAAACCAGAACATCCAAAGACCATCTCCCAACAAACACCTTCATATCTCCCCAGGCACTAACCCAGCCCTCCCCACTTTCCTTCAGCGGCTATCCGTATGGCTTCTTTCACTTTTCATATGCCCACAATACAACAATAACCAGAGGGTAAGGTAGAGCTGCGAAGACCTGGTTGCTAGAAAGGATGGCATGCAGGGGTCTGACCTGGGCCTGGAAAACAAGGAATAGAAAACTTCCAGTGTATGGGTTTGTACTCAAATTACCTCAATTTAAAAGAGTAGGCAAGTGATACCTTGAAGCCAAGTGCCACTTTAAAGGCCACAAATAGGCCATCTTAAAGCTGGGTCCCAGCACCAGCTACACACCAATTTCCCACGAACTGGAGCCTGTGGGACCATAGCAAGTTGGGAGTATCTGAGTATCACTGGCAGTGGCTAGAGAGCATGTGTGCACCTGATTTCTGCATGTTGGGTGTCTGTGTCTCTTCCTCTGCATATGAGTGGTGGTTGTGTCTTTTCCCCTACTACTTCTAAGGGAAAAAGAACGTAGCCTGTTGGTAATAATTTTCTTCCTTTTGAGCTTGTAAGTGGTCACAAAATTCCTGTTCTAACATTTATGATTTCTGCAGTGTGTGGTCTTTTGGGCTAGTTCCAATAAAGAACTTAGAGGCTGCCCTGTTAGCTTAGGTGTGTGAATCCACCATACTGACCCTTGAAGTCCTGCTCAGTTTTCACCTAGTTGTGGAAGTATCGTTTCCTACCACCTGCATTCTCACAAATGAAGTCTGCTATATGTGCTTGAATGATATGGGGTTTGAGTGGTTTTTTTTTCTTCCCTCTTTCAATGCCAGAGCCTGAGTGGGTAGGTATGTTTTTAGCATACTCTGTGAATGCCACGCAGCCTCATGGTCACCTCTTTCCGACGGACTGACTGGAGTTCTAGTGCACTTTCATGCTATGTGTTTGTCTTCATGACAGATTGAGCAGCCTAGCTGGCCAATGAAGAAAAACTATTTTGACCTTTCCACAGTTTTAAAAAACAAAACAAAACAAACAAAAACCCCACAACCAAACAAAACCAACACAACAAAACCCAAACTCTTGACGTCTATACTATTTGACATCTCACGAAACAATGCTGAATCATGTGAGTACGTCGCAGTCTGTGATGGATCAGAACTGGAATGCTGACAAATCTGAAGCGTTTTCTGAAAGTTGGTAACTGTTCAAATCTTATCAGCTTCTGTGATTTCATCTGTTTCTTTGGGAGGGTGGGATAAATGTCTCTGGACACGATGCCAAGCCTGAATCTTTGAGAAGGCTTGGATGAAAATCCCTTCCTTCTTCTGACCCGATCTCTTCTCAGCCATTGTGGTACTATACAAATTGAATTTCAGGGCTCATGAGGTAAGGTTTCTGCTATGGTCAGCAGAAGTCTTTCCATCTGATTACCCCTGAGGTCAGAAGCACGTAATACGTTGAGGGTGTGTCAAATTGAACAAAGCTCAGAATATGTGAGGGTTGTAGACAGCAGCTGGCCCCAGCAGAGACTAACAGATTTGCTGAGAACCTGCAAAGATCTTGGCAGGTTGTCAACAAAGATACCGCAGGGTTGCTAGATGCCAGGAAAATGAGATCTTTAGTTTGCAGTGAGGAAGTTGTAATTTATTATATCCCATCCTCCCTAAATACCAATATAAGTACTGTGAACAAATTGCATCCCAAAGCTTTGGAGACTGTGACTGGTGGGCAAGTCGTGTGCTTCGTTTCATGGATGAGCAGGCTGAAGTAGGAGCAGGTGAAAGAGAAATGTTCTTTCTTACAGCAGCTGAGTACTACCAGAGCCAGGAAAAGTCACTTGGTCCTAAGTAAGAATTGGTTTTAAAAGATGTGGAGGATGAAGGGTACAAAGGCAATGATGCAGAAAGTTCAGCTGACTTAGAAGGCTAGGAAAGAAAAATGGAGGCTGTGTGGGTAAGATAGAGATGTTTGTAGAGAAAAGACCACAGAAGGTTTAGGCTTACTCTGATGTATTTCCTAGCGATTTGTACTGGCAAAATATGTAGGTATTTCTTTGAAAGCTTCAGGTGCCAAAAATTTTAGCTGTCTGTTTCACTGATAAAGTGTAATGTAATGATGCATGCCTCACCATGCGCGACTCTTAGATGTATTGAGAAGACTTCAAGTCGGTCTGCAAGCAATCGCTTGATCTGTTTTGTTCATGTGTCCTCTTGGTCTCTCACCAGAGTTTTACTGAAAAGGTGCTTTCCAAAGAAGTAGGCCAGGATTAGTATGTTACTGAGGCTAAGCGGTGGCATTTAAAGAGCTAGAAAAAGAGAATATTCTCACCTAATCTGCACATTGACCATGACGCAGAGGTTAGCAACCCTAGTGGAGAATGCCTGCAAGGAAAATTTCTGCTCCACGTGGTGCAGCCTTGAGTCTTTAAGGCTGATAGAATTTGATGTCAGAGGCCTCCGTCGATGCTCAGAGTTCCGCGAATGTGACATAAATTATTTCAGAGATTTCCTCTTCATTTACCTGGTAGAGCAATCACAGTTATTTATCACTATTCTTAGGACCCAATTGAATAATA
Source organism: Oxyura jamaicensis (assembly GCF_011077185.1). Lineage (NCBI taxonomy): Eukaryota > Metazoa > Chordata > Aves > Anseriformes > Anatidae > Oxyura > Oxyura jamaicensis. The sequence goes on from NC_048901.1 coordinate 3,815,361, forward strand.
GCCTCCCTGATGACTTTATCAGGTTGAAGCCTATGGATTATTGACAGTTCTGTTAACTAGGTGGCTTTGTTCTTCTGGCAGGATGCCAGAAGAGGGGGGAAAGCAGCTGCATCTTGGGATGGGAATAATGAAAAATGCCAGCTGATAAAATCTGACTTTTACAGAACTGAAAGAGGCCATCAGAACTTCTTGAAATTCCTCTTTTTTGCATCCTTGTGGTCCAAAAGAAATAATGTGGTAGGCAGGATACCATCAAAAATGTAATGCAATGGGTACTGGTGGAAATGCCAGACGGGAGGAAAAAAAAAAAAAAAAAACACAAATGCAAAACAGCAGTAAAATATATGGATAGGAAGCAGTCTCTTACTGATATACGGGTCTATTTCAAAGGAGGAGACAACATGGGCTAGTTCTCGAACTATTGGATGGGCCAAATCCCAACTTCCTTCCATGCTAACTATCAACCTGCTCCGAAAATAATGGCTTTAAGCAGCAGTTCAAACCTTCCTGGCTTGGTGGCAGTTATAAAAGCCTACACAGAAATTTCCCATTATTTGCTTTCTACGTTCCTCCCTCAGTTCCACTGCCCCAAATAACATTTAGCTGTGAAGCATCGCTGTTAGCACAAGTATTAAACCTATGTAACAGAGCACAGAGCTTGGGAGTAGGCACCAGCTGGGAGCAGTACGATGGGCAAGGGCCAAACAGATCCACTGAGGTGTTTGTCTGCTTGTAGGCTGTCACCCGAATCTGATGTAGAAAGAGAAAGCCCTGAAAGTCTCTGAACCCTTGGGCATAAATTTCTGTTTTTCAAGATGCTGTTAAAATAGGGAGCCAGTGGAAGCAGGCTGGTCAGTGTGGCTTCCATAGCTGTGGGGAGCTTTCGACAGCAGCTGCTGTGTGTCTGAAGTCTATAAATTGCCTTCCTGCCATGGGAGGCCTCCAGCTGGTTCAGCTGGAGAGTTACTGGGGGAAAATCCTCACCCTGTCTTACCAGCAGAGCAAATGTGTCTAGGGCCGTGCCCAGGGCTGGGGAGGGGGTCAAGCTGGTGGATTCCTCTTGTCAGCCAACAAGATCTTGATTAATAAAACTGGTGTGAGTGGAGACCTCAGGGTTTTGTTGAGGGTGAGGGAGGAAAGGTGTTCTTCTGAGTACTGTATACACGTGTCCTTCAAGTTCTTCGTTTATGAAAACTCGCAGATGAAAGCACACATATTTCATTGCATCTCAGCTAACATCAAGAAAAACACTTGTTTTTTTTCCCTTTCTTTATCTTTCAGGCTGCAATGTGCTATCCCTTCTGTTCAGGGTGGATGCATGCTCTTTTTCTAGCGTTCAATTCCCCCTCACAATCTTTATCTACCAGTTTTGGAACTGTCCTCCATTAAATCCAGGAGGATTTAATTTCCTTTAAAAATTGCACTCTCACTGAATCAATAACCTAGCTGGAATCTTTGGCAAAGGACTGAATTTTGGTGCAGTAGGTGTCTCTAGATTTAGTGGCCTTTATCATCATCTCTGTTGGAACTCATTATTTAGTTAAAGTTTAACTCCTCTGCTGCTGAATCTGAGACTTGAATTTACTTTCTGTGCCCAGTGAAACACTCTGTCCTCTGCTAAGAGAGGTATTTCATGATCTCAGGGAATATATGAGCTTCTTTTCTACCTGTCTCCTTTCTTACTGAAATTCTTTACTAATCCAGCATGTTACATATCGAATCCCTTTGTGCCAAATCTCACCACCAGGTTTGAACTCCTTTAGGTTAAAAATGAACCTGAATGTGCTGTTTCATACCAAGAATCATCTTTTTTTTTTTTTTTTTTTTTTTTTTTTTGCATATCTGTGGTTTTCAAATGTAGTCATGAATCTTGAAATGAGGACGAAAAAACCCACAATAAGATATTTTGAAAGTTTAGCCTGGCATATGTCCATCCTTGATTCCTTCTCTGCAGGATAGGGTATGCTTGTAGGGAAATGGGAAATCCAAAAGAAAACTGACTGCTCGCAACTCTGGAGATGTTTTGAGCCTTGTGGAAGCTGGTAAAGCAGAGGAAATAGTTAACTTGATTTAGAAAAAACAAAATGTAATTCCTCACTCCTCAGAAGGTTTTAGGTCTAGATTTTTTAAGCATCAGAGATTTTGGAAACTTTGTTTAGGTGAAATTTAGATACTTGTTCAATAAAACTTTCTGATCTTGATGACTTTTGGTCTGGGAGAATGAGGTGTGAATAATGGTGGGCAAAAAAAAAAAAGGTAACCGAGTTGTAGCAATTCTTAAACCACGCTTATTAGAGTTGGGGTCAGATTTGAGCACCCCGAGATTTAGCTGCTTGTTGGAAACTTCTCTAGATTTAAACCTTGACAACTGCTTTCTCACTGCTTGAGCTCACGTCCCAGCTTCATATGCCCACAGTCACAGACCCTGGATGTGAATCTTATGGCTTTTTGCCATACTTCTCACAATGTTATACCATGTGTGGCTGCGTGGGTAATGAGTGCTATGCAAAGATATCAGGTTCCACCCTGCAAAGGCAATTCATGTACTTAAATATGGGGTTTGTTCCTCTGCCTTTTTCTGCTTAAGGCGGTGGGTTCAAACACAGTCTGTACCACCTGTCAGCACATCAGCTTGGTCAGTGTTGTTAAATGCTGTTAATTCTTTTCATTTCATATCAGGGAAGGATAGAAGATGGGGAGAGCTTAATTTTAAAGCTCCTGTGACATGCTGTTGCCATTTCATCTGAGGAGACCGCACTGTCTCTCTGCATACCTGTTCTGGAGGTACGATATCAGGGAAGTGCTCTGAACCCCATCAGGCACACTAAGGTTCATAGGTGAGCTCTCTTAGGAGTCCCCGGTGCCCTTCTGCACAATTACCTGATGCGTGTGTTGGAATGGTTCGTGCATATGTAAATACAGAGTGCGCTCGTGCAAAGTGTATGGATATGATTTAGAAAGCACTGTTGGATTTTTGGCTTATATATGCACATTCTGTGGCCTGACAGGATTACTCCCGCTGGAGTAATAACTAAGAGTTTTGCTTACTTAGGGCCTGTTCCTACTCCCTTTGAAGCCAATGGCATAATTCCCAGTAATGTTTAGTGGTGCAGGGTCAAGTCTTTAAGGATGATAGAATTTGATGTTGGAGGCCTCAGTCAGTGCTCACTGAAGTACACAGGGGTTTCCCCAGTTATTTCAGTGAGCTTTGGTTAAGACTCCAAATTCTCATTGTTTCTTCAAAATAGTTACTATCTCTGTGGAAGCTGCTGTTCGTAGAGTGTTACACTCTAAAAAGAAGAAAGTCAAGAGAATTTCTTTAAACTGGCTGATGCCATGCACTTTTTATAGCACTAAAACATTCACTTCAGAGAAGTTCCCGGAAGTTTGGAACAGCTACATCCAAAAGCAACAGACTTGTTAAATTGAGAAGGACATTTTGTGTTGCTGTCACATCTCTTGTGACTTCTGAATACATTTAGTTTCTACTGTTGCAGGAACAGCAATTCTCATGGTATCTCAGCCTTCAGACTCCTGGTCCCAGCTGGTGTGACCCCACAGCATCTGTGGGGAAACGGAGATGATGAAGAGAGATGTTGCAGCTGCTTGAGGGGGGGGAAAAGCTGGCTCTTGCTCATCTCGAAGGCCAGTATCACTTGGAACCCTTGTGAGTATGAAAAATATCCCATCCTCTTTCAATATGCTCCGTGATATGTAAGGACTTCCCTTTAGTTCTGTAATTGCTTTCATCTCCGTTTCTCATATGCTACCAGGAGTTTGCCAAAGCTCAGTTATTTTTATACTTAGATTTTGGTACTCCAGGCTTGCTAAATGACATCTTTAAAGGGAGAAAGTAAAAATACAGTAGACTGGGGAGAAGCATAGAAAGCTACTAGAGAATGTTTGTTGGCATTTGCTTATTGTTTGGTTCAACAATTTTATTGACCTAAAGGACGTACAGGGCAGCCCATCTGTTTTCCCATGGTATTAAAAGGAAAAAGAGAAGGACACTAAATCCGTCTATATGAATATTTCATTTGGATACTGCTGACCTACTGAGTTGCTTTAAACGATGGGCAAACCAGTTTTCCCATCTTGATTTCTTCTGTTTGGATCTGCTTACATTCAGTTACAATATAGATAAGTGCATATATAAGAGCAATCTAAGTAATGTTACTGGTTAGGTTGCCACAGTACTTGGCTGTATGCGGCTTTGGCTTAACATATGAATCATTCTATCAGTGAGACTTAAACTTCTTTGGGCCTGCATGTCTGCGACACTTCTTTACGTGGGCTTATCTGCAAGTCCTTCCACAGGAGTGGGGCCCAATAAGGGGCACTTTAGATGTTATGAATAATACTGAGCTGTGTAAGCTAATAAACATAAGAAAAGGTTTTCCTGCCTGTTTCATTACTGTTTTGAAGAGTAGCAGAACTGTAGCCTTCTAGGTATCTAGCATATGACAAAGTGCAGCAATGTACAAACTCTTTTGTTCTTTAGCGTTCTCATTGGAAGTGGAGATTCCGTCTCATTGCATTATACTATGGACATGCCTTTATGGTTTATGATATTTCCTGGTCTAATCCACGTCTGCTCTCATGGAATAGTAGATTTTACAGCCATTTGTATGAGCAAAAGAGAACATATAACCTTCAATTAACCCTGCACCAATTCTTCTACACTCCAATGAACTAGAATATCTTTTATGTGAAGCTTGTTGTACTCTTGCTGAATATCCCATAGGTCGTGGTGGACCACTTGGTGTTCATCAAGACTCGTGGACTGCTAGACAATCTGCTGGAAGATATGAAGCAGTCAGGACTGCTGAGATCAATGTTGCTGTGTTCTGGGACTGAACTGCATGCCCAACCCACCTTTGTCCTCTAGTGAAACTATGGATCCTTCAGGAAATCTTCAGACTACTTATGGAACTTCTCATATCCTTTTACCTCTGAAGTGGTGCTATCTGTGTAGCTTTCAGCCACGGGGTTCACAGAGTCAGGAAGCTTGTCTGATTCTGGGCTCTGCCAAGAAAAAGAATAATGTCATTTTCATGCACGCCTATACAAACGTGCACGAATAGTAGAAGTATGTATAGCTGTAATGTGCGTTAACATTCAAGTTCATAGCAGAATCCCAAATGGGGACTTGAATTTATATGTTCAGAGCAAACTGCATGTACAGACTACTCTGAGTGACTACAAAATGATGCAGGATGTATATTTATGAAAGGAAGTTCTTTGTCCAGATGTCCCTCTGCACTCCTTCGGGAGTGTTTGTGATTGCTCTCTGAAATGTATATCATTTCAGATGAAATATATGATTCAAAGCCCCCCAGGGCCAGGAAAATTAGTAAAGGCACTTAAACTGTACAGCAGCATCACTTAACTACTCTAGTTGAATTAGATTATGAATGAGCTATCACAGAAGCCTCTGGGGAGCTTCTGGTTGAACATTTGAATGTGAGATAAAGCTGCTTTTCTTGTTTTTGTTTTTTAAAATGATTTTCCCATTTGCACCAAAGGAGAGAGGAAGCAGAACACTCAGGCCACAGAATTAGTCAAGGAATCTGCCCTATTAACACAGTGATATTTTTTACCTACATGAGTGATGAATGTTGGATTGCGGAATAATACAGAAAGGTTCTTGGTGCTCATCAAAACCGATGAGGCTGTTTTTTTTTTTTTTTTTTTTTTTTTTTCTCCTGTCTCCTTAGGCTGAAAAATGTGCCTGAGAAATGTAAAATTTGATATAGTAAAGCTTTATGCTGTCACTTTGTGTAGCGATGAATAGCTGCAAAGGGAAATAAATGGCAAATCAAGCCTAACAGGAGATGTAAGGTGTCCCTCATTTTTAAGATAAGACCGGCATAACCCAATCAGATCCTAAAGGGTAACATATTTTAAATGAAGCTTTCAGCTTAGGATTTTGACGCTGAGACTCTAACACTAGTCAGAAGTATGGGCAGGAACTAACCAGAAGAACACTTTACCTGGCTTCTAGGGCTTGCTAAAGATTTTGTGTGCAGAAGGTGACCTTGAGCTTTTGGCTCAGGGTTGCTGCAGAAAACAATTTCTTGATCTCCAATGAAGTAGTGGATCTTTTGTAACTTTGTGAAATTTTCAGGTTGGCCTTTTTTTAACCCTTTAGAGATACTGTGCTCTGTAATCGTTAAAAGCTTTTAAAAGAGTTTCTAATAGAATGTCGTAAGATCATCTCATATACAGACCTACTCTATACAATCACAAAAGGTGAAGAGTTATCGAGGCATATAGAGCACAGATCTATAAGTCCTGGGAAGATAAAAATGTTTTGTTTTTTACTCTAACTTAATCTTTTATTTATTATCTGTGTGGCAGTATTCAGTTTGCAGTTTGTTGGCACTGAGATCAAGTTTTAGGACAGACCAGGACTGATTTGAAAAACAAAAATTTTTCTTGGTGCCAATTTTTTATTATGACAGGAGTGAAAAAGGAAGGATGGAAGACTGGAATACTTACTCCATGACAGGTATGAGTTACCTTGCACAAATTTTTCAGTGGGCTACAAAGCATGAGAGATCCTTCAAGGAGTAAGCAAAACAGAGATGAACTCTTTTTGTACGTTGCTCTCTTGTTCACGCTACTGTGGTTTTTCCTTATGGCAATAAATACTGACTGCTATTGCAATATGACATGGCTTCAGCAGCCCTTACAAACATGAGGGCAGTGTGCATCTGTAGATAAGTGGTAGAAGGCATTCTTGTGGATGTGAAAATTCTCTAAGTACTTACTAGAAGGTGTTGGTTAGAGACATAGATGAGCAGAAATATGCTTGAAAAGACAAGGTGGTGTTAGAAGGACGTTTAGTTTGGTAGCTCTAACACTTTGGACTTTTCAAGCAAACACAGAGACCAGAGTTCAAGTAAAGTAAGGAGTAGTGTGGAAAGTGGGAAAATGCTGATTTCTCAGATGCTGAAGAAAGGGGACAGTGAGGAGAGAGTTCACATAGGAATATAATTCTTTAGAAACAAACAGTGAAGGAAAGAACCACTTAGAAAAGACATGCAAACTCTTTGAACTATGCAGTAGTTAAAATCCATATAATTAATTTTTGTATCTTTACTTTCTGTAAGCAAAGCAGAGTTTTTTCTATAAATTTCAGTGATGAGCTTGGCTCCTCAGACGCAATCTACTGATCTGGTCAGAGCGGTCACTGGGTTGTCTTGAGAAATGACTAGGATGATCACTCTAAAGCATAGAGGTTACAATTTTCTGCTCAAACTAACCTGCTGACTAAACTGATTCTTTGTCTGTTTATGGGGATTTTATTTTACTCAGTTAACCCAGAGATTGAACTTCATATCAAATTGCTTTTAAAAAGGCATTAAATCTCACTTTTAAAATTCTCTATAGCCATTAGACATATTTTATTGGATGTGCAAGTAATACTTGTATTGTATATGTATTGAATGACCTATTGTCATTCTGCAGCTAAAAATCTTTTTTTGGGGAAAAAAGTTTTTATTTGGTCAGACACTAAATTTGTCTGGCCTTAGCCTTCCTCAAGAAGCAGCAGCATCTTTTTACGGAACGATAACTTCCTCTTGAAAAAAATTATTAGAAAGGGCAATTGCAGCAGCTAGAGAAGATGTCTTAAGTCTTCCTGATGCTTTGTGATTATGGCAGATATTTAATATGATTTCTAAAACAAATCGATAATGTAATTTTGATTAAACTCTTCTGGTTGATTCTGTCAAGCTTATATGATGCAGCAGTTCTCACAAGTGGCCCCTCTTAATTCTCTGCACTCCCTCATGCTGTGTCACTATTAATATAAGCAGTACAGAAATAATTCAAAGCTGTTTATTATGGGAGGGAGGGAGAAGAGAGATTTTTGTTCTAGTGATGCTGAAGTTTTGTTGAAAGATGTTTACTGTTAGTGAAAAAGGGGATATTCCATGAAACAAACAAAAAATCCTTTCCAGCTGCTCTTTTTATTTATTTTGGTGGGAGAGGAACCTTCTCCCTCCCCCTCCAGTTGTTTTATTTGATGTTTGGCAATATTAAGGATTTAGTTCTTCATTTTTATTTGGGGAACAATAAGATTCTCACTTCTCTCCCATATTTTCATTAATCTCTCTCCCTCACTGCATCCGTGTTCACAAAGAGAAATGAGAGGACAGAAGTTAAATAAAAGAACAACCTCAAAATTCTTATCACATAAACGTAACAGTAACCATGCTTCAATCTTTGAGATTGGCTTAGGTGTGAACATTTCTAAAGCTGAATAAGGGAATGAAGTTTTTTGTGATTTGTATATACTTTCTAGAAGACAAATGTACTCGTCTTCTCTGTGTACGTATATATGGTTGTACGTGTGTATATATTCTTAGTTTCATCTTATTGTTTCTAATCAAACTTTAACTGAAGAAGTAGTGGAAAAATATAGATGTAGGCTATTGTTGTATTTGTTATAATTCAGGCAATGTCTTAGTTTTTCCACAATGTTTATCAACAAATATATGGCAGAAAAACAGAAAACATTGTTATTCAAGAAAGAAAATTCTCCCATGTATGAAAACAGCCTGCTACAGTAGTTTTCCAGATGTCTAGACACTGTATAAGTCAACGATGTCAAAGGAATAGCCATCACGGTGCTTATTCACTTTTCATTTGGATACGATTTAAATTCATAAACAACTGGATGATGAAAATCTACTGGAAAAAGCTTACTCTTTGCTTTCCGACTTGTGTCTAAGGCTGAAGAACATCCCATGCAGAAGATAAATTCAGTCATCTAAGAGTGGAATTTCCACAAAGTGGATTTTTCTTGACCCCATCAGTTTCAGTAAGTGCAGGAGTCTGTGGGACCAAGGTAGTACATTCTACTTGCTGCTGGGGAAAGTGGAAGAAACAGGCAGACCTCAGGCTTTGGCTCCCTTTCACACATCACTGCTCCAAATCAGTTGCAGACAGGATTGAGAAACCTCTATGGTGACTCTGTTTCAGAGCTGCTTCTGTGAGCAGAATCCAGAAATTTAATTGGTTATGCAACCTATTACCACAGCTCTTCAGATTGAGTGGCACTAAGTAATTACACTGTAACTGCTGCACAACTGTTGTAATTTTTCATGCAGCTATGTTACATGATAACACGATAGTGCTGATGCTAATACTAATGTTGGGTTAGGCAGCTAAAGAGGGGATTACAATAGAGAAGTGCTAATAGTATGTTGTTAGGAAACAAGATGCCAAGAAGCCATTAGAAGTGGGAGTAAGAATAAAATGAAAACTACACTGGGAAATCAGAAAAGGTTAAGGCAAGATGCAGGCAGAAGCTATTGTGCTGTTACCAAGTTTAAATCCTTGTTAAATCACACAGACTGAGAGGTCAAAAAATGACGATGATGTGAGAAGTGGGAAGTGATGGGCTTGAGAGCAGTCACCTCACTTAATGACTGCAACGTGTCTTCGCGTAATGTATCCGCCAGGTTTGCAGAGTTTTTCTCTGGCAAACGTGGATGTTTCTCTGAGAGGTACAAATTGATATTCCTAAAAATACCAAAGGATCTCCTGAGAAACAGGAAAGGAAGTAAAGGGCTCCAGATGGCAGAGGCAGTGATGAGATAGCAGCCTCTATCGCATCTCTGTAGCAGCCAAAGTGAAGAAGGTCAAAAAAGTGTTGTAGTTCTGTGTGGATGAGAAGCCTCCATACCCAGAACACTGGGACCTCTCCTTTGTAATCAAACCAGCTTCCTTAAAAATGTTATACATCTAACATCTAAATGCCAGCACATCGAGATTGGGATTTTCACAAGTACATTCAGAATGTGATAAGTTTCCTGCCACGCTATCATCGCAGTGACGTACACACAAGTGTTAGCAACGCTTGTTTTATTCTGCCTCCATATGTGGCAGCGGGAGCAGTTCAGGGCTCTGAAGCGGAAGGGGCCAGGCAGCGCCTTGAGCCCTGTGCAGGCTGCAGGGGACGCTCCCCCAGAGTCCCCAGTCTCAGTGAGAAGGACCCAGGGCAGACCAGGGCGTGCAGGGGATGAGCGCCCACCTGGGCAATCTGCAGGACAGGAGTCCCTTGGAGGCCAGTGCTTGGACACAGTTTTGGCCAGAGTGGTCACAGGGAGGGCTTGGGAGATGGTGAAGTCTGTGTCAGGGGTCTGGCTGGTCTCTTGTTTGCTGCTGCCTGAACTGCTGCTACTTTCACGTCTCTTCCCTTTCGTCAGAATACAATATGTTTCCATGTGGAAGATATAGTCCTTTATGGTACTCGGACAGTGTTTGCTGACTACTTGCTTATACCTGCCACTTCACCGTATTTGAGAAATGAAAATGAGGATTTTAATTTTAGACACACGTGCACATGCAAAGGACTTCTGGGCACAGCAGTATATGGACAACATACTGCTCACTCCTTACTGCAAGACGTAGTTGTAAATTACCATCTTCTCTGTCCAAATGGTCTACACCAGCATAATTAGGCTTCTGTTTCACTAATGAGAGGTAAGCCTAAATGGAGCAAGGCTTTTCAAAAATCAAGCTGACCAATTCAGAAGTTTCCCCCACGAATCATGATATGGAGGTGGAAGGCAGCAAATTTAAGTAGATGTTGAACAAACCATCACTCTGTAGATACTAGGAGTTTCAAATCCAGAGGCATGAATAGCTTTATTAAGAAAAAGCAAAATAAATTCTAAATAGGAAATATTTTTTCAAACAATAGTCTACTTGCATTTAGTTATTTTTTCTGCTGGAGAAGGGAAAATGACATCTGGTCCCCACATGTTTTGTCTGAGAAACATCAGGATTATTAAACCTATTCCTTGCTAGTGAGGGGTTAGGTCTCATAACAAGCCTGTTGTGATTTCTTATGTCTCAGCTAAATTTGTGAGAGTGCTTTGTATCTGAAATTAATTGTTTCAAATCAGTCTTACGTTAATGTAAACATATCTGATTTCTTCTCATTTTTTGTGGTCATGCAACAGGCTTTTCTTCATTCCGCTCATTATGACAAGGTACCCCAGATTTTACAATACCTGGTCCTCAAGCACAACATCTGCATCTTAAGGAAATGCTCAGGGCTTTGGCAAACAAAGGCAGCAATGAACAAACCTACTGGTTTTCTTTTGAACCTGACCTTTTCTAGTCATTGAGCTGGCGTGACCCACTGCTTAACACTGGGTTTCTCAATGAAGTATTTACTGACCCTGAGGCCCTGCAGAGGTGTGTTTTCCTTTTTGGTTTGCACGTCTACATCTTTATGTATTGGGCATCCAGGATTCACTTGAACTGTAGCGCAGCATCATCACGTCCCTGGCAGTACTGGGTTTCACCAGAGGCTGGTAACGACAGTTAGGGACCTTGTCAGAAAACATTTGTGATTTCACACTACGCTTCTCCTCTTTCTTGCATTTGTCTTTCTGTTCTGCGCGTTCTTGGCAGACCTGGTGGCATCAGTGATAGTTTCACATTCTTCCTCACAATGCTCCCTGACAAGTTGATTTTTACATTATCTGTTAAGGGTAAACATTGTCATGCTGGGGATTTGCAACAGGTGGAATTTCCTGAGACATTGAGTCTCGTTTTCTGCCTAGACATTCAGGAAAGTGCATCCTGTAAGTCTTGCTCTCAGGATCTGGGGACTGTGGTGGTGGTGGTGGGGGAACCTGCTGCAAAAGGGGTTCTTAACCCCCTGATTCTTACGTGATCAGAAACTTCTTGCTTATTTCCATTCTAAATGTATTCTTGGGTGGTTTTTGTTGTTAGCTTTTTCCCCTCTTGTGTCTATGCTGTATTTCAGTTGAAATCACTTTCTGGAAGTTCCTCCGTTAAGGTGAAAAAAGAACTCACATGTCTTCTATTCTCTTCTCTTCTTTGTTTCTTCCAGTTGGCTGTGATGTTGCTAGAGCCTCAAACCTGTCAGAGGAGTAGCTGCAGGTTTAGGGATAGCTTTTGGTGTTCCTTTATGCACAGCGACTGAGTATGAATTTGACCAAGTTTAAAACTCAAGCAAGTCAAACCTTTTTGGTGCTGCAGAAGGAAACTTTTCTGTGCTGTCAGTACCAGTCTAAGATGTGGGACAGTGCTTATCAGATCAAAGTTTGATTCTGGCATAGAGAAAAATGAGTAGAAGCTGCGTGATTAGGGTGAGGAGACCAGAGCTGGTGGCTGCAAGGCAGGAGGAAGCTGAGACTTGATCAGGAGGGAAGCTCACCTCTGAGGTGAGGTGGAGACTGCAGGTGGGAAGCAATGTAAGGGGGTTAACTTCATGAAGGGTTGTGGCAAGGAACACTGCAAATGAGGGATACCTGTGGCCAGCTAAGGAGTTGAGTGACCTGGGGAGGATGCTGGTTAACTAAAGACAGCAGAGGGAAGGAACTATCACAAGATATTAGGAGTAGTCACAGGAAAGTAATGCTTTACAAAGGTAATACCTGATGTTTCTGAAACTTTTTTTTTTTCTCTTGAGATGCATTGTCAAAGCACTTGTGTGGTATCTTCCCTTCAGGGGCTGTCCAATAAAGAAGATGGCAACCTACTACTGCTACAGTTTGTGCTTTCTCTGTCCTGAGCCAAGTGCTCATGTGATTCACTCATTGCACGTTTGGAACTGCATTATACTGTTTCTTTTCTTTTCTTTTTTTTTTTTTTTTTTGATAAATTTACTTCCTGGACAACCTTATTTAAGATGTTTTCTACATTTTGATAGCTTGATTTTGCAAACGTAAAACTTCTAACATCTGTATGACTCAGATTTGTCTATTCTTCTGCAGCAATCAGTGACTGAGTTTAGTACTAGGCAGTACTTCTGAAGTGGTATTTTGAACTGCCACTATTTGCTAGGACTACCGTCTGCTTTACAGTTGCACAACCAAAAAGCAACTTGCGCCTCTGAGAGTTTAGGACAAGTCTAAATCAAATGTTGGAAATGGGCCTGAGCTGACTCCATCTGCAGGAACCTGGAAGTGGAGGGGAGAGCAGTGCTAGTGGAGGGGTTCCTCTTACAGCTGGGGCGTGCTGCGTTCCAGCAACAAAGTGCTCTTAGCTATAGGCTATGCACAGACTCCTGCGTTAGGTTAATCCCGACCGGACTGGGTTGGACCTGTGCTGCTAAATCATGTGGGTTCATTGGTAGGAACCCATACAATGTTCAACAGCTTGGTACTATCTTCTGTTTCACTTTATCAGCATATGGTTAAAATTTAGGTATGCAGCCTGAATTCTGCTTTTAATTAAAATTAAATTTGAAGGAAGTTAACTAGGTAATTAAAGGGTAGCATTTGTTGTAACTGCCTTAGTAATATGAAGCCAAATTCTAACTCTGTTTTTCGCCAATGTATTTATTATTTTAGAAAACCCTTCAAGTATGTCAGCGAGCCCAAAGGCTACAGCTGCAGTCTGACCATAAATAAAAGCTAATGAAAAGAATTTCGCTATCTGTAGTGCATTTCTTTATTCTGACAGAACATAAACATATGAGTAAGCCATTGGGTTTAATTTTCTACAGTAAGTGCTCCAGTTTAGTGGCTTCCTGAGGAATTAACAAAAATGCTCCAAGTGAGAACTTCTTTGCTATTAGAAACACCTTATATAAAACACTTAAATAACATGGTAGAATACCAGGGAATTGATAGCATTGCTGTGTAAGTGAACAAGTAGTAGCATAAGATCCTTTAGGAAAAGCAGTTTGGGTATTCCATCCACAGTGGAAGTGTTGATGTTCTTTGGGAAGCTGCCCCTGGCAGCACTAGAGCATGAGCGTGCTATGGGTCTCGCAACAGGACACTTCTGAAAATGACAGCTCCTCTAATGCATTTGTGAAAGTCACTCATTGGAAAACAGGAGGTGAATACATACAGTTGCCAACAGCTGGGCTTAGTGACCGGTGGTGTTCCAGTTCTTAGAATAATTAAGGTTTATAATGATTGTTTTGATCTAGGCTATATTATTATGATAATCCAGAAATATTTGTATAATGCTTCAACAGGTGGTATTTTCAGCAATAAAATAATAATTACAGTAAAATTCTTAGATCTGTCAAACCTGCCGAACAATATATGTAACAATTAGGTTTTCTGATATTCCACCAGGCCTAATTACCACCTGAATTTTGCGTTTACAGTTTCACATTGTTTGGGTTGTGTTTGTTGCTGCAAATATGTCTGCCTTGAAAACATTGACAATGCCAGGCGTAAAGTGCAAATTCTCGAGGGACTAGAAGCACTGTTTTAAAGTGTGTAAAATACCAAGCAGCAAAAATCCTTCCTGCAACCTATTTCTGTATTTCCTGTGGGGTTGTCATAAGCACAGCGGTTTAAGAGCTAATATTGACAAAATGAGGGAACTGATAACTCTCAGGAAAGCCTGTATGAAAGTTTTGCTATGCACCCTCAACAAACCCCCTCTCTGTTGTGATGCTGACACAACTGGAAGGTGTTTGAGCTCGTATGTTGCCAAAAAATGGCCCCAGGAGAGTTGGGCTTGAACCCAAGGTGGTTCTGACTGGGACAGGCTTGTTGGTTTGTGATAAGCAATCCTCTGTGGCTTTTCTGTTGCAGATGGCTGTGTGTATTTCTCACAACAGCAGAAAAAAACAGTAGAAAACTTGTTTCCTATGAGAAATACAAGATTCAGCTGCAGCCTTACCTCTGCTGTACTGACCTCAACTTCGCTGGTTGTGCCGATACGTAGGGGGAATGTCACCGGATCACCTGGGGAGCTTCTGCTGAGAGGCAGTACACAGTAGCTGAACTTTTGACTTCACATCCCCACGGCATTACGAGCAGGCTTCATTGCAGCTCCACCCCCCTCGTGGTTTGACAGGCACTCCTCCACAGCCTCAAGCAGTTTATTTTTTGGGTCAAAGCATCTTTGGCTGCTAATATGAGCTAAAGGCCATACTAAACTCTGTTGCACAACATGTGCTGCTGGGGCCGGGTTTTGAAACTTCAGAGTTGGGGAAGTACTTCAGGTAGCTAAACGTAAGAACGGGTACTTTGGAATTGCTACACCATTTCCAGCATTCATATGGGGTCCTTGAATCTGAGACATGATCTTTATCTTAACACAAAAGATGATGATGATAACGAGAGGCAAATGTACCGAAAGAAACGCTAGTTCTGCTGCTTCTTCCTCCTAAAGACTTTTCAGGCATTACTGGGGGCAGAGAAGCTCGTGAGCTCCGTGTCTCATTGCCTTCTTTTTGCCTCCTGCTGAGTGCATCTCTTTTACACCTTCCCATCATAAGAGGATTCTTTGGGTTTCCCCCTCCTAAATAAGAGTTAAAATACATATTTTTAAGGGACTTGGCTAGCAAACAGAAATGCCAGCTAATTGTTCATCCGGTCTTGTACATGTAGGGCATAATCCTGGAAACTGCTGAGCAGCGTTGATCTGTTGATAAAGCCAGCAGGCTCTCCAGGTTGTTCATCGGTGTTGAAAGAGGAGATCAAGAATGTGAAACTGACCTGGGGAAGGATGTCATCGTGAAGGGGAGCAGAGTGCAGAGATGTCACCGTCACATCACCAGCAGCATGCTCTTGGATGATGCTCGGAGAGAGAATACAGCCGCCTACCTGGCCTCTGTCTCCATCTTTTTGAAAGCCTCCACAACTGCATGGAAAACACAGCAGATCCGAGTGCAGAGCTGCATTCATTGCTGAAGAAATACTAGAGGAACCAGTCGAAACAGCTTGGGGGGAAAGAGGCTGCAAGCATGGCCACTGCATTCCTTATACATGTCTCTGGTCTTAACAAAATCCAGGCTGGTGGCGCATACCAAAAAGAATTTCAGTCTCATTCATCACTTCCTATTTGTCTTAAAATGAATGATTGTAGATGGGATCCGATTACCACCGCACAAAAACCTTTTGTTTTGTTTTGTGGTGACACAATTTTGCACCGAGATTGTATGGATCCTGTTTTCCCAAGAACTGCCTGTGGCAGCTGGGATTTCAAAAGCGTTAGGATGCTTTCCAGCACAAATGGTGTGTTCCTCAGCAGTCCTGCAGCTCCCACGATCCGGGGAGCAGTGGGAGCCCAGAGGCAGCTGTGGAAAAGCCTCTCCTCAGCTGAGGTTGCGGGGCATGCCCTGGTGGCAGGGAGAGGTGGCAGAGCTAATTCCTTACTGCTGCGTGCTCTGTCTACTAATGTGGGTCAAAGAACTGGTAGGAGCATGTTTAGCAGCTAGTTTTTGCTATTTTTCTATCTATCCATCCAACTTTTTGTGAGTAATGTTTGTAAGTCTTTGCAGATCAATCTGGGGCAATACGTTTCCAACTTGTTACTTACATTGGCTGCAAGCTTCAGTCACTGTTCGGTGTGTGTAGTATGTGGCTGGGCACAGAAAGCCTGGGCTGTTATTTGCTTGATAAACAAGATTGTTTTCCAACAAGAATAATGAACAGCAAGTAGCAAACAATGAATAACCATAAAGAATGCTCTTATTTATGCACGAATTATCTTTCTAGCATTTTAATGTTGGCATTTGTATGAAGAGTCATTCCTATAATATTGTAAACCAAAACTTTCTAATAGATATTTGCGTGTTGAATACGATGAGAATATTTATACTCAAACATCTGGGATTTGACTGAATAGTTGCACACACTTGCTTTTACTATTTCACCAGAGAGAGCTCAGAGGGAGATTTCAAAGGCATGAGGGCATTGAAAACAGAAGAACCAGCTGAGACTCAGAAGTTTTATGATGGGGAGAGGCGCTGGAGGAGAGATGAATTCCAATATGTTTTTGTTCTGAATTGGAACAAAAAATGACATTTCAAAAATTTCCACTCAAAAGAAAATGGGAAAATTTTCAGTTCAGGAAAATCAAAAAATGTGTTTTGAGTTTTCCTAAATGAAATAATCAACAGCTGTCATAACTTCTGACTCCTGGCTCTGCCATGGCTCCCTGGGGTGCCCTGGGATGCTCCCGACTTGTTGGAAGCTGCTTGGGAAGCTCCCTGAAGTTAGAAGGGTTGCTCAGGTTGAAGCTGCGATGGCTGTCAGGCTTCAAACTGTGGAAGAAACTCTGGAAGCCCTGGATGTGTCGGCTATGACTTCGAGGGCTTCTAAGCTTTCTTCTGCTGGCTTGGGAACTTGCAAGTTCCTGATGCTCTGGTAGCCTGCGTGGCAAGGTCACTGTTCAGCGTCAAATCTGGGAAGGTGGGTTTGCAGCAGGGCATCAAGTGAGCTGGAAGGAAAGGAGAAATGTTTCCATCAGGAATCTACCTGCCTGGGAAGAAGTCAAATCATTTTGGTGAGATATGTATCAGTATTCCCCAGGACAAAGCTATATAAACAACTGTTGGAAAGGCAGGGAGATTTTGGATGCCAAAATGTTATGATCTTTTAGAAGATTTTCCTTTAAGAAGTTAATGAACGTGGTAATAATTATTGCATGTAATTCAGTCCTTCACACCCTGGCCCATCACTTGACTGGGAAGTGCTGCAATTGGGCTTGATTCAGTTGGCCTTTTTGCTTTGCAGCTTATCTGCCTCCTGGGATTCATCCTCAATCCCACCCCTTAAATACCCATAAATTGCAGGCCTTTATAGCTTCTGTGTGTGAAAACATACAGATTATTTTTGAAAAGCTTGCCCCCATTGGGTATCTGCTCACTCGTTCATTAGGGGGTAATTACAACCTTGTGAAGTGTTAGCAATATTAAGGAGCAGTTAAAAGATATCTCATAGACAAGAATTCAGACTGTCATCTAGTTTTTTTAAATGCACAGGTAAACTTGTTTTATGCCATTATGAGTCACGGGGAAGGGACCTGTCCATGGGTCAATGCTATAAGAAGTCGGAAACTGGGATCTTGTATTTAAAAACAAAAAGTATCCAGTATAGAAAAATGGAGGGGGTGTGGGGATGGAGCTGCAAGGGAGGTTAAGCTGAAGAATGTACCGGCATAGTGTAGCTGAAAATGAAATCCTGGAAGTAAATAAAGTATACACATAGGCAAAGCAACTACTGATGTTTGTTTGTTTCTTTCAAGCATTTTACTTTGAAAACCGGAGCTATTTTTCATCTTTATTTTCTCATAAAAATAAGCCAAACGTTAAGAAAGAAGGGAGCGTTGGTGGACGTGTTGCTATAATAATGAACATATGCTTGCATGTGTGCGATTTCTTTTTTTATGCTTTATAATTGGCATAAACTCCTCATGTGACAAGTCTTCAACTTTAACTACTGAACTTGTGCCAACATCAAAAGTCATTGTGGAATTTCAGACCTTTGATGTCTGGTTTAAGAGAAGAGCTGATGGCTGCTGAAGAGAAGCTACCAGGAACAAACGGATTTTCTAGGTCTCATCACACAACTTATTTTGTGTTGATTTCTGACGATTTTCAGAGTTGCACAAATATTCTTCATGATGCCTAGTTGCATGTACTTTTGCTGGTTTTGATGTTCACAATGACAGTTTGGCCTAGAAAATATCTGTGTAGAGGTAGAAAAACTAAATTAGGATATTAAAACCAGCTGAAAAAGTTAAAAACAAGATTTTACAATATTTTTAGTGACTCTATAAGCATTTTTAGTTTGTCTTGCATATCCTATTTTCCAAAAATTACATCTTTCTGAGCCTGTAAGTGCTCATAGATATGTATTGAGTTCCTTTTCCTAATATAACAGTATAATTGCAAAAGCCAGTAAACGATATACCACAAATCACAGTTCCTCTTTGAAGTGCTGCACCTTGATTTGTTCTCACCTTTCCCTCCAGTAATCTGTATATCTCAGTAATAGGGACTGCTATTTTGGTGCGAGTGTAAGCAGAATCCAACACCTAGAAGAGGAGCGGGAACAGAAAATTTGGGTCTCCAATATATAGGGCACCAGCAGTGCTCTGTAGCGTGCACAAACTGTTCCTGAAGTAGGGCACAGGTAGGGAAGAAGAGCTAGAGATGGCAGTGAAGGTGAAATTGCAATTAGGAAGAAAAAGTAATACATGGAAAGAACAAAGAACAAAGGTAAAAATCTAGAAGGAGAATAAAAGTGGAGGGAAAAAAAAAAAAGAATGGGAGAGAAGATGAAACATTTACAGAGCTGTGCTTTTATCCTCACTTTTGCTGCTGTTAGCATTGCTCTGGAAAACAGTGATAGATTGGGTGGATCCAGCTGTTTTTCTGTAGCAGAGCAAGCAGAAATTCTGCAGGATTCAGACAACCTTTTTCAGAAATAAACTATACAAAAGAAATAAGAATTTGCTGATAGTCTAAAATCTGCTTCATAGGAAAATGTCCCTCCACGCTGTGGATGTTGAGTAGCTCTGCCAGGAAAGGCTGTTTTAGCATTGTACTTGAGGCTCCTGTGCCTTGTGGGACCTGAAATCCAGACTGCGTGAGCCTCCTGAGACATCTCCACGCACCGCCGGGAAGCCGGCAGGATGCCCGTTACCGTGGGTGCTGACCTGCCCTCGCTGCGCTGTCTGCTGACCCAGTCCATGAACTTTCTCTGCTCACAAACACAGACACGTCTGCTTTGTTCCTTCTCCCTTAACTTTGTACAGCCATAGGTTGTTTCTGTCAAATGCAATGCTAAGCACCTTAGGAGATTTCTGTGCTTGTGCGTATTTGAGTAAGAGGATTAAAAACAATAGTTCTGTGTCTGGGACACTCCCTGAACAGTGTCCTTATTTAGCTTCTTGCTGAGGTGTGAATACTTTTTGGATGATGGAAAGTCATTTTCATCAGTGTTTCTACGAGGTGTTCACGCTGAGACATGATTTTCTGGACTTCTCTGACTGAAGAATATGAGGGCATGTTTCTGCAGCTTAACGTGAGCGATACTGCATGCATTTGTTTATTCTGTAAGCAGGTAGCCGTCACGGCATAGCATCTCGAAGCATCTTTATTCTCCAAGGAGAATCTGAAATCTGCTTGATGCTCTTGCCTACTCTGCATTTGGTTTTAACAGATTTATAAGTTCATAAGCTGTCCTGTGACTCTGGCAACAACTGCTGATTACCATCCCATCTGCAGAGACTACTGAACAGCAGTTAATTGAGCTGATGGAATTTTTCTGCTAGATAGAGCCCTGACTTTCACAGCCTTTATGGTAACAGTATCTGCATCAGCTGTGTGACGGTACGAAGATACTCCGTGCTCCCACTGCCCCCAAGCCTTCGTTTCACGAAGAATTTAAGAATAAAGTTATGTTGCCATTCTTGGGAGACACTGAAATATGTGAACAAGGCTTACTTCAACTTCAGATAAAACGTTTTATTCTAAAACATTTTATTCTTTGCCTATCTCAGCTCATCCCCTTGAGCATCGTAGACCATGAAGCCTACAGTCTGAATCCAAGTTGCTCACTGGAACAACAGGCAGTATTTTCAATTGACTGTGCAATAAGCTCTGCGGTACAGATGTTTCAAGCAGAAAGTAGCTCCCTAAGGACAAATGTCCACAAGAGGATTAAAAAATGTCTGTAACCACCTGTGTGGGGTTTAGGAGCAGAAGGCAGTAGAATTTTCCATAGTTTAAAGACTTACCTAGAAATAGGGGGCCCATGAGGGCTAACAACATCCAAAGGAGTGGTGTGTGGCCATCTGTAAGAGCCAGGCATTCAGTAACGGCTGAAGCAACTGGAATCGGCCTTTCAGGTGAGCAAACCTTGAGCAAAGCTTTGGACAAAGCCTTTGGGTCCATAGCAAGACATTCTGCCTGCCATAGAGCGTGGTGTGTCTAATTTGGTCTGCTGAGGGGTAGGTGGAGGTGTCTGCACAACAGCTTCAAAAAGAGAGGGCTGAAGAGATACAACCTACAGAGTTACAGCCCAGTGGGGTAAAATGCACTATGGACAGGAGCAATAGATGAGCTTGATTTTTTTTTTTGGAATAAGCAAGGTAAATCAGCTCAGGTGGAACAGCATACTGAAAAGGTGAGGTTGCTTCTGATTTGTTTTGGGCTACTTTACAAAGCTTAAGCTTCCACTGGTAGTGGCTTGAAGGGTATGCATCCCTTTGAACACAAACTTAGGTTCCTAAACCGCAAACTTCAATTTTCCAAACCTTGCTCTACTTCCAGCACATCATAGAGGTGTCTAATTGAGTTTTCTGATAGACATTTGAAATCTTCCCTGACGCTTACTCTTCTGCTACCACATCATGTTGAGCTCTGCTGCTGCCAGGCAGCCAGAGATTTCCCTGGTGCTTGTGCCTTGACAGACAGAACTGAAGTTCCTGGTGACCCGTCAGAGCCCAGCTCACCTGCCTGCTGGAAGAGCCTTCTCTTCCAGCTCTGACGGCTCTGCACAAACCGCAGCAATATGCAAATCCTGTCCTGCTATCAGTTCTCTCTGTAATTGTAGTGGGACAGGTGCATGCAGCCTTAGTGACGCATTTGGGTGCAAAGGAGCTGTGCAGCCATTGCAAGCTTGATAGGGAAGCGGGGAAAGAGAGCAGAGTGTTGAAAGGAGCTACCACCTGTGTAGTTTTCCTTGTAAATCTGTGTACTGTGTTCAGCTTTGGGTCCCTCAGTACATTACAAGGACGTCGAGGCCCTGGAATGTGACAAGTGAAGAGCTACGAAGCTGGCGAAGGGCCTGGAACACAAGTCCTGTGAGGAACAGCTGAGGGAACTGGGATTGGTCTGGAGAAGAGGGGGCTCAGCGCAGACCTTATTGCTCTCTACAGCTACCTGAAAGGAAGGTGTGGGGAGCTGAAGGTCAGCGTCTTCTCACAGGTACATAGTGATAGGACTAGAGGGAATGGCCTCAAGTTATGCCAGGGGAGGTTCAGGTTGGAAATGAGGAGACATTTCTTCTCAGAAAGAGCAGTCAGGCTTTGAAATGGGTTGCCCAGGGAGGTGGTGGAGTCACCATCTCCAGGGGTGTTCAAAGAAAGGTTGGACGTTGTGCTTAGGGACATGGTGTGGTGGGTGACATTGGTAGTAGGGGGACAATTGGACCAGATGACCTTGGAGGTCTTTTCCAACCTTAATGATTCTATGTTCTGGATGGAGCTCTTGCCCTGCACTGCAATCTGTGAAATCAGAGCGTATGTTCCAAGCGTGTTCCCTCATCTACCCTGTCCACTAGCCTCTAAGCTGTTAAAGGGAGGCAAGGATAAGCAGTCTCTCTCCTCCTCTCTTTCCAGAACTGTTCTGCTTCATATTTCCCTAAGTCAGAGAGAAATAGTGACTCTTACTCTTCACAAGATATCCTGTGTATTCATGCAGGAGGAGGGAGATCTGACTTCGACCCCTTGCTCTGGAAACAGTTTGTGCATCTTTGTTGCTGGGTAGTGCAGAACACAAAAATAGCCTTTACACCATGGACTGAAATCCAGGGATTCCTCCTCTGCCAAGCCAGCCACTGCTTCCTCTAGTGTTCTCGTTTCCCCTCCAGAGCATGTACCGTATAGGGAGTATGATCTCTTGATTTATTTTTCTAGGGATAGTATGCCTTGGTGATCATCCACAATAGCGTAAGTACTACTGTACTTTGCTAAGCCATTGTTCATCAAACGTATCTAAAGCAGGCTCACCTTTTTACTGGTTTTAAAGGGAAGGATTTGAGCTGTTGTATTTCATTTTAATTTTTCACAGTGAGTAATTAATACTGCTACCTGCTGTTAAAGTTCTTTTATGAACTAAACCCGCAGCTGGTTTAAATCATCAGCGTTCCGTTGAAGCCCGGCAGAATGATGCCAGTGTAAACCATTGAACAACCTGGCCCCATTTAACTTGTTCAAGTGCTCAAAAAAATGTATTACTCTTATTAAAAAATAGTAAGAGCCACAGAGCATATCCTTGAGAAGTTCACCCATAATAAATCAGGCTTATAAACAAATGAGATGGGAAGCAGGACTGAAAAGTTGGCAGGAATCAGATTTTACTCCAAGTTACAACTGGTCATAAGGTAAACAATTGTGAGAAAATACCATTCAAAACAGCAATGAAATATGTCTGGTGTGGGTATCTATTAATGCAGAGCCAGTGTTAATAGAATCATCTGAATATGCTCAGCATACAGCACCAGAAAATTAATAACTTGCTAGGACCCTTTTTTTCAGGTAAAACCCACCCAAGGGAATAAATATATATGTACAGAATATTACCGTGTCAAGAACAAGTGCTAGAGCATTTCAGTTGCTAAAGACCTTATAACTTTGCTTTTGGCAAAGCATTCCTTTGCAGCCAGCCAAAGACTGTTGCTATAATCATGGCAAGATTAAAGTTTGTGCTGGGGGGCATGATCCAGTTAGTACACGGGCTGTGAATATGCACTGTCCTACTCACTCTACTGCCAGACCCATTGTACCATTGCATACCTATTGTAACTGGCTTATTTATTAAACAGTAGCTCTAAGTAAAATCCAAGACCTTGCTAGAACAATGACGGCATGCTTTCTTATTTCCTGATCATTCATATTTCACTTACTCTGACTCTCAAAAAAGCCTGGGCTTTCCTTTGCATAAAGCACTTAGGTACTTTTATCTAAGCACAACGTGCAATGAAGCCAGCAGTCTGTGTATTTGCTGCTGCATTTTGGGGGTCACGATGTGGTAGAGTTTTCAGCGAGTGTGGTTCAGTTCATGGTGCCACGATCCTTTTTCTCTTAAACCCTCAGCAGTTTTGTTCTTGAAGCTCTGAGTGTAAACAAGCAAATCACAAACAAGGAGATAATTTGCACATCACTAATTTTCACCTTTGTGGTCACAGAATGGATGGGAGTTGCATATGAGAGAGTGTGTAGCTGTACTTACAGTAGCTAGAAACCAATTTATACTGCTAAAAAATGTGTATATCAAGTATGACAGCTTCTCATATTTATCATTCTCTCTCCAGCCCTCTTTCTTCCTCTAAGCAAGTAAAGAAAGCTGATCTGCCATTGATATCCCTGATGATGCTTTTCTTTGCTAGACAAACAAAGTTGCCATGGAAATACCCAAATCTCTCACGTCGTGCATTCATCAAAAAAGGAGCATCATTATGAGATAATATTGACAGAGTGCACACTGTCTTTCGCTAGATTTTTCTCACAAGACTCTTAACGTCAAAATAAAGAAGAGAATTGAGGTACGCTATTTTATTAGTGTCATACCCATTGATCAGTGTCTAAATGACCCATTTCTCATTTTAATGATGGTTGGACTGAAAATTACACTTGCAGAAAACAAATGCACAGGTATTATGGCAGTGTTCTTTCATTCAAGAAGTGTGACAATTTCGAAGATAGTTTTCCAGAAAGCCAACTCGTGACAGGTTCCTGTCTGCAAGTGCTTCACATTTTTGCACATTTTCTCTTCTTAATAGACATTTCTTTGATTTTTTTTTCTCTCATTCTTCTTCCTCCGTGAGCACAGCAAAGGGGGCTAAGTGTTTGTTTTCTATGTTTATTTGATATGCAGTAGCTATTTGCACCACATATTCTAGTGCTGCTGTAGAACCTCCTAAGGTCTTTAGCCTTCCTAACTTTTCTAGGTTTGGATTCTCTTTGATCTTAGAGGCTGCTGGAGCAAATGGGTAAGATTTAACTATAAATTATCCCCTACACTTTATACATGGGAGTGCTGTTGAACTAGTAAAGGCTACTAACATTTTCTGTTTCTGTGAAACGGGTATAGACGTGTCATCCTCTCTTGCCTTGGTTCCAGTGCTCAGATTTATTTCTGAATTGCTTTTGCATGAGCTTTTTATTGCATATTTCAATTTCACAGATTACCAGCACCATCAGAGCAAATCATCTGAGCACTAGATGTGTAAGCAAAACTGAGATATCCAACATTTGTATAAAGGCAGATATATTTAAGAAAAAAACAGCATCAAAATGAGCAAGTCCCCAAGAGAAACTATTGAGTTGATAGCCTTGAAGAAAAACAAATGCAAAAAACTAGATAGTTGTGACTTTGCAGCGCAGGAATGGCACCAATCCAAAACTATATTGGAATATCTTGGTAGTGGAGTTTTTAGTGCTATCATTTACAGTGTTTGCTTTGCTTCACAGTGCTGTATTTTCACTGGCATTTGATGAATATCTGAAGCTTCTGAGTTTATGATGTGATCAGACCCCCCAAACCCCTCATTGTTAGGTGAATATTCAAGCCTCCTGGGTTTGCAGATACGAACAGAAAAGCTTCAAACATGGATGGAGTGAGTTTCAAAAGCAGGTAAATCTGAATGCTGCTTTGTAGCCTGGTTTCCTTAGGAGCTAAGCTTTGTGCAATTGTACTTTATGGTTAATTTCAGTGTCACAGGGATGAGAACCCAGGAAAAAAAGTCAGTTTCCCAAAAATTTGAGGAGTAGATGAGAGCAGTGCACATAAAGGAGGTCCTGTAATTACATCCTGTAAGGTTTTTGAGAAATTGAAATGGCTACAGCTGAGCTCATGCTAAGTGGCATTAGTGTCCATAGGGAAGAAACATTTTTGAAGAGTCCCAAACACTGAAAAATATTCTGTCAGAGTTTGCAGAAATAAGTTGCAGACAAAATTTTACAAATTCTGTTGTGACATTTCTTGCTTGTTCTCATTTGTCTGTTCTCATCATCAATGGAGACAGATTTCATGGAGTGGATGCTCAGTCTTAAAGAAAAGCCATAGCAGTTTCCAGCAGCGCATATAGAAGTCCTGCAGCTAACTGGATTTACTTCTGGGAAGAGTAAGTCATCATGGTAACTTACATCATGTTATTCAGTTAAATAGGATTGAAGTGTGTTATACTATATATTAGCTAATAACAGCGGGTTTAATTTCTGACAAATACCTTTCTCATCGTTACCATGCTTCCTTGCAGCTCTGCTCTAGGGATAGCAAGTAGGAATATAATTGCTAGCCTCAGGTATAGCACATTTTTCTTATTATTCAAATGTTGTTATCTATCCATAATAGCTGTATTAAACAGTATCCAAGGCCAGTAAAGAAGAGTTACATAATTTATTGTAGATTCAGTGTGTGTTCCTTGGCAAAGAATCTATTTTCTGTACCCTTTTTAGCCCAAGTGTGTTGTCTCTGCTTCATTTGCAGTTGTAGTGGCTGGCCTGGATAGCGGTTGGACAGACTGTTGAGGATGCAATTTCTTATAATTAAAAGACAAGATCTAATTTCATTGTACAAATCAGCTACTTGTTATCACAATTGCTTTCCTTAATTAATTGTATTTCAGGGTAAGCACATTCTAAACTAATCAGTCTATTGTCACATGCCTGTTAATTTTGTAATTAATGATCATGGCTAAAGCTGAGTGAATCATTTCTTTATTTAAAAAAAAAAAAAAAAGAAAAAGAAAAAAGGCAAAATCAACACACCTTATTCCGTGACTCTTTGACTCTTGCCTCTTTTCAGTTCATTAACGATGTGCAAACATTATGGTTTTCTGAAATTGGCTTGTTATTTCACTGCTACTCATTGAGTTATTCTTGGTCAGTAAATACCCAACACGCAGTTTGCTACAACCCTTCCCTGCCTGAAATAGGATGCATTTTGACCAGATGCAAATGGTCGCGTTATTTATCAACCCTCTTTTGTAACACTAATTTCTTGGAGTGGTTATTTTTTTCCCCAAGAATGTTCATAATCACCAGTCTGACATTTATTTTGTATCTACATTCTTCCAGTGTTTAATTATTATTCTTTCTTAATTGGAAATGTTTTTGCCTGCTAACTTGTTTGGTGGAACATCAAAATGCAGCAGGAGTCTGAAGAGGTTTCTTTTGAAAAGCTGTGAGGAGTGCAGTGGCGCTGCTGGGCACCATCCCCAATTAAATAGTTCATGGACACGGTCCATGCTAATTCAGCTGTGCTGGATCCTGATATGAATTAAATATCTGCGACCAGCTAGCATCCGCACGATTAGAGGCATATTTATAGGTTTGCTTAGTATTACCTCTGTTGTGGCAGTAATGGTGGGTTGCAGACATGTCCTTTTGTTTGGCTGTGCTTTTCCACTGTCAGTTCATCCCTCTTTAATTGCTCTTCTGCTTTCTTGGCAGAATAAAATTACTGGAAAACTGGGCCCTGCTTGGGCCAAGTTTGCATTCTGTGTTTGGCTTGGGCCTGAATCAATGTTTATGTCGCCGTTTACCAACCATCCACGCTGTTGAGTAAATAGTGTCATTGCCCTGAGCCTCGTCAGTGACACTGAGGTTTCTCTTCTGAGAAGCAAAGACCCAGCCTTCCTGGAGGTGCCTGCAGATGCTTCAATGCCGTGTCAACATAGAAATTTACATTAAGAGCAGCAAGCAGTAGCTGAGAGACAGTACAAACCAGCTCCTCACTACCTTTCAGCTGTACCTGATGGGAGGCGAAAGCACTTTCTCTGCCTCGGCCACAGGTGCAGGGGTTCAGGCTAACCCGTGATGACTGCATTGAAGCTGATGAAGAGCACTCCTATACTTGCTCTCCAAAACCATCTGAAAAGGGGGGGGCGGGGTAAGAAATTGTTTCTTACCACCTCTCGGCTCTCAGTTGCCTCCCCTCAGCGGGGAGCATGCCGGCTGTGTGCTAATTTGGATGCTAGCAGCAATCAGTCAAGAGATTTGCCAGGCCAAAGCCCCTGAGTCTAGGCTGCAGGCCAAATACGCAATGTAGACATGCCTTAAGAGACGGGAGTGAAACTATAAGCCTGAACCTCACTGGCAGAATCTACAGAGTGACTCTAGCCCTCTGTTAGCAATAATTCATTTTGGACAAAGCTGTTTCCCAGTTGGCCTGTGTGAGTCCTTACAGTGTGACATTCCTGGTGAGCCCCCAGCTCACACCCTGGGGCTCTGTTGCCATAGCTCTGTTTTGCTGCTGTTTGCCATTCCTAGCTAGATAAGCTTCTGAGGTTCCCATTACTTCACGCACTCCATGGGTGCCCAGAATTCAGTGCAATTGTTTCCCAACTTTTTTGGTACGCGTTTACAGCCCCGGAGCTCTCCCGCTGCCCTGTCAGATGACACTCCACCTCAGCCGCTCTCCAGTTTCCAGGCTACCTATGGTATTTGTTTTGCTTGGTCTCTCTGCTCCCAGGCAGACAGCACTTTTATGGAATTAACTTCTCTCAGAGCAAGACCAAACCATTTGAATTTTGCTTTTCTTATCTTTAATGAGCTGTTGTTCCCCGGTGAAATAAGATCGGTATATTAGGGCACTGTTTCTTACCCAAGTCCTACCAAAGCAACCACCCCATGGCACCTGAGGTGGTGGTGTGCATTACGATGTTTTACAGGACAGTGTTAGCGTTTAGAATGACGTTTGCTTTCAGTTGCAATGGCTGTGGTTTCTAGCAAGGTGGAACCAGTACAACTGCATTGGATATGGCTAGGAAAGAGATGAAATGGAGACCCTCTACCTCCTGAAGCCCTTGGCAAGACCAAGTGTCAGAGCAGTTCATTCTGAGAATATTGGGGCAGGTTTGGTTAGCAGGATGGGGATTTGAAAGTATTCTGGATAGAAAGACTGCAGATGTGGAAGTCCTCCTTGTTTTATTCCACAACAGGGACAAAGCGGAGATACAGAAATCCTACAGCCTAGTCAGAGGAAAGGGTTCAGTCTCTCCACTTGGCAGGTGGGTGGAGGATGTGGGAACACCTTGGCAGGATTGCACCTTCAGCGAGTGATTTTCTAGTAGTGCTGAGTGAAATTTTATTCACACTTCTGTCTTTCAAATCTGCGTTTTGTCCTGTCATGTATGATACCCTTGAAACATACCTACAAGTATTTCTTTATAGGTTTTATATTTAGAAGAGTTTCTTTTTTAATTTATTTTTTATTTTTATTTTTTTTAATTAATAGCGATGCATGGGTCTGGACTTCTCTGATGAACTTCACACTGGTGTATCACGACGACATGTTATAATGGAGTTCAGACTGCTGTTCCCTAGACAATCCATTTGTTTCCTAACAGTATTTTCTTTTAAACTCCTTCTTTTTACCATACACCATCTTTATAGGAAGTTCTATTTTGCCATTGATACTTTCATTTTATGGGAATGGAGTCTGGCTTTTCTAGAGCCACTTGTTTAAATGCAAGCTGTAGTTCATCTGGGTATTCCTGAAATATGAGCAATCTGTATGTTTTGTTTGTACTTTGTATTGGCAGGAACTTGCTTTTAGAATGCTGTGACATAAAATGTCCATTTTCAGAGGCACACAGAGATGCGTTTCCTATACTTACACCCCACAGTTGTCTGTGCCTCCAGTTAATCCCTGCCTTGTTCCATGGTCTTCCAACCAGTCCTGACACCTTATTGCTTTCCATCTAGGACTCACAGCATTTTTCACTGCCTTGTATTGAACAGCAGCAGTGGCAGTAGGCTTTTGGTGGATTGATGCTGTTCCATACCCTTCTGTGGTTACAGCTTCTGTGGGTGCAGTGAGAGCTTCTGGGGCTAAATATTAGGTGTGCTCAGCTTCATGAGTAGCTGTTAAGAGTAATGTTTCTCACTAGCAGTCCAGAGTAAAGCCCTAACAGGCAGTCAGAGGGAGGCAGGACTGGCTTTTAGGCCCTCGTAAAACATTAGTCTTATTTTGCTCTAAAAATATCTTTCTGAAGCTCGCTCAGGCTTGTTTTTTTTTCCATTTTGTGTTATGTTATAATAAGGTCTTCAAGTTCTTCCACTGAAAGTTGCATTGAAACGGAACTCAAATAAAGTTCTAGATAAAACACCAGTGCAATTTCACAATTTGTAAATCAAGGTGATGGATTCAGAATAGTGAGGTGTCACATTCTGCAAATTTATTTCTGTTTATAAACCTCACACATTTCAGTGTTATTCATGGGTCTTATGGGAATACTAGAGAGTTTTGTTTTGGCCTTGGAAGTGCTTTGAGTTGACTTGAAACATTTTATTTGTCCTGAAACTATGTATTTCATTCCATCTTCATATTGCTTTGCCTTTTTAAAACTTTTTTAAAGAAAGATTATTTGAAAGTTGAAAAAATTGCTAAATTCATCTTGTATTTAAAAACTATTCTTTGCATGTATACTATTTGCCAAAATAATCACACTAGTTCCTCTGGATTCATCCTTTACTTACTTTGTATTTATGAAAATTGCATTCGTACATGGCAGATTTGCTGTATACCCTTTAAAAAAATAACCAAACAAAAACCCAAAATGAATGACTTTAACATGGTATTTAACATTAAATATATTCAGGGACTGTTCCTGAGCAGGTTAGCTCCTGGACTAGAGGAGTATCTGGACATCTCAGATCCTGCAGTTGAGAGTGCTTACAGTTCCTCCCGGAAGCACCTTGGGCTGAGCAGGAGAAATAATATCTGCCTCTAGGCTGCTTGGCCTGGCTTTTGTCACACGAATCCTAGTACTTAGCTTCATGCTAATATAGATTTAGGTATCTAATTTTCTTTTTCTAGGATTTCATCTGTATCTGGTAAGCCTTGCCGAAGTGATCATATGCATATTTTCACATTCATGACACATGACATGCGTACACATAGCTTATAGTAAACAGAAAATGCTGGAGGACTGCATTAAGAAGTCTTTGAAATAAAAATAAAAATAAACGGGTTGAGTTACCAGCAATATCAAAAGCAGGTGTTGACGTATGGTGAGAAACTCACCAGCTGATGGTGGCTGCACAGCTTCTTCCTTGAAGATGGAGGGTTAGATACAGCTTCAGTTTAGCTGATGGGAGCTTTTTGGTTGCCACCAGGTAGGACACTATGCCCTATAGCTAGCTATGTGGATGTGGCAAGGTGCACCCAACAGCGTGCAACGCTATAGCCTGTCTGCTGGCCCAAGCAGTATGAATACCACTGCCCAAGTCAAAGGAACAAGGACGTGGAGAAGAGAACAGGTGGGTGAATCAACGACACCAGGAACTTCACAGAGACTTAGACACGTTAGCGTCAGCTCAGTGTTGGTTGCACCTAGCTGGTGTGTACCTAAACCAGGTTGTATTATTCAGCTTGCACAGCCTCATTACTTGAGCCAGGAAGTCTGAGTGAGCTTTCGCCCCGTGTCTGTCATCTTGTACCTGCCACCACTAGGAATTTTGCTATAGTCTAAAAGTAAACAGTTGTTTCACAAAGAGAATTAGTTCCTCTTGTGCCATTTATTGGACTTGCATATTGTAATTACATTTTGATTTTTCAGGGCAGGAATTTCACATTCACGGCTAAAGCTGTGAACCCCTTGGCGTGCGTGGTGGCTGTACGGTGCCAGCAGGCTCCCACCACCGAGGGGAATTGCTGCGTGCTGGCATGGTGGTGGTGGGGTGGTGTCTCTGTCAGGACTGTACACCCAGCTCCATCGGTGAAGTGGCTCAGCCTGAACAGTAACCCAGAGAGCTACTGTCTCTGCAGACATCTCCTAACTTGTATTAATATTTTAGCAATAGCAGGTATTTAACAGTTGCAACCACTTTCCTCTGGTGATTTTTTCAATGAGGTTGAGTATTTCCTCTTAAAGGTGAAACTTAATCATTGATAATTCAAAATGGGAGTCCCATGATAAAATTTGGTAGTTCCTTCTGTGGTGAACTTCCTCACAGGCAGAGAATATTCAATCATGTTTCCTTCCAAGGGGTGAAAGAATCATGTGCTAGAGATTCTGGGGTCTCCTCCATCATAATCTTAAATAAACTCAGGGGAAGATTCAAAGCAGCGGGTTCACAGGCCCCCTTGGCCACATGCTAATGGGCAGGACACCCAGGCTGCCAGCCACAGGACATGGGAGCAGTCTCTTTTCCCCTCCCTGTGCCAGGAATGGGGCTGTCTCCAGCTCTGAGTGAGACCCAAGAACTCTGAGCCAGCTACAAAAGCTCCCGAGCAGAGCACAGACCGCTAAGGGCAGAGCAGTAAAGACACACTACTTCTGGACTTCTGGTCAAAAGTTTTTTTTTTGTTTGTTTGTTTCTTAATGAAAAGACCTTTTATAGCACTTATTTTTATGTGACTCTTTTCTTCAAGGTAGCTTTTTTTAGCTTGAGTTATGCTTGTTTTTCATGACTTCTAAAATAGCTCTAATTTCTTTGGATCTGACTGCTATGTCATTAAGTTGCCACGGGTACAGCACCACTTTGGTTTTTGGGAAGATGTTGCATGTAAATACATCGTACCATGGCCACTACCAGAAGGGCTTCCCTGCATTCTTACAGGTAGTCAGAATTATGCTCATTCTAGTGCTATTATCTGATGGTTCGGATGTGTTCATGGTCATATATGTGTATACATGTGTATACATGTTTATATTCAGAAATAGATACAAACGTGCATGCTGATGAACACAAATTTTTGAACATCATTCTTGGGATTGTGGAGAGGTGGATCTAGAAAAGAAATAAGGAAATTTCACTTTCAGGTGTTGAGGGGAAAATCTTATAAATTCTAAAGCTGGAACTGTTTTGTATAAAGATACAGATTTCTCATACAGACTGGAAGATGTTGGGATCAAGATATTCAATTTTCAGTGTCTTCCTCATTTTAAACTGTACAATTATTTTGCATTGAATGCAGAATGAGGCGTAAAAGTGATAGCTTTTTGAGAAACAGTTCCAACTTAAGGCAATTTTGCACTTACATATTCCTGTGTGAACATATGATTGGTTTGTGTGTGTTTCTGAAGCAGATTCAAGGCTTTTGAGGTTTAAGAAATATCGAAATATCAATATCGAGGAGCAACTGAGGTACATAGCCACGTTCTGCAATATGAGGTAGTGTTCCTTGTTTTTGTAAGGGTATTCTGTATCAAATTGCAGGATTCGAAAGATCTTATGTATCATCAGTTGTTTGGGATCACAGAGGTAATTGATTCTGAGCCATTTATCATGGAACTTGGTGGGAATAAGACTGAACCTGATGAACTACATCAGGTTCATCAAATTTGTACAGCTAACTCCAAAGGTACAAGCCTGACCAAGTAATCTGGTTTTCAGAGGTAAGCAGCACCATCAGGTCACGGTGAATGTAACGGGATTGGCAGATGAATTTACTTTGCAGATCCTTTACTATGGTGCCTAAACATAGATGCAGGTCCTTAACAACAACATTAAAGTTTGTAAATGATAACGTGTAGTGGATACCTTTGGGATTTGCATGTTTGTTTTTTCTGTCTAATGGCATTGATGGGATTATGAGGCATATGCGTTCAGTAATCCTGGGGTCATCAAAATCTCTTAGTAACAGAGAAAGTCATTCCTTCAGATATTCTTCAGATACTTTCCATTTTGCTTGCTTAGAAGTGCTTCAGTCCAGCTCAGGGAACTTGAATTTCCTTTGTCTCCTATGATCCATTTTCAGTGCATGGGCTCTGAGTGCACGTGCCTCTGTCCGTCCTCAGCTGCTGGCCTGGGTCTGCTGTGAGGCAGACCTTGCAAGGAGCAGCTATGTTGGTGCATGAGATTTTTTGTCACCTTACATTGTGGCACATCAATTCTTGCAGTTTAGAGTTGGTAGGTGCCTTATTCTGAAGACTGAAATAATGTAATTAATGCAGTTCCAAACACTTTATGGAGTCAGAAATATTTTAAAAAGTACTAGCTTTTATTTGTTCTGAGCTCACCTGTGCCGTAAACTCTCTTCATGGAGCTTCATCCATGTATAGAAAGTCATGCAAATGAGGCAAGCAGAATCAAAATGTTTCAGTGAGACATAACTAATTTAAAACTGTTTATGGTGTATAAACTCCTCCTTAGACAGATTTTTTGTTTCCAGAACTTTCTCAAGTTTGTATTCATAGAAATAATCTGTAGCCTTGTTGACACAACTACCAGAAAATGCCCTTGAAGTGCTGACGAAGGTGAAGAATACTTAACAGAAGATTCAGCCTGGAAAGATGTGTTTTCTGTAAGTCGGGCTGTTATTACAGAAGCCCTCACTTCACACTTCAGTATTTTTATCAGATTGGGTTTGCAGTCGGTGCACATCATTGCAAGCTGAAGTGACAGACTGGAGAGCAACATTAACATGACTCAGAGGAAATTAATCAACATTAGTCAGCACTTGTCTCTCATGTACTTGGGGTCATGGCCTGTTCTAAACCAACTTATTTTCTTCCTATTCAGTGATGCAGGAAGGAAGATTTAAAAGGAGCAGTAGGGTAGTAATAGTGTGACTGTCAGATAAAGGTCAACAGGAACAACATGAAAGCTGATTAATAGGATCACCCTCATAGATGAATTAGAATTCTGCAAATGACTTCTATTTCTCATTCTTTCCCCTTTTTCAAAGTAGTTTTATTCTCGATCAATGCATCTGAATAGATGTACCTGAAAAATAAGTCTCAAAAGCTATTTTTTCCATTGAATTTCCTCTGTATTCTTTTTTGAGCATTAGTGTGTACTAAGCCCAAGAGTTCCAAGCTGAGTATGGACTTTGAAGAAGAAATGAGCAAAAAAACCCCACATTGATGGCCAGCAAGGTTCGGGTATCCAATACAATAAAAACTGTTCTTGCTGTTCACAGACAATGAAAAATGAGTCTCAGTATTATGCAATAACATTTCCTAAATCAAGCTGCTCATGATATACTTGATCTCAAATAAGGTTAAGAAGTCTGAAGTTTTATCCTAGTCAGCTGGGAGGGCAGTGTGATGCTAGGAAATAGATAGATAAGAGCCATGAACCTGTGATGCACAGTGCTGCTGCAAATAAGGTCTTCAGACGGTTATCAAAGTGGAATTTTTCAGCTACCTTTAAAGACCTGAAAGCTGATGGTCTGGGCAACTTCTACAGAAAGTGGAAACAGAAGAGTGCATACAAGGAGATGTTTTGACTATAAAGTTGCCTTCTTGAGGTGTAAGTCTGCTAGCTTCAGAGGTAAAGCTCAGATGCAAATTTGACTCCACAGGGCTAGGCAATAGGGAAGTGCTCGGCTTCCTGCTGTGGTTCCTCTGGGGTAAAATGGAGTATACATCGGTGAGCAGTACCATGGATTTGGGTCTGTTTCTAACTCACCTGTAAGCAGGCTTAGTTTGTTCTTTATTCAACAAACGTGTTCTGTGGGCATATTGCAGTGTATCACTTATGAGCTATGTTCTTGCACTGTTGGTTTGAATATAGTTGGTAGATCTCTTTTCATGCCATGTTTAATTAGTCTTCTTTGTGTTCTTTTTACTTTTTTTCCCCTCTGCTTCTTAACTGCTACAACCCAGACATGGTGAGGAATTGCAAGATTCCTGTAGGTATATACATGCGTTCTGTGGAAGATAAATAGTTACAGTTGAGCACAGATTCCTATGCTCAAATGGGATTTTCATAACTTAATTTTTAGTGAGCAAATTGTATTTTTAAGTGAAAAGTGGGCCTAGGCTGCTTAGGCTACATTATTGTTCTGTCCCAATATTATTCAGCAATTACTAGATTACTCACATATAAATCAAGTTTGTATACCCTATAGTTTTTTGTTGTTGTTGTTTGTTTGTTTGTTTGTTGTTGTTGTTGTTTTTCTCTTCAGTAATACTCTCCAAGGAAGTGAAAAAACAGAGCTGCATTAAAATACTATGTTTGAATAAAGATGAATTATATTTGAGTGATGTTGAAATGACAATAACCAGGCCCGCGGGGAAAATGTAAGAGAACAAAAGATGGGAGGGAACAAACTTAGATCCTCCATGCTATAAATCCATATCCTGACTTGCATGAGCTGAGGCTTCATTCTGATATATCTTCTAATTGTTTTACCCATTCACTTGCTCGTTTTGGCTATTGAAGGATA
The DNA here is from genome assembly GCF_011077185.1 of Oxyura jamaicensis. Lineage (NCBI taxonomy): Eukaryota > Metazoa > Chordata > Aves > Anseriformes > Anatidae > Oxyura > Oxyura jamaicensis. The sequence continues at coordinate 3,850,966 of NC_048901.1, forward strand.
TTAGGCCTAGCAATTTGTAAGAGAGCTTGAGGTTCCTGTCACGTGAAAGTCCTTTCCTCCAGTATAAATGTATAAACATTTACAGTATATGGCAAATACGCTCTGCCAGTATGAAGAGGTAAAGTGCCTTTGGGCTGAGGTTTCAATGCAACAATCATTTTACTCATTGGCATTAAATTCATTAGCCTTAGAAGAACAAATCAACTTACTGTTTTTTTCAGGTAATTTTTAATTATTTAAAGAAGAAACAATCAAACCAAGCACGCATTAAGGGTGAAATATCTGAATGCGCAGGGAAGTCTGTATTTATGAAGTGGCACTTGTACCATCAAACCAGTGAAGATGTTTCTATGCAATTAAACCAGGACAATATTAATGGTAGGAAGAAAATAATACAATGAGACAGTGCTCCTCTTGAAATAGTGTAAAGAAGAGGATGGGGAAATTAAATCCATGTGCCATGAAATGAGCTTAGGGCAGCTTTGCTGCCCTTTGCCTGTTTACTGAAGCCAGAAATCAATGCAAGAGCTGAAACCAGCATCAGAACATCAGTGCCGCTTGTCCAGAGCCAGTCTGCATCTTGTTCATATCTTGCAAGCTGACCAAACAAGCGATGTACAGAGAACTTGGCTGTGATGATAAGGTTGCTGCCTCAAGTAGCTTTTCTGCACAGGGTCTCTGGGTGTTCTTGGAGTAAATCTCACCCCAAATGAATGAATTCTGAATTTAAACATAGAAAAATGGGAATCCTAATCAATGCTGACACACAGACCACAATACCAGAGAACGGACAGCACAAAGACACTTAATTAAATATTTTGTGGAAAGATACTGTTCTTACTCTCTTTTTTAAACTTCAATTTCCTCTCAGTTTCTTTTGTAACTTTTAGTAATTTAATTTTACTTTTGAGTTTTGCATCATACGAATTACAGAAGTCTCAAGTCAAAAGTGATTTGTTTGCTATTGTGTTAGAATGACTAACACAAATTGATGACAGATATATCAGAAGTTTTCAAAGCATACTGAATTTATTACCCTGGGCATTTCCTAGCAAGGGTCAGCTTCCAAACTGTGCAAAACGCCCAGTTTACGCTTTACTCAGTTACATGGAAGATGTTCGTGTGAAGACGAATGTGGGAGTTCTTGTGGCAAATACCTGTCATCTGAGTTACGTTGTGCTTCTGTCCCAACGGGGACAAACTTCATGAGAAATTTTTTATTTTTATTTTTCCTGATTGCAGCTGATAAGGAAACACACTATACATAACACTTTCACCTCCTTAGCTGGTACTGCAACTTCTAATTATGACCCCTTGCTTGCTCCATGTACACACAATACAACGCAGGCTTTGTCTGAGCACCCGTACCAATAAGAATTTGTGGTGCTGTTCAAGCTGTTGCATGGAGTTTATTTTTTTATTTTTTTATTTTTATTTTTATTTTTTTTTCTCCTGCACTGAGAATCATGAGAGCTCTTACAGATTTGCTTGTGTTTCCAATTTTGTGTTGAGAAAATGTGCCAATCTTACATGGCATGTGAGGACACAGCACTGTTACAATGACGAGTTTGCTTGACTGTGTGTCTGTCACAACTTCTATTACTGAGCTCTTAATAATTTAACAAATTTTAGCAGCTTCTGGTTACAATATGGCTTTTCTCTGAGGTAATGGCATGAGAACACATCTTTAGCTTATAACTAGGTTGTGGTGAGTGATAGAGGTAGATCTTTGCAGGTACAGCTGTCACTACCTTTACTGAATCTATCAATGTGCACTTAGATTTTTGTAACCAGCTACCCCTGATAACTTAGATTAGAGGGAAATTAGGTATTTGTGTAAGGAGAAAAACTTACAGAAATTGAATCTCACTGGAAACCTGTTCAAGCCCATAGTTTGCTTTCTCTCTGTGCCAATCCTGTAACAAGGAGCAAGTCAAGACAGTGGCTTTGTACCTACTGTAAATTTGGAGTCTTCAAAATCTAGTTTCATTCCAAATGAGTAATAAAAACCAACAACAACAAACTTTTTAATATTCCAGTTAGATTTGATCAGTTTGGTTTGTAGCACAAGTGCAGGAGTTTACAACTGAAACGAAATGTTACCAGCTTATAGTGATAATGTCTTTGAATTCTTCCTCCCTTAAGTTTTGACAAAATCTTACTTTCTATCCAGAAATTGTCATTTTATTGAAGTATGACTTGCTGTTGGAAGGCTATTATCTATTTTTTCCTTGGAGTATCATCTGCATGCTGCTGAAATCAAGTTGAGCTCTCTGTGATTGCAGTCCTTTGCTTATACCAAGTGGGCTGCAGCTAAAATGCTTTAGAGCAAGCTTTATTTTCTAATTAACAACTCATGCGGGGTAGACTGAACATTGGAAGCAACCTAGGTTTAGTAGGATGGCCTGAGAGCACCCTACCCTGGGATATCTGAGGGTCCTGTGAGGAGAGACTTCTCTTGATGTGTGTGATGAGGAAGGGGGAAGATGAGCGTTTCAGCTTGCAGAACTGTTTTCTCTATGAGTCACGTTAGGTAAACTCCTAGGTGGAAAGTAGCGATAGACTGGAAAAGGCCAGATTTCTGACTGCTGGTATGTCTAATACGTAGGAAAAGAGCATAGCTATCGCCATGTCAAAACTTGCATGGCTTGGATCATGGATCAAAGCAATTAGTAGTAAAAAATAGCATTTGCAGGAAAGTTAGGTGCTTTCAGGATGAGGTAATAGATGATAGAAGATATTAGGTTCTGAAATTTGAGCTGAGTTTTTAGACTTTGCTACAAGGTGTAGGCACCTACTTAGTACTTGAGAGGCCTCAGTTTGGCTCATAGTTAAATTTTTAGTCCTAAAGGTCACTGCCTCCAGGTGAAGATTAAGGTGCAACGTGTGCATAGGCCTCTTGCAAAATCTTTGTCTTAGAATAGTGTTAGTATTGTGTACAGCTTGTGATTGTGACAATGTAATTTGTAGCCCCAAATGGTGTTTTGAACCACTGCTGCCTTTCAACTATTTCTGCTTATGCAGGGAATGGAAGAAGGGCAAAGATGTTTCAGTTAAAGTTTGATGTTGTAACTCTTTGGCATGGTTTACCTAGGGAAACCTTTGTGGAAAAAAAAATCTTGGCTTGTGTGAACTTCGTTTCTCATTCCTATTCTTTATCTTTATGAAAATGTAATCAGAGGAAGCACTTTATTCAATCAAAAGTAGTATGAAACTGTAAATGTTTCTAGAACTCTCCACGTTAGATGTATCAATATCTTTCATTCAACTCTACAGCCTTTTTCTGTGGTTAATATCTCAAAGCATCCTGACAGTTAATATTCAGAAACAGATTTCTTTTGATGGTATCTTTATGTTAAAGGTTCTGCTGTGATTTGAGGTAAAGTTCTTAGCTTACCTAAAAGAATTGAAAGCAATTAGTTCAACTCTATGCTCTGTTTTGTTAGTATTTGTTGCTTCTGAGATGTGTTCAGGGAATTAGTTAAAAATGGGTTAAAAATCAAGTAAGCCTGGACTTCTAAAGAAAGGCTCTGTGATAACCTCTTCAAAATCTGAAGAACAGATCCTCAGTTCGTTTAACTTGCTGTAACTCCATGGAGGCTGATGGCCTCATAAGCTAATGAGATGCTTTTCATGCGTCAGTGAGATGTCTTAGACGTGCTATAGGGATGTGCTGTGCATCTGGCTAATTGTAGTCTCCTGCTCATCCATAGCTGTATTCTATTCATTTTTCCATGGACTTGAATGTATTTTGGAAATGTTAATGTACGTTGATGATGTGAGAGAATTTCTGCTATAACACAAGGCAAAATTAAGAAACAAAGAATGTAAAACTTCGAACAAGCTCTGATAAGACTATGCAGGACATGAGCTGGAATTCTGACTAGTTCTGCATCATAACTGCAACATCGTAATGCCCCACCATCTTTCATAAGAAGACTAAGTTATCCTGTAAATATCCGAAAGCTCTCTGGGCTACTTTTAGCTGCTTGCCTTTTAATACAATAGCTTAATATTTTATGCAGTTTTACTACTTGCACCTTGTGAAGATTTTCTAGTCCTCTTTTGTTCATTGGTATGATTTATTTGGGCCTCCTGTTGCAGAAAAGAAATATTTGCAGGTATGCTATTCTTTTTTATTTGTTTATTATCCTTTATAAACTGTTATGGGGCTTAGAGAAGCCTTTCCATGTTTTCTTCAGTTAAATCTGTTGTTGGGTTCTGGGAATTGACGATGTGAAGTGTATTCTTCTTTTGACGTAAGCACATGTACACAATGATGCTAATGATAGGGACTATTATGAAGTACTAGAGAAAAAAAAAAAAAAACTTTTATTTTGACTGGTAACAGATAAAGATGTGTATGATCTTTACTTTTGTTGTTATTTCTTCTCCTTCCTTTCCTGTTTCTCTTTCCTCTATAGAGTAACCGTTCCTTCTTTTTTGTTGAAAATAAAAAATCCTGGAAAGAGTGACAGTAAGAGGGGAAAAAAGAGAAAAGGATAAACAGAAGCTGAATTGTGTTTTTCTTCTTCTTATAACAATTTTCTCTATTATTCCAGTAGCAAAGTAAAAAAGCTAATCTTTTCAATTTGTGTTAGTTTATATTTTTTTTCCTTACAGAATAACAAATAGGGATAGCAGCAGACACCAGAATTTCTCAGGTTGTTTTCACTTTTTGTGTGCAATGATTTCTGGAGTAAATAGCAATAGATTATTTAATAAATATTGGAAATTATTAGGTTTTTACTGTTCACCAGTGACCACTTTGGCTCCAAAGATTGCATGTCTCATTTCTTAATAACAAATTCTTGATTTGCTCTCAAATATCTGATAATGTAAGTAGGTCAAATGTGTAGACTTTTTTTTCTCTTGCACAGGAATGGTTACACTCAGACTTATTGGTAAATTTGCTTAATCCTCTGTTATCTTCTACATTTGGAAGCATGGAGTTTTTGCAATAAGGAGTTTTTTAAGATCTATATGTGTGGGCACCTTTTTTGTGGTTTGGATTTTCAGGTTGGTAGCTAGGGATATGTTCATGTGTTTTATGTCTAAATATAGTTCCCCCCAGAGAGTTCATGTGAAGTGTGGAGCATGCCCCCTTCCAAACTCAGACCTGTATCTCCAAGTGGGTGCTCAAAGGAAGACACCTATGAATATTATGAGTAACAACAGAGTAAAATATACAGTAATGTATTTTGAGAATTTGTCTGGAAACAGAAAACTGAGGAAACTGGGAACTTTCATGTTTTTATGACTTACAGTAGGGGACCTCTCTCTGAGGCAGGGTTCTTGCTATCCAGTGTCAAGGTGGTCTTGTTCTTCTTACCGCAGACTCAGATGCCTGCCTGAGCGCTGTTGACACTCTTAAGGTCAATGAAAGCCAAGGATCCTGGTCTTGGACATAAGATAGCAGAGCATCGCTGATGGATCCACACGAGCGTTACTGTTCTGGGTGGAGTGCAAATCTCTGCACGAGGCTTCAGCACTGAGCAGGGAGTGTCAGAGCTTCAGTGCCATTAGCAGATGTGGCAGGGGATCACATTTGATTTTGGTGCCAAATGCATGGCAGGAGACTTTGAAATGCTGACCTTTATAAATGGCCCAAGAAATTTCATCCTGTGGTTTGCATTGTTGAATCCGAGGCTTACTCTAGTATCCCATGATACTCTACATTACAGGGCTTTTTGCTGTTTTCCCTCCACTAGAGAAAAAATAAAAAGTATTTTCCATATCTGAGGAGTTCTGACATTATTGCAGCTGTTATAGAGAAGAAAAAGGATTTTTATCATGGTCTGGGCCATGTGTTTTACAGCTGAAGCTCCATCTGACTGTAGAGAGGCTGGCATCACACCTTCAGCTTCTGCTTCAATGGAGCTGTACTAGTGTGGGGAAATGCTACTGATTTTCCCATCTGCGGTGGACTGCTTGTGAGCTGAAGGTAGAGTGACTGTTTGGAAGACTTGCTGGATAGTGGATCCTTCATGGTAGTGAGGCAAGCAAATCATATTAGAGGAGCAGTGGTTAACAGTGTTGTAATCAGAGTTCATTTAAAAGTAATACATACACTTCTTACAGTCGCATAATTTTTAATAAATGCTTATTAAAAGGAGGGGAACAGGAAGAGATGCAGTAAAATGAAACCTAGATATTGCATTTAGATAAATAGATGTCAGATTTGGGGGCAGATATTGACCATATTCATTATGGTTCATTGGTCTTCTTCCTTGATCACATAAACTGTGCTAATTCATGCAAATGCATTTTCTGTAAGTTAATTCAGAAACCATTTGGCACATCTAAGTTGGTGGTAACACACAACAGTCAGTAGGAATGGCAGCTTAATGACTTCCACTTTGATAACCTTATTATTTTGCAGAGATACTTAATAATAGTGCTTTGGTTTCTATCAAAAACAATTTAGCAAATTTATTAGTTTGAAGAAGGATGCTAATTATGTAAAATTGTTCAGTACAACTTGGAGGCTATGCAGGATTCTCTCATAGCACTGATAGCAACATGAAGAGTCACACGTTGGTTTGTACAAGTGTTAAAATTCCCAGAAAATTCTGTGAATCTTTGGGTGAAGCAGTAAAAATATCTCGTATCTGTTAATCTTGTTCCCTCACTTAGCCTGCTGCAGCAGTGTCGAAGGTTATGTAAGAACAGGGAAACTTTCCTCAAAAAAAAAAAAAAACAAAAACGGAGGACTTTCAGTGAACGTGGAGATCAGAGCTTAACTACTGAATCGTCTCTTCCATTCAGGTTTGACAGTCTGTGCTTTTTCTTCTTGTTGTTTATTGACTCAGGGAGAGGAGGGGGGTGAAGAAGAGAAGGCAGCACCACATCCCCTTACTGTTGTGTTGCTTCACAGGTTGTAAGATTCTGCTAGTTTCTGGGCAGTTTGGCTTATTTTCTGGCCGGTCCCGTGCCAGCTTTGGAAATGAAAGGCTTGTGATAACCACTGGTATAAGCCTCTAGGGCAAACGGCCAAGGTGCAGACATGTTGCTCCATGTTGACATACAGAAAATTTCTAATCACAACAGAACTATTTTTTGTTTTTCCATTTATTAGCACAGATCTACACAGCCCACTGGTGGGTGAGTCAGGGAAAAAAAAAAAAAAAAAAAAAAAAAAAAAAAAAAAAAGGCTTTTACAAGTGCAAGAACAGAAATAAAGGTCTAGTAGACCAGACACCATCCCTGTGTTTCTACTTTTGCCTGAGCTACATGATTCCAGAAAGGAGCAAAAGACAAGGGGGCCTATTGTGTGCATGAGATGTGCAGGTTGCGGTCACGTTTTCCTTGTGGACATTTGGAGCTAAGATTATCCATAAATCTCATTTTCCTTTGTCACAGATGATATCAAGAGCCTTCTAGAAGGATTACAAGGACTTTGGTCTGTCTTCTGTGTTGAGTCCTGCTCACGTGGCATTGCCACACAGCAAGAGGGGTAAAGGATGCTGCTGTGCCCGGCACAGCTCATTCTGCTCTGCCTGCCTTGTAGTGTTGCTTTTGTGTACCTTTGATAACACTCCACTGGCAGAAATTTTTTCTCAGCTGGTTTTTGTATTAGCAGAACTCTTTCTTTTGCTATAAAAAAGCAATTTCAATAATTTCTCTAAGATGAAACTAAAGTTGTATTCCAGAGGAAACCCTACAGTCTTAAGTGCCAGTTAAGCAATCCAGTTCAAGTACGTAGTAAAATCTTCATCAAGAAAAGGCTATTACAAATGCTGTGAACATTCCCTAGAACATCATAAATCCTTTTCTCCCCAGTAGATTTTAACTTGCCCCATGGAAAAATCAGACCACCTTCTGTCCATAATATGTTCAACATGCATTAGTTAGTATCTGGTAGTGAAAGCATACTTTGTAACTGCTTGCCCTAATGAGGACCAGAACCTGCTCAGTTCTTGTCAGGTGGGGATGATAAAAAGAGGCAGTCCTGGAGATCTAACGGAGCTTATGAAAGATAACCGAGCATCTGTGCAGAACATAAACACAATGTACCTAGGAAATTACCGAGCTTAAACTACATTAATAAAGAGAGTTTCAAATGAGAAAATCATTAACAAATACTAAAGGTATGAGAAATGAAAGGAGGTTTAAGGGAAAATTCCCTGATGGTCAGCAGTATCTAAAACCCTAGCTGTGGAGTGAAATGATTTAAAGACGTGCTCTGGAGATGAAATCCATGCAGTGCAGCAAGATACCTACCGGTAGCTGAAGCAGACCCTGATGCTGCAGCAGTATCACATACATGGGACCTCGTGGTGAGATTCAGGCCTGTACTTGACCAGAAGCATTGCTCAAGGTTGGCATCCCACTGCGAGATGTAGAGAGAGGACCAGGTGCTTCCAAGCCATGCTTGTGCGTGCACGCTCTAACCCTGCCCTCTGTGTGCATGGGAGTTCCTCGTGTTGTCACAGGGACGGGCTCTGTAGTACAGCAGCCTGCTGGGTCTGTCCTGTGGGTCCAACACTATGCCCACATCATGGTGACAGTGTGATGGCCCATCAGCCCCCAGCCTGCCAGGCTTCTCCCATCCATGGCTTCCATGATGTGTGCTCTTGTGGGGAATAGGGATGAAAAAAGAGCCTAAGGCCCGTATTATTAGGGTTTTCTTTCATCAAAGATAGTGTTTCCTGTTTATTAAGTACCAGTGGCTTTATTTAGTTCTTATTGTTTAATAATTCCTTTGATTATCCTTTACCTCTTTTTTAACTTTTTGTTGTTTGTTTTTTCTTCATCTGGCTTTTAGCCAGGGCCATCAAGAAGTCTCAGGATGTTGACCCTCTGAGTATTTCTCTAAATTTGTGTGAATGATTTCCAAAACTGATGTGAGATTGGTCCTATTGAAATCTTGAAAGTCTTTTACTCTTTCCAAGGAGTGAGGAGTGAAATGAGAATTTAATGTTTATATAGACATTATTTTTCTGGATTTAATTTTTTGTTGATGTAAATTAGGTATTTCTGCTACACTGAAACTTCATCACAGATGGAAATCTGGATTTAAGTCTTTAAAATATCCCATTGTAAAACTTTATTCCTTAGTTACTAATCTCAAAATTCTTTGGAGAGTTTGACATTTTCATTTTATCTGGTGTGTACAGGAGAAAATACTATTCACATCCAAATAGGTTAAAGGATAGTAGTCCTTTAATGCATACTGTTTTCAGCCCAGTGTATCTGAAATAATGGAGCTGGGGAATGAACTGATGAGCTCAGAGGACTGAGTTGCTGTGTTTTCATGTAACGACCACAACTTTAAACTTTTAGCATCTTAAAGATTTCTAATTCTTACCTAGATCACAGTTCTAGATTTGTCACAGGGAAAATCTGCTAGATTTTACATAGGCTGGGCTGGCACATGAACTGGGAATACATTAAAGTCCGATGCATTTTAAAAGTTGGAAATATTACATTCCGATGCTTCTACTTCACTGCATTTCCTGAGAGGTTCGGTGTGAACACTAGCCCTAAAGAATATGAAGAGTTAGTATTTCTGCTAAAGGGATATTTTATTAGGCTTTGCTGTTTTGCTTGCTGTGTCATTAGCATATTAATAACTACGTATTTTAAGAACAGTAAAATACATGTCTCTGTACTGTACAAGATAATGTGAGAAAATAAGAACAGTGCATTCTCTGTCTCCCGACATCTAGGTAGCTGTAGCATGTGACCTCGTTTTTGGTCTACGGCTATAAAAATACCCCATCCTTTAAACATAGAGGTTACCTTGAATAACCCATCCCTACACAGAGTTATATTGCTAGCTTTCCAAATCATACAAATTACTCTGAAGTGAAAACCACAATGGAAACAGTCCAAAATCTCATTCTTGGCTCAGCTCATCATACCCATAGTTATTTGCCAGTTCCCTTTTCCTTGAGTTTTCAGGGTAGTTTATACAAATGTTTATATGTGCCACACTGAACACTGGAACCAATGTTATTTTCTTCACGTTCACTGCTTGCTGCTACCGAGACAGTGTCAAGAATGAACAAATTAATGTAAATTCAGTAACATGTCTATAGATCAAGTTTATTATGTTAAAAATGACTGGTTTTATTCTGTTTGTATGCTCTTTGTAGTGAAGGTTATAATTCTATGCTTGGAAAACAAACTCAGGAATCAAGAGATAGAAAACATGTATTTGATGTGCCACAAGGTGTCTTGTGGTTATTCAGAGCCTCAACCAATCACTCAGGAAGTCCTGGGCCATTAAAGTACTTTGCAGGGGATGTTTCTTGAGAAGGGATTTTGATGCAAGATGGCATATAAATAATCAGAACACCTGGTAGATATATTTCAGGAGAGAGAATTTCAATGAAAAAGAAAGGTACTCCAAATTATCTACATACATGGTGTAGCTTTGGTAGGTGGTAATTCTGCAGTATGCATATTGTTGTTTATATTGCTCTGTACAGTGCCCCACTTTTGGTAGACAAAAGCAAAGATGGAGGAAAAAAATACTCTATAAATAGGAAAGATGGGTAATATCTTAAAAAATGCTCAGATAGCAGGGGGAAATTTTCTGGTATGTTCATATGAAAGAGGCAAGCAGCACCCATGCTGCTTAAGACATTTAGAAGCAGCTAAGGATCAGATTGTTATCATTCGGTATCTGGCCTGTCCCATGAGTCCTCAAACAAATCTATTAGAAGGCAGTTGGATTAGGAAAAGGCGCTGTTATTCTGCAGAGGTAAGTGTATCATAATCTCACTATTAAATGGTAAATCCTCTGAAGGATTTTTCATACAGGACTTTGGAAAAGATATGTTATTGCTATTGTTAACCATAACAGGCTATAGTAGGGTTGAATTCTAAAGACAATTACTTTCCCCTGTAAAGGCAGATAATACAATTCCAGATCCTGACAAACGAAGCACTCGTGTTTAATTGCAGTGTTTGATTTCCTCTCTGTTCGTGGGAAGGACAGACACACTGGCGATTTCAACAGTCAGTGCATTAGCTTACACTGTAGTCTGTTCTGGGACTTCTTCTGCATCAGACTAATGACCTATACAGTGACTTCTTGAGTGCTCTGAAGCTGCACCTGCAAACACTGTCTTGAATTCTGAATGTCGCAGACTTAATACAGTCTTTTATTATCAACCATTCATCGATATTTGTTCTTCCATAATCTTTTGGATATGGCTGTCCTTTACATTGTTTTATTCCCCTGTGAGTATGACTATTCATTCATGTGTAAAAAATATTTGCTGATGAATTATTAATATGCAATAGGTCAGTTGGGAGGGACCTACAAAGATCATCAAAGCCAACTGCCTGACCACTTCAGGGCTGACCTAAAGTTTAAGCACGTTATTGAGGGCATTATACAAATGCTTCTTGAGCACTGACAGGCATTGGGCACCAACCACCTTGCTAGGAAGCCCGTTCCAGTGTTTGACCACCCTCATGGCAAACAGATGTTCCTAACGTCCAGCCTGAACCTCCCCTCACATCCTACTGTTACCAGAGAGATGAGACCGGCACCTCCCTCGCCATTTCCCCTGCTCAGGAAGTTGTAGAGTTAATACCATGATTAAAAGATTTCATATATTTAGGCTGGAAAAAACAACACAATGTGTATTGCTTGAATGACCAGTAACACAGCATAAATAACAAGGGTGAAACAGTCCAAGTAAATATTTCACAAATTCTTCAGATAGTTTGTTCATCTACAGCCCTTTCCCATAGCCCAGTGAAGCTGATGAGAATCTGGGGCTTTGGCTCAGGCACTTCAATTGTCTGTTCCACAATTGCAATAAAAAAACACAACAGTAGTCTGTCTGGAAAGAGCTGGTAATTGAAAAAAGGGCTGAGTTTGTCAGCAAATGTATTTGTCAGCGCTGATTTGACCAGTTGTACATGTTACATGTTGCACATGTTGTAAACGCCATTTCTTCCTGTCCATTAGAGATTATAGAGTCCACGTCTGGCTACTTTCTTCAGTGGATCTCTTACTGTGGGCAGAGCATTCTGTGGTGCATGTCAATTGCATGTTAAATGCACTACAGCACTTGTGATTTATTATTCCAGATAAATAGATTGTTTTCCAGGTGCTTTATCAAAACACAGTTCTCGTGTCACAGTAGACATGTATTTGTGACAAGTGGAGTTGGGCTCCTCTAAGTCACTTAAGGTTGATCCCAGGATTCTGTCATCAGGAGAATGGTATCACTTTTTCATACCAAAAATGTCTTAATTCAAGCTATAGTTACTCATTTATATTTAGCTTAAGAAGTGTTTCTTATAAAGTCCATTTTATAAATGGGTAATTGTGAACTCAGACATCCCAGTGCATAGTTCACCTATGACAGACAGAACTTGTGTAGTAGTTACTGAAGCTCATACAGGAGATGATTGATTTCCCATGTTTTTTATATCCTGTTTACAGGTTTAAATATCTCCTCTGAATTTATCTGCATTTCCAAAAACCTGTCTGCCTGAGAACTGTGCTGAATCCTTAGCTACAAAAAGTGCACTCCAGCGCGATAGCACAGACACAGACACCTCCTTTGCCGGTGCGATGTAAGTGCTGCCGTTCTTGCCCTTTCTCAGCTTTCCCTTTTACGGTAGCAAGAGCCAGGAGCTCGTGGCCATTCCCCATTTCTCTCACTCTGTGTGTATAGACACACACAAACACACACCCCTGGAGAAAACGGTTGGAAAACACAAACTGTACTCATCAGTCCTGTTTGTAAGCTGAGCTGTGACACTGTCAAGATACAATTCTTTTTCTACTCTGAGGCTTATGTCCTTCCTTCTTTACCTTTTGTGGGTCACAGGCTCTGATATAAATGTTCATGAATGACCTGTTAGTCACCTTTTTTTTTTTTTTTTTTTTTTTTGGTGGTTTTCACTGTCTCGTTTTCTGTTCTTTTTCTTCCCACTTGCTTGCATTCAGCCCTGAGCAGGTACCTCTGGAGCTTAGCCGACCATCCTGTAGTAAAAATATTTGATCACCTCCTGTTCCTTCTAAAATTGCCTTTCTGTGCAGTGGTTTATGGATAGAAGTGAAAGGAATTACTGTTTGGTATGTCTTAGCCCTGGCCAGTCTATCGCAGTGCTTCTGTTACTTAGGCAGTTATAAAACAGACAAAAAAAAAACTATTGTCATTGACATGAGGATAAATAAAAAATAATAATAAAAAAGAAAGCAGAAAGGTTAATTAATAAAGTCTATGGTGAAACACAACAAAAAGTTGGAATGCTACAAAACCAGTTCTGTTGCAAATGATTTTTGTTCCCCTTAGCCATGGGATCTGTAGTTTCCTGCCATGCGATGCAGAGTGCTCTTATTTCTTGTAGTCTCATAATACAAATCGATTCAAATCAGGATCTGGGTTGTTGTGGTCAGATAGAAAATGGGACAAAGGGAAGCTGTGAATCTTGCTACTATCCCCTGCACTGCTAGGGTGAAAAAATGCATGACAGGCTTCATGTGGGTGAAATCCCCTCCTTTATTTTGTACCCATGTTATTGTCACTTCTGTGATTTTTGCACATCCTCTTCTCTATAGTTATTTTCCATGATTTTTTTTCAGGTTATGGCTTTTCCCATACAGATTGGCACAGGAGGCTTCCTATACTATACACCCCTAGCAGTCTGTATTCCACTGAATAGTCTGGAAGCACTTAAGTTTACAAGTGAACATCCAGTGTTAGCTTGGGGACTCGTGGTCTTTGACATGACTGTTTTTGGAAGAATCAATTTTGCAATTCTTAGATAAAGCAGCATTTGGTAGAACTAAATACTGAAGAGTTAGAGTATCAGTTCCTCGTTATGATGCTTAACAATTAGGAAAAAAAGCCAGAGTGCATATTGGATTAATTGTGAAATCAGAAATGATGATGGCATTGTTAATGATAACTAAGCTCTCTGCTGGAAGTGAATGTTTACTAACTCTTATGTATCCTTAACACTGTATGTTTGTTTTCTTCCATTCTCTTTCTCGTGTTGTTTATTAAGCTTCCCTTTGTGCTGTTGAGGATGATGCTTTACGTTAGCAGATTTTTCAGTATTAATGCAGTGCTTCAGTCAACAACCCATGATCTAATGGATGGGCAGTGCACAGCCTGGCTCATTGCAAAGAAGCACCCTTACTGGGATACTTAAAACATAAAACTCAAAGCCAGTAATGGAAAACCTGGAGTCAAAATGATCTCATCTGTATGTGCCCCATTATCAGAAGTGGAAGCTGGTTGAATATTTGCCTGTCACGATTTTTCTACTGGTAATTATCATGTCAAGACTGAAGATACTCTATCCACAGGGAGTTAGTGGATACTATGCATTTTTAAATATTCTGTATGCATTTAAGACTTCCTTCTCTGTTAGCTTGCTTATCATTTTGACTATTTCTTTTGAAGTAAGAAACAGATGGCAGCATTCACTGTAATAAGTGCAGAAAAACATGCCAGCCAATTAGGGAGGCTTCAACTGACTGAAAACCTGGATCCTTTTCCAATATTTTGGTGATGTTTTTCCCCCTGCGTGTCTAGAGGAAAATTTTTATTTATCATTTGTTTAATAGAATCACAAAAATAGAGATTAAAGGAATATTAGGTCATTAAATCTCTAGTAATGAACCTGAAGAAAAAAAGCTGGAATACAGTTTATAGAGTTTTTTCTCCAAAATATCATTATTGTCTCAAAAAAAAATAAATAAGAAACACCCCAAAGCAAACAGCCTTGTTAATGTGAACCCTGTCCCTCACCTCAATGGCCCAGTATTAACTGTTTATATATTGTCTTTGAATACCCACTAATACTTAAGACTCTAGCACATCAAACTACATCTTCCAATATGTTGCCTTGCAAATATCACAGGTCTTTAAAGAACTCTTTCTTAAATCCTTTATAAGACGTCCTGTTCCAGACACTCTGAAATTACCATTCCCTCAGTTCGCTTCTCAACCAAATTTTGGAGTGCCATGTCCCCCACTCAGCTTTTTCCTCATCAGGGAGGATTGATTTGGTCTGAATTCCTACCAAAATCAAGGAGAGTTTAAGTTGATTAGGTTCTCAAAATAGGTGTTTTTTTGTTGTTGTTGTTGTTTGTTTGTTCTTGTCATGAACATTAGGGCTCACTTCTGAAAATGCAGGTCATTACCTGTATTCTCCTTATGGAGAATCATAAACCTCTACATCCCTTGACTTCTTTTAGCAGTCAGTATTATTGAGACTATGACCCCTTCCCCCCCCCCCCCCCCCAAAAAAAAAAAAAAAGGCATTTTGTTTTCTAATATGTGATTCTATTCCCTGGTAATGTAGCGCTTTGATCATTTTTCTGAGAGATTCTACAGGCATGTCCTTGCTGTTCTACTGTGTCATTTCAGAGGCAGAGCTAGGCAGGTTTCACTGTTTCAGGATTTTCAGCTCAACTTTTATTTTTCTTTATTTTATTTTATCGCTTTTGGTGGCAACCTTTCTTTGCTATTCTTAACATTACACTCTCTAAATGCCTCCCGTAATACCATTACATATATTTCTCTGCTAACCTTTTGGTATTACCCTTTTGCAATGACTTTTCAATTGTAGTCAATGAGCTTCTAAGGATGTAACTTAAAGCAGAATGGGTCCCACTTACTAGGGTGGATTTAGTCTGTGAAAGATGAAATTCTGCTTCAGGCACTAAAGCAATTTTCAGAGCAGCATATCAGCTCTTATCAGACTTGGTCTGTTGTTCCTAAATGAAGATATTTTCTGTGTTTATGGGTGACTACGGTCACTCTGGGAAGCATTTGGTGGTAGTTAAGTGTAAAATAGTGATTGTTCTTCAAAATTAGAAACAACTGGTAGCTCTGCAATGATGATTTAAAATTCTTTTTAAATTCTTTCAAACCACAAAGCTGTGTGTTGTTCAGTGATTGAATGCATTTGAACTTATGGAACTTTTCATTTAATGCTGGTCTCTATTGTTTTTGGCTGAAGCCCAAGCCTCACATCTCCTAGCTGCAGGATTCCGCTCTGCAAACTCCCTCTGTTGCTGAAGGCCCAGTGTAACGTGAGACTATCCCTGTTTCCCAGCAGGCGGCACATCAGAGATCTGCACATTGACCAGCTGCAAAGACAGGTGTTATTCTCCTTTCCTTTATTCTTCCCCATTTACTTCATCTTGAAAGTTTCCTAAAATACTGTCAAGTCCTGAACACAGTTGTGGTGGTTTTACCATGCTAGGCAGCTGAACACCACAGCCGCTCTCTCACTCCCCCTCCTCAGATGAGGAGGGGAAGAAGTAAAGGAAAGAACAACTCACGGGTTGAGATAAGGATGATTTAATTAAAGAGAAAAAAATATTATTAAGGAAATATTATTAATTCAACAATTCAACTAAAGGGAAAAAAGGGAAAAGGGAAGAGGGAGGGGGAAAGGGAATAACAAAACAAAACAAGTAAAGGCTGTGTGGAAGTGCAGAGGAAAGAAATTACTCTCTACTTCCCACAATGAGCGATGCTTGACCACGTCCTTGAAGCAGGGCCTCAACGCACGTAGCCGGTGTTCGGGAGGAGGACAGACGTTTTCGCAACAAGAGCCCACCCCTCCCCTCTTCTTCCTTTTTCCACCTTTTATTGCTGAGTGTGACACCATATGGTATGGAATATCCCTTGGGTTGGTTTAGGTCAGCTGCCCTGGTGATGTTTCTCTCTCACTTTTTTGCCCACCCCCTAGGAGGGTCAGAGAGAGTCCTGATGCTGTGCCAGCACTGCTCAGCAGCAGACACAACACTGGTGTGATCCCACTGCTGTTCTAGCTACAAGTGCAGAGAGCAACACTGTATGGGCTGCTGCAGGGAAAGGTAACATCCCAGCCAGACCCAGTACAACAGTAAATGAGTAAACTTTAAAGGCTTGGAGGAAGCTCTGATTCTGATGGGATGGAGTTGGGGGGTTTGGTCTGAAGTTGAATGTTCTTGACTTTGTTTGCCATATTTTCACTGCGCCTCCAAGACACTGAGCCAAACTGGAAATCCAGCTCAAAAGAATATGGGCAGTGATCACAGGCATTCAGTATTTGTCTTTCCAGGCCATTTAGCACCAACAGTACCATACTGTAGATGCTGCAGAATCCTCAAGGTTTGGCTACAACACTCTAGTACTCTGCTTTCCTGCCATAAGAGAACCACCCATAAATGCCTGCATGTAAAAGTGTGAGCTATCAGTGCATCTCTCTCATGCATGTCTATTCCACGTGCACGTTACCTTTGTGTCGGGTCAAACCATTGCAGTCATGGAGCTATGGGAATCAGAGCCTATTTCCGTTGCATTCAGCTATCTGTGAGAAGAATAAAAAAGTAAGGCCTGAGAGGAAAATGCAGCGAGAGCCAGTCCTAAACTCAGACTAGTTTCTTGACGCTTTATTGACAAAATGCATCTCTTCTTCCTGCTTCCATCAAAATCAATCATAATGACGCGATCTAATAATGGTCTATCAATCAGTTAATGCATTTTTGAGGAAGATTTACCAGTCTACATCAGCTTTATGGGCCTGTCTCATCCACTCAGTCCATATCTGGTAGAACAGCGTGCATGTCTTACTATCACCTTGAAATGATTATGGGGAAAACTAATTTTTATGACCCTGGGAAAATATTGTTGATTTTTTGTAATGGTTTTGACAGTGTAGACTGGCCTTATTATGTATAATGGTGGCTTACATCATCTATTAGTAGTTAATAATGATGGTCAGAATAGGATGGAAGAGCTCTGAAGACATTTTCAAAACCTTTCTGGCTCATGCATTTTTCATGAACTAAGAAATGAGAGAACTGATAATCCGTAGTTTCATTTAAATTGCAGTTTAGTGATCAAATTAATCTTTCTGTGATTGATTTGGTTATCATAATAAACACTTTATGCTGGTTATTTGGATATTTTTATGTAAGAATTCTGAGTTAAAAAAAAAAAAGGGCAAATCTTCAAAAGGATTCATTGCAAAGAAGAAATTATTATTCAAAAAGTATGAAGTGTCAGTAACCTCACCCACTAAAATAATTAAAAGTACTGAAGACACAAACACTAGCCACCCGTACAACTTTACCACATCCACTTTTCTGCTTTTCATGGCATAGTCAAAAAGCATTAACTGAGCTATAAAATATGTGAAAAATTAACTGATAGGGCAATAATTTCATCCATCAACCAGTTTAACTATTCAATTCATACTAGCCTTACTCTAACAGAGTTTAGGTAACCTTCTGAATGTTTATTAACTGTTTTTATGATGTTTTAAAATTGAAAGTGAATTAAGATGTAGAAATGCTGACAGTGAGCTCAATATTATTCCTTTTTCTTCTCTCTTAGGCATAAACCCCAGTGATACTGGGATTTTCCTTAAAGACCTAGTGGATTTCAGAGAAATCTGATTCAAGCTGTTTAGAACAAATGTCCATGCTCAGAAAAGTATACCAGGATCTCATTTGCTAGAGATGAAGTCAGGCCTTGCTGTGATATTTCTGCTCCCCCTCACCAAAGCCTTGCCCTTGACTTAGAAAAATACTACGCATTATTCACTGCCTAAAACTGAGCAGAACTGTAGACTTTAATCAATGGCAGAGTTTGTACTAGTGTCAATGGAAGGAAGTGTGACAGCTATTGTTGATTAGTTGCTTTAGGTGCTTCATATTTGCTTTTAGAACAGAATAACAGCCTGGAGCCTGCGCTGCTTACTCAGATACGTTACTTGTAGATTACTCTGATTGAGGTCAGCAACTGAAACTTGCATTTTTGACTGTTGGGCAGCACTGCTGCTCTGAACTGTTCCTTTAAACCTTTCAAGCTTATTTCCCTTTGGTAATGTGTAAAATAGTACAGCCTGATGGAAGAACACTGGATGTGTGGGGTGGGTGGTGTTAACATCTTGTTTACTGGAAGTGGACTTCGTAGGAAAGTGGTGATCTTCTGACCAATCCCGTTTGTGCTTCCTCCATCTTCTCTGCTCTCTTCAATGTGGTATAGCTCAACTTCCCATAGACAGCACGAGTCAAACTGCAATGAGGTATGGCAGTAGAACTGTAGTACTCCTTGCTTTAAATGTAGAACATGGAGTAGATTAGCAGAGCTGAGTCACCACTGCTCTTACATTTTCAGAGCCATCTATGTTTTGGGAAAGGAGATTAGAAATCTTCTAAATGGAAAAGTTTTGCATCCACATTGCCCAGATTAAAATGGCAGTGTGATGCCTAAGTCAGGCAAGAGTTAAATCCTAAATTTCAGTTGTGAAAATATGAGTATTTGATTTTGCTTGGGTTGTTGTGAAGTATTATTAAAAGAAATATGTTTGCTCATATTTCTGAGAATGTTACAGGGTATTATAGATAGTAATATTTAGCTTGCATCACAGCTAATAAGCTCTTGCATGCTGACGGGAAAAACCATACTGACATTTACTGTTGGATTATGATCCTCCAGTCAAAAGTCCTGGACCTTTACCATGGCTTCTTTCAACAGCGCAGACCATTCTCATCACTAGTTCCTGTGGTAATTTACTTATATGTTCTATATATATATATATAATATAATACATAATATAAGTCATTAATATAGTGTATGTTATGTGTTGTGTACATAATATACGTGTGTATATATATAGTGGGCTTCAGTTTGACTGTGTTAACGTGCTTCAGCAGGAGGGTTAAGTGAAATAACAGGTTACACGCAAGTCATGCTTCTATATGAAAAGCTATTTCACTTGATCTAGAGACATAAAAATTATCCAGAGGGGGTGATGCATGACAGCTAACACTGGCCCACATCACTAGTTTGATTATAAAGTCACTTTGCAAGGATTTAATTGGTATTGCTATTTGGATAGTTTGTTTCCACCCTTTGTAGAGGCTCTTTGAAATTTGAATGTGGATTTGTCTTATTTCCAGGTCTGGAGATGTGTGATTATATCTGATAAACTGCAGTTGCCTCATTAAGAAAAATACAATGCACGATTGGTCAGAAAACTTTTCAGTCACATTGTCTGCTGAGCCTGCAAAACTGAACTGTCACAAATGTAGTCCATTTTTATCTAAATGGACAAAAGGCGGAGGGTTTCTGGAACCCCACCTGCCTTCTGCCTGCTCACCTGCTGGAGTTACAGCTGCAGGGGAGCCCCAGCCCCGGCTCAGTGGTCCCAGGTTCTGCCATGGCCATTGCACTGCCTGAGTGCAGGAGGAGTCCAGAGCTTCCGGACTGTGGCTTTACGTCAGCCGGCCAGCCACTTAGTTTTCACTACTGAAGAAATGCTTTGCTCTGGGGGGTGATTGAAATAATAGTTGCAAATACTACTGCTAATGTAGTTTTCCAAAATACATTTTGCAACCCGGATTTTTTTAGAATTAGTATTTAATTAACTGGCAACTGATGTGGCTAAGTAACACAGAAGTCTGAACTGTGGTATTCCTATCAAATGTGTATTTCTCTTTGAGATGCAATAACCTGTTCAGAATTCCTACTTGTCCATATTTTCCAAGTCATTTCACAAAACCCTTTGGAAGATAGAGATGGATGTGCTGACAGCTTAGGAGTTGATTCTTTGCTGCCACTAATTTTAGCACAGTCGAGCTCTACGATAGTACATCCCATAAAATACTTGCCTTATCAGGACAAGCTTGATATACAAAGAGTAATAATCATTTTGTTCCCTCCTTATAATGGTCTCCAGATACATGAGAAAAAAACAAACCTAGTGAAGTTAAATGACATAATCTAGCATTTTTGGACATCTATCCTAAAGACACAGGTCCTTCCTCAGAGGTTCTGTTGCCATTTTCTTATGGCTGTTTTCTGTTCTGAGGAGACCTTGCACCCTTTTTGTCCTCAAACACCAGGGCTAAGTCACTGAGTATTAAAGAGCAACAAATCAGTGACAGAACTCGGTATCAGAAGAGATTTCATGAACTGAAGGACTGCAGAGTTTGGCTGAGCATTGGGAAGATCACTACAGAGGGTTAAATTAGCTGCATACAAAAAATATGTGAACATACAGTGTTTTGCTTTATGCTCTGTTCACACCAAAGGTTGATTTCAGAGGTTTTGGCCACACATTGTCCTTGAGGTTTTTCCACCTCAGCTCTTAGGAATTAATATTTTGATTCAGGGGCCAGAAGTTTCTTGGCGTTGTTGATCCTGACATTGGGGTCAGGATTTACCCTGTCCTCTGGCAGCTGTTACTAGCAAGAAGTAAGAAGGCACATCTCCTCTCTCCGACCACACGTGGAAGCTGGACCACAGTAGGATTGTAGTGTCTCCACGCCCATACAGCTGGTCATCTTATGCTTAATATACAGGAATGTATTCTTGTACAGCAAGATTTAGGTTTGACTCTCATTTATCTAGCTATGTTATTGATTTCTGTGATGTTTCCCCTCATATCACCTGCATGTTGCAAGGAGAATCAGGCTCTGATAGACGTGAAGAAAGTCCTAACAAGTAGGGTTGGATGAACTTCAGAACAGACAGCAGAAGCGAGACTTCTGAACAACGTATTCTGAAAATGACTTCACCCTTCTCGCACCTCAGTGGGAGGTCCTTAAAGAGTGCACTCAGCTGTAGAATAAGCCAATGCAGGCTTGAGAGGGTTGGCAGAGATCCGCGTGAACAGATTTGCCAGAAAGGAAGAAAGTTGTTCCATAGCTTCTGACTTACGGAAGATACAGAAAATACTATAAAAGGTTCAAGTGCGTATGCCCATGCTCTCTCTTAATACAACAAACCCTATGAACCTTCTACCCCGCTGTGTTGAGAATTGCTAGCAGCTAAGGCTCAGTTTTCATCTGCTGATTTCTTTTGGGCCTCTGATAGCATAACACGTGCCAGACACACTGTGGCTGGTAAATTCCTACATGCCCTGTAGGTGTATCCCATACTGGGTGTACTGCGATTTGGGTTCTGCCCTAAATGGACCCCTTTTTGATATGGATGCAAAGGTATTTATAGGTAAATAAAAACAGTCTTGTCTGAAAACAGGATTGTTCCTTGTGAGTGAAACCCATAAAACAGGAGTAAAATAAGTCGTTTCCAAAGAACCATCACAGAATGCATTAGCCAGCAAAGGGAGCACTGTCAGAAATAGTGACAGAAAATAAATAGCTTATGAGAAAGGGAGATGTTTTTTCCCTCAAGTGATAAGGGATGTGTTTTCAGCTCTGTGGGAAATACAAGATTCATTAAACGTCAGACATGAGCTGAAGCTATAATAGAATCTGTGTTTGTTTCTGGATTTGGATTTCAAACAAAATTCCAGAGAATTTTTGTCTCCAGGTTTCCATCATCTTGTTGTCAACATGACACCTAAATAGAGAGACAAATGCATTTAAGTTATGCAACTTCACAAGATAATATGCATCATCCAAGTTGTGATATTTATTTCTATATGCTTCTAAGTCACAGCAAATGCAATGCAATGCAGTTTGGATAACCCTCTTGCAGTGGGCCTGTGAATTCATCCAGACAGTTACCATGGCTCAGCAAATTTGCCCTAGCTTGAATTCCTTGCATCATCTGAGCATGCTTAAGCTTTTGTTTTGGGTGGGAGGCAAATGCTTGCTGCACAAATCTCAGATGTCTGAAGTTTCACAGACTGCCTAATTGTATTTCTGGGCCTCTCCCTGCAAAAGGTAGGGTGCAATATTGTTTTATGGACATTTTTGTTTATAAATATATAGCTGTAGAAAGAATGTTGATGCCTTCTGGTTAAAAGGGCCTTGTTCTGCAAACCATTCTCTGTTAAGGCTTTTTTCCAGATAGCTCACTGATGTTGCTTGCAGGCTGTATTGTACATACACAACTAATTTTACTCCAAATCAACCTACTGAATAGAAGCTGTGCTTGAGCTGACACCTACTTCTCTCAAAAGCATTCATAATTTCATTTTTTGTCTGTAAAAGAACCCTGTTGGTTGATCCAAAAAAATACCTGCTTGTCCAAAATCCAGTTATTTCCACAGTACAATGGATGTAATCCCAGCTTTGTCATATTTTTCTTTGACCAGACATTTCATTAGTTCAGAGGGTTTTGCGCTAGCTTGCTTCAGGTTAATGTGAGGTACCTTCAAATCACTGGAGATTTCATTCTGGAAAATACTTTGCAAAGCTGTGTATCCTAAATGGCTGCCCTCCAAAGTCTGGAATTCAAATCTCATTTACCGTAAATGACTGGAAACCAGAGGATGTAGAAGTTTTTTGTTGTTGTTGTTTTTTTCCAAACACTTTTTAGTGAGAATATAGGGGAAAGAGGGTTGATTTTTCAATTCCCATATAATGCACATGGGCTAAGAAATTAAAGGAAATAGCTCTCAGATAGTAATTAGCATAGTACATGTTATACTTGGAAATGATACTGCTTCTGTGTCAGTTGACGCTCTCAGTTCAGGTGGGGTTGCTGAAGGGCCCAGTTCTGGTCTTGTTCTACCTCAAGTTACAGACAGCTAATGGAAAGAGAGGTTGAGTTGGATGGACGGTGATTGCTTTGTAAAATCTCACGTACATAACCCTAATGCAATTAGTATGGATTGAGGGGTCTCAACACTGGGAGCCTAAAATTAAGCTGATAAATCTGTTTGTTATCAGTGGTACTCACCACTCCATGCTGCCACCTGGGAATCAGGGAAGTGCCTAAAAAACAAATCTGGGGCCTAAGTCTGGTCTCCTACATTTAAACCATATATTGCCTTCCATAAAACCTCATGTTTTTGGACTACTGCTCTTCATATTCCTGTAAGTAATCAGATTCATTTATCTCCAAGTGTTTTAAGTACAGAGTTAAAAGATATGATAGCTTCCATCCTGATTTTGATGACTGACAGTTACACTTATGAACACCGGAGAGGAGAATATTTTGCATGTACTTGAGTTATTCTTTATTGATCTGGGGGAGTTACTTATTCATTTGTTTGTTCCTGTACCAGTCATATGAACAGGAGGAGGTAGCCAGCCCCTTTACAGAAGGAACTCCCTCCAGTTTCCTCTACAGGAAAAATAAATAAATAATAACATTCTGAGGTGAAAGAAGACAAACAAAATACAGTGGGGTATAAATAATGTCCATAAATATTAATGAAGGGCTTAAAGTAGGTCTTGCCAGAGACTGTGGACGAATCAGGATCTTGATGGGCCACATAGCTTACTAGATGTGGCAAAGAGAATTAAGAAACTTGAATCCTATGCTTGGATTTGCCACTGGCTGGCTGGTGTGACCCTGGGCCAGACATTTAATTCCTTTGTGTTTTTGTTTTCCTCTTACACATAGCCTGTCTTGTCTGTTTAGTTTGTAAGCATGCCTAGACAAGGATTGTCCCATGCGGTGTTCATATAATGCCAAGCTAGCAGGGTTCCAGTCTTGGCTGGAGCTTTGAGGTGCTACCTGGGTATACCATGATGATCATGTTAGTAGAGTTATTCCAGTTTATGTTGCACTGTTTGCTTTGTCGGCTCTAAGCAGCGCAGATGAAATCAGAGTGGGTCCCCATGTATTTCTGCAGTGGATATTGAGCTATAGAAATAAAAATAGTTATAACAAAGGATGTGCTGGAGCCTTCTGTGCAATGCTGGCACCATTTGGGTTGTTGTAACAACTCTTCCTTTCATTGGGCTGAATCGGTTTGGGGATGGAGATCGTAATGCTTTGAATTGAAGCCACAGTCTCTGCAAGACACCGAGTGAACTGTAGCAGGTTACATCACTTGGGTTAAACACCTCTTTTCACAACCACTATGCTTGTTGGCATGCTCAGCAGCGATGTCACAGGCTGTGTGTGCTTGGAGAGTGAATTACCCAGTCTGTTATGCGAGCCTCCCTCTGAGCTGGAGAGAAGTCCTACTCCCTTCAGATGGGAATGTAACGGGGGGACTTAGGTAGCTGATTGAGCAGCCTGACGAGATTTTTTGAGATGAAAAGCACTTCAGAGAATTTTCTGAATACAAATAAAGTCAGGAGAATATTCCTAAAAAAGACTGTAATTCTGATGTGCTTAATGGCACTCTAAATAACTTTTTCAGTATGCCTCTGAACCTGTCAAGCATTGCCATGTAGATGATTGCTTTCAGAGGCCATGTGAAATCAGCCCCACTGGGAGTCACTTGTGCATGGCTCCCTGCTGCTATCCAGGCTGATATCAGAGCATGAGATGATCTTTTGGGCTGCGCTAAGCAGGCATTGCTCTGTGTCCTGAGTGGTGGACAGGCAGATGTATTCACCCACACTATATTATAACGCACATCTTTGAGGGATTTCAGAGAGGGGATGGGAATAAACCTCAACAAATACAAGGAAAAAACACCACCTAACCTTAGGTCGGGAAAAACTAGCACTGCACAGTAATAAAAGATTGTAGGGAGTAACTTTAAAGATTGAAACATGCTTTTCAGCAAAGGTGAGTGGTAAGCTATGCTGGCTGTAAAAGAAGAAATTTCACAATACTCCTGCAATAGGAAAAGAACTGGAGGGAATGGTTTACAGGTAAGAAAAAGCACCTGATTTCAGAAGATTTATCTCCCCCAAAGAATAAGATATTCTAAACTCTTTTTCTTGAAGAGTCAAGTGAACTCTTGTTTGTAGGCAAGGTTCTCTTCTTCTCTGGCATGTCTGCTGCTTTCTTAGGTTAATCAGCACTGCTGCATTCACAAGAGCCTGTTAGGAGCTGCGTGAGCGCGTAGTGTTATTATGTTATTATTTCTCCATGCTGGTGAACACGCAGGCCTGCTAGGCAAGGGAGGGGTGTTGGTGTTTTTGTGGACACTGGCACAGCTGGGACTTGACCCCTTGCTTCTTACATCCAAGCTTAGCACATGACGCGCAGCACTGCTGTGGAGTCTATCACAGATGTCTGCTTGTGGAGAAAAGTGGTCTCTGTGACTTTCCAAACTGGCTTTTTGCAATAGTAAGAACCTTGGTAAAGTGTCAGAAGTACAGCACTCTACATGCACAATCTGAGCATATGCTAATCACATGGAGATGAGCAAAACCTGCTTTGTATGGCCTGTTCTGTGAATATGTCCTTTGCATGCAATAGCTCCAGCTTTTCCCACTGATGCAAAAAGCCTGACTGTCCATAGCGCAGTTTTGGTGATTTAAATGGGCCACTTCTGTGAAAAGCCTGGGGAAGTAGCACGTACCACACTAGTGTTGGTAGCAAATGCCTCTGAAAGATGCAATGGTAGGAAATCATCTTGATGTTCTCCCTGGCTGGTGCAGCCTTGCACTGGCTCCCACTTAGGGAGAAAGTCCTGAAAGACACAGAGGAATACACAAGCCCCACTTGTCTCATGGTATTCAGAAAAAAAGAAAAAAAAAAAAAAAAAGGCAAAATAAATTAAATAATAATAATAATAAAAGCTGAAAGCTGTCTCCCTCATCCTAGTGCACTGGGCTTAAATGTATGGTTGACAAGACAGCAAAATATCATCCTTGTCTTTCTCACTTGAGCCCTGGGAAGGCTTTGATGATGGCAAACACTGAAGCAGGTCCTGGGTATGGGGAGAGGTTGAGGACAGGAACGTGTTGCAAATTAGAAGTGATGTAGTGAGAGCTGACTTCCCAGTGCATGTTCCTGCCAGCTGCAAGTAGCGCTGTGGCCCCTTAATGATTATCCATGAGCTCAGAAAAGTGTACTGTCCTGTCTGTTAGGAACACATCCACACTTGCTCTATTGAATAATTTGGCTTTAATTACTCTTTTCCATATTGTCATAATTTTATTTTAGTCTGTTTTTTTTTTTTTTTTTTTTTTAATCTCTAGTTTTTCGCTGTTTTACCATCAAAGATTTCACCCTGAGTCTTAATTCTCATTCTAGATGTAGATGTGTCATTCTACAAAATTAAATGAGGATTCATGATTGTTGCATCTCCTTGATCAGCTCAGATCCTACATAGTAGATGAAATACCGTGATCAGTTTGGCATGTTTCAGAAAACAGTTACCATGTGCTCTTGATAAGAACAATTGTAATCTGTGGAGTCATGGATTTTGTGTGAAGAACAGATTCTGCTGGGCACCTCTTGGGAATATGTAAAATCTGGAAGTCTTAAAAAATGCTAATTCTTCCATACTGTTCAAATGGCAGCTTTTGCGAAGTTGGAGATTACTTCTGTCACTGAAACATGTATTTGTACTTGAAGTTTTTCCACAGAGTTATAGAGAATTAAAGCTCTGTTGGATTGTGTTGACGTAGATGGAATGGATTTAAGTAAAGACTTTGCCTTTTTTCCATAAAGGTTTGAAATACCTTGATGCACTCTATGAAATCCACTATCTAGTCACAAGACTTTCCCATTAAATCACTAGAACGAGGAACTGAGAACCAGAGTCTGTGATTATCTGCTTACTTATGGCATTCTTTGTTCTGACTCCTCTTGGAGATGTGTACAAAATAGCTCTTTGGGATGGGATCATCTCTGTGTTCTGTGTTTGCATAGCACCTAAATTAATTGTTTCTTGAGTGGGCTTCTGAGGAGCTCCCACCACACAAATAAAGGAGTGCAGGAAAGAAAAAGGTTGCTTTGATGGATTTAGAGTGTGCTTCAGTGCAAACAAACATTTCCAAATTTACCGGGACAAACTGCCTAGGGCTCGACCCTGCTAGGTGCTGAGCACATTTAGGACCTGCACAGGTTGCTCAATACTGAACACAGTTTTTTGTTCTCGTAATGAAACTGTTGTGCTTTAGACATTGGCAGCTTGGAGTTCTCTGAAATGGCAAACGTTTTGGAAGAGACGTTGCTGTCGGCTTTCGCAACAGTCGGCTCTTTGGAAACATTCCCCCTGAATAATGTTAAAAGCAATTCCAGTTTCTGTAATTTAACTCATCCGTATCATCAGCACCAATAAACGAAACCTCTACAGATTCCAAGCTCACCAAGACCTTGCCAAGAGCTGGCATTATACTCTGAGCCAAGTAACTTACTATAAACAATGAGTATGGAGCTCAACAAGTGTGTACGTTCTTGCAGTGTATGTGCCTGGCTGGCACCAGAGGTGAAGAGCTTTAAATCCTGCTGTTAACCTCAGTTATATTGATCGTAGTAGCTACCAAAATTGCATTGCCAGACAGAACCATACAACTCCTAAGAGGTTACATAGGTGTGATTTATTAAAAAAAAAAAAAAAGAGAGAGAGAGAGAATACAGGAATTTCATATTTTAGTTTAAGGGGTGTGGAAGCATTAGGAAGCTAATGATTATTGTACTGGGACTTCTCTAGGCGTACCGTGCTTTGCAGTACTACTGTGCACCCTTAGAAGAATCACATTCCTTTTAGTTGCATATCAGAAAACGTGAGTGAAGAGAACTATGATTCTCCAAGAGCCTCAGGCTTTGCTGCATCTCCACAGGAGTCATTTGTGTACCGAATGGTGGTGGGAGTAAAAGGCCATTATATTATACTCAGTATAGCTGAGTGTAACCCAAATGACTTCAGCAGCACTGTGCATTGCCTGGCTCCAACAGTCAAGGGCACAGTCACAAGAAGAGCTGTGCTTCATTGCAGAAACAGATATTAGAGCAGGCACAATATCCAGCTCGGACTTCTTCCTCTTCCAGTATCTCTCAGGTTTACTTCCACTGCATTTGTGCTAGAAGAGACTGTTGCAAGGTGTGACACAAACCAAGCTGCTTCTGTCCTTTTAGTCTCACAAGCAAATTGTACAATTTAATAGGTAAGTAGCCTTGATATAGCTTGTTAGTAGTGCTGTCTGGGGGTAATAGTTCTCATTAGCATTTTCACTTTCAAATAAAACTTTAAGACACAGATTTTCAGAAACCTTTTGCATCTTCCTTTTTTTTTTTTTTTTTTTTTTTTTTTTTTTTTTTTTAAATGAAACTGGGTTTCTTTGCTCCTCATTTTAATACATCTTCCAGCAGAGAGTGATGAAATTTCCAGTCCTGCGTGAGACCTTGTCTTTGCAGTTTTCCAAGGGCCAGAAGCCTGCTGACACGGAGGATGACAAATGTGTGGAAATACACGCTATCTCCGATCTGTTTGCTTTGGACAGTGGAAGGTGATCTTCTATTACCTATTTATTTAACCCCCTCGTCCTTCCTTTTTGGAGACACAAAGTATTTTCTGTCTTTTCCCTACCATGATGCTTTCAGGACATCTATTTCTTTGGATCTTTCCTCCCTCTAATTTCCAGAGCAATAAGCTAGCATGGTTCCTGTCTTGGCTTGGGCTTTTTCAACTCTATCTTGCACTTTCACAAAAATTCTATGTTCCTATGGCAGGCTTCCTCTGCCTTTTTTCAATTCCCTTGCTTTTCCAAACTGTGTATCACCTTCATTACAGAAGTGATATGAGGTGCCTTTAGCTTCCCTTCTCTTGATGGGGGATGAACCTGAACCACTATATAAAAAGACTGCATCTTACTCATTTGCTCCCAATGCTTTTTCATTCTCCCAGTTGAAACCTGTTGGCTTTTGCACCAGTGTCTAATTTAAAAGTAATAGATGTGCCACTTGCTTGCAGGCTGGTGGCACATCTGCACATTCTGTAGCAGAGTTGTGGCCTTGTGAGGGATTTATCTGCGCCCACTCCAAAGACATGAGCAAACTCTTCTCAAGTGACAGTGTTCCCTGTCTGGCCTCGTCCTGGCTTGTGTTTGTGCTTGCTGTCCTGGCGTGAGCTCGCAGGGCCGTCCACCCTCCCCTCTGCCCTTCAAGGTGCTAAGGGACTCTCACACATCTGCAGTGGCACAGCGCTGGCCACTCACAGCCATGGTCCCAGCTGGAGGACTAACATTTGTGATAGTGTATCAAGAGTAAATTTGGAGTCCTTTATTTCTGTTTGAGTGTCTGTCTTTCCCAAGATCTCCATCGCCAGCTGATCTCTTACCAGGTGCTGAAGCTCACTCTTCAGCTTTAGCTAAACATGTCTCATCTGCTTCCTTGTTCTTTTCATTTAAAAGCAGAGCTCTTTGATGTTTTATTTTTGTGCAGCATGCAATACTAGGGTGTCTGTAATCCCACTGCCTAATTAACAGCAAATTATGAAGAACATTGCAGTACTTTCTAAATCAACTATTTCCCTGTACAGGTCTGTCATCTGACTGGTTTCTGTTTGCTGACACCCACCGCTTGCAGGTAGAAGGTGAACATCCAGGGTGAGAAGCTCACGCAGACTTGTCTGAATTAAGGGCTTAAAGCGCCTGGGGGTAGTGGGAGCCATTATAGAGGTATGTGAATACCCTCAAGGTGAAAATTCATAGTCATTTTCTCAGTCAACTTCTGAAAGCTGTAGCTATTATGAAGCTTCAGAAGCTCTGTTCTCCCAGTCAGAAGACAGAGGTAGTTTTTACTCTCTGTACTGTGTGCTGTGCTTGGTAATAGTGCATGGTGTTTTAAACACCTTTCTCTCTTATTCTGTGTCCAACCCCCCTTGGCTGTGTGTAACAAAAGCTTCTCTGCATCCTACCTAGACGTCTGCAGGCTGAGAAGCCTGTTCCTTACAGGCAGAGCCCTCTGTTCCACAGCCATGGGGACTGGAAAAGAAGGGCATCACAGCCAGCGTAGTGCCCATGTTACCTGAATCCTTTCTGCCCCAGAGAGGAGTAAAGCTACTCCAGTGAGAGGCAGAGCAGAGTTGCTTGTTCAGGGCTTTTAAGATGATGTTTGCCCTTTCTGCATGCTCGCAGGATTACTATCTGCGTAATTTACTAGACAAATGTGTAAAGCTGCAGTTAAAGTCTTTGTTTTATATTACACAATGATACTGTATTCAATTTCTCCTGTAAGATGCTTTATATCTTTCCAAAGTCTCTTAGCCAGCTTTTGGCTCCGAGCAATTGCTTTTTATAACTGAGACTGACCAAAAGGACATTTTCTTCAGTAGCTTAGCCGTGAGGTTTGATAGATCAATTTATTATTGTCAGAGGATGGATTTCTTTCACTCCATTGGCAGCTTGTTTGATCCTGGATCTTGTTACTCTGCTCTGCTGCTGCTCACTGGGACAGAAAGGGGGGAGGGAAGAAGAATTCTGCCTTTTAATGGTGGAATCACTTAGTTCTATTGAAAAGCAAACAAACGTTTGGTCCCATTTGTAAATTAACTCTGTGACTTGACTGACACATTGCTGGAAGAATGAGAAAGTAAAACACATCGTTGCTTGTCTATTTCTGACAATGTAGATTTCTTGTGAAAAATTGCTTGAAGTACTGGATAGCACCCAAATGTGAAATCTTGTGCTGGCCTAAAACTGAAGTGTTCTTAAAATCGGCTTCATCTGATGTGTTACAAGTAGAATGTTCAGCCGTGGGATGAAAAAAACTAAAAATTTAGCACCATTCAGATAATTTGGTGAGAGTGCAACACTTCACCTTTATACTGAATTCATCCACTTTGATTAGGGCTTAATTATCATTTGAAATCAGTTTTACATGAGGGTAATACTGTCTTTTTTATCCAGTGATTTGCACTGGGGCAATGTCTCAGTTTTCCTCCCTTCCCTGCTCCTGCAGGCAGGTTTTATCCGAGAAGCTTTTAGAGGGGCCCATGCTGAGAGTACCTGCAGCGTGTAATTCACAGGGCTGGAGGGCTTTTCTGATGAGGTCCAGCTTTCCCTAAACATCTGCCACAGACGGGCATTTTGGTCCTGGGAGCAAAATGGTGATCCCTTGGCTTGTCCCTCCACACAATCTCACCTTGCTGGGGCCAGTGGCTGTGTCGGGCAGTGCCTTGCTCCAGACCACTCGCTGTGGTGCTGCCTTCTCCACACAGCGTTTTCCTTGCTTTTCCTCTGGCTGAACTTCAGAACAATGCCTGGGGGGACGTGGGGCTTGGGACGGTCACAAGTTTTTACTTGAATGCAAGAGGCAAGTTTATTTTTCAGGGTGTGTCTCTGCTGCCAGTGATGCCATGGCTGCTGTGGGGACTGAACAGAGCCGCACCAGGCTGCGCGGCACGGGCGGTGACAGGGCCGCACTCAAGGCCGCACAGGGCCCACTAGCATTCTGCTGCCTTAGGGCACTACGTTAGGCCTTCAGTCCTTATTTTTTTTCTGCACTGTGTGGACTTCTGTGTTGTTACGGCTACAAAGTGACCTGTGCCTAGATTCTCGGAGGTATATCGGGGTGTGCTCCTGCCCCTGGGAGATCTGCAGCACCCCCGGCCATCAGAGCTCCCCCCTGGAGCTGGGGGCCCTGAGGCCAGCGAGGTGGGCGCCTCCACGAGCAGGGCAGCACCACATAGCTTCGGTCTGGATGCTGATTACTACAACTTCCAGCGTCAAGGAGGCTGAATAAGAATTTTATGACTGGTTAGATCCAATCCAATTTATTTTGGAGCAATGCAGTGCTGCATTTTGGTAACAGCATCCCGTTTCATGTTACTGTTTTGGGAGGTTGGGCTTGTCCCGATGGCAGATGCCACTGGTTCCAAGAGCACCTGGACTCCAAAGCTAGGCTTGGTCTGCATCTCAAGCTGTTAAAAAGTAAATAATTTTTTTTTTTTTTTTAATCTTGGATCTAAACATATCCTGAA
Organism: Oxyura jamaicensis; assembly: GCF_011077185.1. Lineage (NCBI taxonomy): Eukaryota > Metazoa > Chordata > Aves > Anseriformes > Anatidae > Oxyura > Oxyura jamaicensis. The sequence continues at coordinate 3,883,435 of NC_048901.1, forward strand.
AAGACTTGAAGACTAGGATGTGAATTTTTTAGTTCCAGTTTGTTGGTATCAAATTTTATTAAAAAATAAATTCTCAGCAGAAGCTGCTATATATATATATATTTCAGATTCTTTTCAGGCTGTGTGCTTAGACTGTAGAGTGTGTCACTTTTGTAAATGGTAAGTCTACAATCCTGTAGTTTTTGGCTAAGCTACCTCCTGCTCTGTGCAACAGGATGGTGGGCTCTTTTTGGTGTGTTGATGTGCACATATGGTGCATAGACAGTTGGTGAATTCTAAAGGAATGACCTTCCGGACTGACATTCTTCTATATTTTCATGTTTTTGTCATGCTGTGGTGAGTTTGTTCATTCCTCTTTCATCTCCTCTGAGTAAAAAACTCTGCAGTCTTCCAGACAGTGTCTCTCTCTCTCAGACCATCTGTTCTCAGATTACAGATTTCTCTGCATGAGTACCAGGTAACAGACGTGACTTCGCCCAGTAACTACAGCAAAAAAGACTTTCACACACTCTCTGCAATCTGTGAACATATGATCAGTCTAGGATAACATGTAGTGCCAAACACACACCAGAGAAATTTATATGAGCTATCAGAATGAACCCTGAAATCAGGTACTTGGCAAACCCAAACCTGGCATTTCCTCTGCACGTTTCAAAAAGGAGCTTCAGTGCCTGTAAGGAGGTCTGTATTCCTGCCCTGGTGCCTTTTTCCCAGGGGAGAGGGGCATTAGATGCATCTCTGGGATTTTACTTGAAGGGATGCTGGCAGCATTGCTGCCCCGTGTCAGCCTCTGAGGTCAGTGTGGGGACAGTGTCTCAGTAATGAGTGTTCGTCAAGTGATGGGAGTCACCAGGAAGGGTATTTTTTTCTTCTTTTAGCATCTTTACTGGATTTTGCCCATTCTGTGAGTATGATACATAGAAAGAGATCGTACAAATGTTTGAATATAAATTTATAAATAACATAGTTATATTAAAGTACTTTTATCGCCTTTCATGTTGCCACATGAGCCCTTAAAGGACAATAATTAGACTGAATATTAAAGGTGATTTTTAACTGGAGAGAGCTGTCACTCACTCAAATGATCATTGAGTACTTGCCTCAAGTCTGTACTGCTCTTTTTTTTCATTAATGGTTGAAAAGCTTGGAAGCTGGCTTAAAGCTGAGGGACCATGTTTGGGTACCAAGGATAGATAAGGCGCAAAGCACCAGTTGAGCTGTCCTGTAGTCTGTTAGTCTTTATCTCTGCTGCACGGTATGTAGTGCAAGGTATTCCAATAAATGGATAGTGTGTTCATTTTTTGATAAGAGGCTCTGCGTGTTAAATATCCCGTGTCTTGTGCCATCCAGTTATTTCAATGAAAATCAGAAGAAAAAAGTCTTACACAGATTAATACCCAAGAGAAAGTATTACAGCAGTATTAAAGGAATTTACTATGAATCGTTTGCTTTTTAGATGTCTTTTACAATACCATTTACTACTAGTTGGAGTTCTGACCAGAAAAGGAATTGGTCACCTGCTCTATAGTACTACAAGAAAAATAATTGAGCAACTCAAAACTTGAGTGTAAAGATTTTTCACAAAGGTGGAAGGACCTCAGTGCATTGTGTTTGTGCGTGCACTGGTTTCTATGGATAGAATAAAAGGAAGTAATGTTCAGGGAGTCAAGATGCATTTATGTCTTCATTTATTATTAACGTGCCTCATGTGGCCTTGCCTGGTTCTTGGGAACTAAGAGCCATCCTACTTTATCATGGTTAAAATGTGATAAACAATGGTAGAACAGTATTTTGAGAAGTTTCGGTCTTGGCAACAGGCTGTTTCCTCATAACCACAGTGCAAACTGAGGACAAGAAGTTTCTCTGTGTATGCTTGGCAGGATCAAAGATAAAAAGGCAGTAGGTAAGTTGTAAAGGCTAGTGGTAAGCTGTAGGCACGTATTGCTGTGTGCAGAACTGCTTTTCTGGGAATCTGTACCCACGGCTGTGTGCTTGAAGTGGGGGGCGTGCTGGTTTGGGGATGAGCATGCATGTCTTCTGAATGTTTTCAAATGAACATACTCATTTAATAGGCGTGGTCAATTACAGTGCTCTTTTTGTCTCAAAATGTAGATATAATAAGGCGCTGCTGGTGTAAAGGCTTTATTTTATATTTCATAGTGCAGACAACTTACCATACCACACGTACGTAAGTTAACAGCAAACTCACAGCTCAGGGACTTCTGAGAGCTGGGGCAGAGCCTCTGTGCTGTGTGTGCAGGGCTGCGTACCCAGGGCGCGTCGGTGCATGTGGTGGGCGACATCATGGACCAAGCCTGGGACGTGGGACAGTTCTCACACTTGTTGGCGAATGCCAAGGAAGCGCTTCCTCCAAACCCGCTCTCCAAACCGGGGATCATTTTTGCAGGGAGTTTGGCATTATTTTTTCTAGAGCTAGGGGAAAAAATGCAAGTTATGGTACATTTCTGGTACCCAGGACAGGAGAACTTGTCTGTACTGGATGCCAGTAGAGGTAATTCACTTGTGCAGTCACAGCAGCAGACACCTCTTCTTTGCTTTTGGAGAAAACAGAAAACAAACAAAACCAACCAAACAAACAAAAACCCAGGTATTTAAGGTCTGGAGTAGTAATATCTTTGTCAGAAAAATTGCTTTGTTCTGAAAATTGGGATGATCTAGGTGTTATTACTTCTCTGTGTGGCGATTTATGCCTTCAGCGTTAGGCAGGTGTTCAAATAAATGTTGACTCAGGCTTCTGCATTTTTGCTCAAATTCCCCACATCTTAATTCTTTACTTTGTGCAACTGCTTCTGCAGCTTGAAACTAAATCTTCATTTTAATGCTCTTTTTTGTGTTTCTTTCACTGCTTCATCCACATCTTTCAGCTTTAATGTTACAATAGTATGTGGGAGGATTTGTTACACTGATTAAAAAAAAAGAGAGAATGAATTAATCTAAAAGCCAGACACCTTCATTAAGCAAAGTAGGAAGAATAATATATATAATTAGCAAGAGTTCTGCTTACCGTATGCTCTAATGTAATATATTAGCCAACTAATTATTTTAAAATATTATTAATTGCCTTGAAATTGTTAGCTACTCCTGCTAATAGCCAATTAGGGCTACTCTTACAAGGGAGTTATTTGCTGATAATAATCAAATTTTAGACAATCAGGGTACTTAGCTGCATTCGCTTTCATACTTCTTGTTTGTTCCTTTTCATAATCTGCAATTCATTCAACCCCCCCATAAAACAGAAAGACAGAGATAAACCCACATTTTATAAAAGGTATTTACGTTGGAGAAAAAAAAAATAGAGCAAAAGATCTTTCTCCTTTCTGATACTATGAGTGTACAAATACTCTCAGTAAACTTGGCAATAGAGTGGAAGCCTCTGTTTACCGCTCTGAGCCTGAGCCTGTATTCCACAACCAGGGAGCATGATGGATACCTGCACAACCTCTGACTTTTAGTTAAATGTATATATACATACATTTTTCCATTTAATGTTTGTGTTCTCAGAATAGTTCATTACACATACCACATTCCTGTTCACCAAGCTTCTGTGAGCTCTGCTCTCCTGTTTTTACTTTTACTCCTTTTACGTAAACTTTTGCATCCATTTTCTTCCATGTTATTACAAATTAACACATTAACAGATCGTGGCATGGCTGGAGTGAGATGGGGGCTGGAAAAACCTATTTTTTCTCTTTGGCATTTACATCACAGTAGGGAAGGGGAGGTGCAGCAATTCCCAGTTGTGATCAGAAGCTCTTTTAGCTATGTTGCCTGTAGATTACTGTTTCTTCCCTGTCATGGCCGCATGTTTACTGAACGTACAGAGGGGATTGTGACAAATGTTCTAGAATAACAAATACAGTTTGTTCAGTATTTTTTGCCCTTGCTGCTGTGTTTGTTGTGAGCAGCAGGAAGCAGGATATGACCTCTGACAGAAACAAGGATGTGATGGATGTAGGAAATCCAGCATTTTCCCCGCCCTGCACATCGTAGGGTGTGATCCCATCTTAGCACTTCCTAGCTATAACTAATCTGGTTGAGATGCCTAGGGAGCCTAAATGTCTTAGGGCTTACTGATGAGCTTCTAACCCTCTTTAGGCCTCCTTGAGCACTCTAGCTTTCATTTTCAATGGTAGCTACTCTCTCACAGCAAGCTCTAGCTCTCAGGGTTCCTACAGACATACCTGCAGAGTCCTAGGGAGGAAATCAGATTCATCAGAAACCCATAAGCAGCTGGCACGTCGATGGCCCAGTCTTGTCCTGAGAGAAATGGGCACAATCCATTAAATAAGCAGAGATGTTTCCACTTACAGTTAGGCTGGTTGTGATTCATTAACAGTTGTCTCATGATGTTGACCAAAATTAAAAAGAAATTTTGAATGAAAACTCTTTATACTGTTACTGAGTGATGAATTATAAACCACGCCTTACAAATCTATTGGAGTTCTTTGAAGAGGTCGCTAATGAAGTGAGGGAGGGTGAGCTAGTTGCTGTACTTGTATTTCTAAAAGGTTTTTGATGAAGTCCTGTGCTAAAGACTTTCCTTTCTTTCCCACTCTTGGATGCTATGAGACACATCTGTTGACCAGCCAACAGATGATCGTCTGGTCCAACTGACTGAGCCTGCCATGCTAAATAAAGCACAGTTTTAAAGTATGCTCTAAGAATCGGACCTCTGTAGCACTGGGGAAACCTGCACCAAAAAACGGTAACAGCTAACAGACCTGTGAGACCCCGAGCCTCTCTTACATACCTCAGAACAAATTAAGAAATGTTCTGTATTGTCCAGGAAGAAAAGCTATCACAAGTTGTGGAAGTATTTTCTTCATTGTGAATTTGTTTCTAGTAGCTCCTACACAGAAGAATAGAAATCTGGCTTCTGCATAAATGATGTTACAAAAGGCTGTAAGAAGATCGGCTCTGATTGCTCACTGATGGCCTCCCAATTTACAGCAATATGCTGCTGAAGCAGAATGAAATTTCCCTTTACAAAGCTTATATGTTAAGGCACAATGCTACAGGAGTGACAGCATGTAAACTGCACTACTAGTCCAGGAAATGTGCTACTGTGGCTCAGAGAAAGCAGTCCAGACATGACTTCTCTGCTTCTCCCATTGCAGCTGTACATTAGTAACAAATTAAAACTCATTATCACCAGCTCAGCTGCTTGGCGCTCCCTTGCTCTAGCGAGTGGTGGATGGGTGTTTTATGATTAGGGTCTGTCTCTTCTGCACCTCCTTTGAATCCTTCCCAGTTACTCCAGAGAGAAAATACAAGAAGAGGCCTCCATTTGCTCCAAAGTCCCTAAACCAAAGGTCTGGATGGCGGGGGGTTTGCTTATACTGCCAAAGCCTGGGTCCCCAGGACCTTGGGTTCTTCTACATTCATGCAGTATTTAGAAATACAATTTTAGTTGTGTCCCAGTAAAAGATTATTATTTTATGAGATCTGATGTGTGATCTCTAAACATTACCTTTCAAGTAAATCCATTAAATTTTTTTTCTTGCTTTCAATTACATGTGCAAATATACGGCTACATCCATATGTATTAAATAGTTATGTATCAACCTAGCATCTGTAGTGTACTGATTTTGGCAAATACAAGAAGTGATCCAGATTTTTGACTCAAAATGCTGATGTTCCACTTTCTTTTTCATTAATTATACTGTTTTGATTTCAAAATGTGCATTGTTGCTGCCTAGCATAGATTTTTTAGTTTCTGTACTGAGTACATTTTGAAATTTGTGGTCCAGTTCTGGTTTAGAATAAAAGACAATTTCAAGATGTTGCAATTTTCCCTAGAAATGGAATACAGGAATTTAATCAGCTGTATTTGAGCCATTATCAAGCAGATTGATTTGTACTTGTTTTTGGTTTCTCTGTACAATCCCAACTCCTCTTGAATGCAATGTTTATATATATGCGTGTGTGTGTACATGTCAACTTTTTTGGTGAAAGCAGCCTTCTTTTTATTCTGTATTTATAAGGTTTTTTAGTTCCACCAATGTTGTAGCCAATGAATGTTACCTCATTTCACCTGAAGAAAGGGGAAATGTATTTTGAATGTGTGTCATGGAGGAATTGTTTTTTAATTAAACCCTTAGCTGCAAAAATTATTCACAGAATGAGGATTTAGATTACCCAATTAAACCTTTTTCTATCTTATTTTACTGCATATACATGTTGTGTCGTCCCCCTCCCCCCTCCTTTATGGTATGTTTTAAGGAGAAGAAAAGTAAAAATGCATTTTTTAATTGGTATTTTAGAATCCAGAATGTTAATTCTCCAGTATGAAATAACATGAAAAATATATCTCATTGTATGTTATGTTCCATTACAACATTTCATCACTCCAGTTAATATACAATTCCTGTTTGTTATATTCTGCATGGTTTGAAATATCAACTCCAGAAATATTGGTTTTGGTTTAGATGTAAAGATCTATGGATAAGAAACAAGGAGAAGTTTATGCAAAGACGTGCTGTTTTACATGGTAAGTTGAAAAATGGCTAATAAAGAACATTCAATCATAAAAATCACAATCCATGGATAGAATGAATTGATTTGAATTTCTGAGTGAGATTGCTTCCATCTTGAAGATGGAAATGAAAATGACAAAAATTCATACAGTTAAATAAGAAGAAAAAAATCCCCTAAAATAATTAATTTATACAAAAGAAAGAAAAGCTGTATGACTCAAGGCACTCCAACTAGAAACTCCATCCTGAGGGAAAACACATCTGCCTTGATACAAAATACATTATTAGAGGGAGTGCTCTTCAAGAAGAGACAGAGGGGACTTCCATTAGGTTTTAAATGTCATTGACATGTTAAGAAAATTACAGACTACTGAGAAGTTTTATTAAAAAAATATTCTACCACTTGAAACATTATGATTTCTTGGCTAGCATAGGGTTGTTTAGCTTTTAAGACCAGAAGAGATGACTATAATCATCTGCTCTGACCCTATGAATAAAATGGGCCGTAGCAATTCACAAAATTATTCAAGGCAAAAGCTGGAGTGTAGCTTTTGGAAAAGTGCCCAGTCTTGAAAAGTTGAGTGTCTCAAAACACCAACAAAATATCTCGATGTTTATATTTGAAGTGTCAAGGAAAGGCTAGAACCTAATGAATTGTTGTGGTTTTGTTGTTGTTGTTTGTTTGTTTGTTTTGTTGTTTTAAAACAGTGACTTTGGTTGGCTGTAACTGATGCCTGTAAAGTGTTACCGTAAAGGAAAAGTGCAGGGAATATGCTAACTACCTTCCAGAGATTTTTTTTTTTCCCCCCTCGTATAATGTTACCTGAAGTCGTTGCCTTGGCCCTGAGTTTTACCCCTTCTCTGAGATGTGCTCATTTCCTTTTCTCAAGTCCCAGGACCCACTGGAGAATTAACCTCAGGCACTGAACCACAAGCTTGAAATAAGTTGTAGTGAAAGTTGAGACTCCTGCGCACTTCGCTATTTTGTTTAATTCAGAAGTCAAGAATGGATTTATCTAACTTAATAAACATGTTAAGGAAACCTAAATAGCACAGAGCTCTTATGAAACTCTTTAACAAAGGTTTAAAAACTTTCTCTGTGGAGATTATGACTGAGGCTGCCACTGTAATCTTAGGGGAGTTTTTGAAATGGGTAGAGGCGTAAAGCTGTAAAAACAAATAGCAAGCAACACCTTCCACCCATGCCCAAATTCTGATGTGAACAGAAACACCATGAACTGCAACATCTTTCTTCTGATGGTATTTATCCTGTCTGTTTTGTTATTTCTTACCCTATAAAGTTTAATTTGGATATTAGTCTGCTTTACGAGAGTAAATTGAGCCTATAGCTGTTATGCTAATTCACAGAACAAATGACCATGTAAAGAGTAACCATCTTAAATTTCTTTTCTGTATACTTTCAAGTAACAGGTAAGGATTTTTCTACAGTTTGATCCTTTAATGGTCTGTCTCCTGCCTTCCAAGCTTCTAAACTTCAATATGACATTGAGCGTTGTTTCTTTCCTTTCTCTAATCCCACTCTACCAGCTCGGTCTTCAGCATGTACTAGGAAAGAGGGGCATTCAGTATGCCTACAAAATACTTAGAAAGACACATTTCAAAGAAAATTCCCCATTCCACAAACTACCTGCCTTCAATGAAACCAGTGATGTATTACAGATTTTGGACCATGGAAACCAGAAAATGCTTTTGCCAGTCCTCATTCAGCTCCTGTTCACAAATATGCAGCTTAATGCAAGTTCTCAAGTGAACATGGCTTATTTTCTTTGCCTTTTGCATATAGGAGAACCTAATCTGTTCTTAAATACCTAAATAAATAGCATTTCTGACCATTTTACCTTCACCGTTTTCTCTGGTAAGAAGCACTGATTCAATGTGTATGCCCTCGCAATACCATTCAGTATTGAACCTGCCTGTTGTTCAAACGGATTGTTGGTGTCCAGCTGGAGATGACAGGTATCATGATGACACATTGTTACTCTGTGCTGAACTGAACATATGTGACATTGTTGTGGTCACAGTATTAAAACATGATGGAGTCAAATAGCTTCCTTCTATTACCTCTTCATGGTAGTTGTTAATCAGTGCAACTGGGCTGTCCTGAGATCAATTACTCTTGATTTGTGTTAAAGAGAGTGGGACCTGTTATTTTATGGAATCCATTTACTTCTAGAAAATATAATTAATGTGCTCAACATTTCCAGTTCATGAAATCCAGATTTTAATATGGTGCCCGCAGGTGCTCCTACTCTTTCAGTTGTAAAGAGCAATTTGGTCCAAAGTGAGAGTAAACACCATCTTAAAAGCAGCCAGCATCACTTTGCATGCCTGAAAAGTACGTAAAGCAAAGCTCAGTAAATGGAGAAAGACCACTGTGTGGTCAGTTTTCCACAGACCACATCTACCTTACAGTGTTTCCAGTGTTTGCCATTTCCTTGATGGACCTGACTGATGACTATGTTTGTATGGTTTGCAAAGCATAGGTGGTATCTTTATAGGTGTAATTGCTTTGTTTTCCGTGTGACAGATGTGGTATGGGTAGCTAGACTGTGGCTCTCACCAACAAAAACTGCTGCCAAAAAAGAGATGTCCTTTCTTCACTTATTTGTGATATACAAAGGTGAGCAGTGCAGTGGTGGAAGATGACTACATGGCTCCTTCAGTCTTACCTTGATATTTAAAGTTATTTGAAGGGCTGTGTGGCTTAGAGGAGAACTGATCTTTTTAGGGCATTACGGATATTAGGCAAGTTAATCCTGAAATAAACAGAAAGTGATTTCTAGATGCCAGTGTGCTGAGTTGGATCTTCATTTGCACTGAGGAAAGAGTCCCTTCAGTAAGTCAGTCTTGCCTCGATGAGAAGGCATGTCTTTGCTTTTGAGCTGTTGTCACTTAACTCATTTTGCTGAACCATTAGAGGAAAAATATTTTTTGTTAAGAATTTAGCATTTGCTATCCTTTAGGAACTGTCAGATCTCTCACCTACCTTTTTCTTAGTCACTCTAAAAGTCTTGCTTTGCCTTAAATTTCCAGGAAAGTAACAACAGGGAAATTAAAACAAAAATTGTACATGTTATGCATCTATAGACATCCCCATACAAATGTAAGTCCTTCAGCCCACCCAAAAGCAAGGAGAAGGCTTCTCGGGAAGTGAAGTGGTGGTGTTTGCTGTCTGGTATGGCCAGCTGTGGAGATGTCCTGGGCATGATCCTGTTACACCAAGTGCTCTCATTCTCATGAATAATTACAGTCAAGTCAGTGGAGAGCTTATGTGTAGGAGCAGTCATTTTCATGAGTCAGGCTTGAGGAAATAAGGGCTGCATTTTTGCTGCGGGCTTCTAGACTTGGGTTATAAGAGATGTTACTTGCTATATACATTATCCATTCAAAAGTCACTGCCTAGCCGAAGCTGAATATTTAAGTTGGTTGTGTGTGTTGTCATGTGTGTTGTCACGTTTGCAGCAGGAGAGGCTGGAAGGCAAGTCATGGGAGTGAGAGAAAAATTTCTGCACAGGCTACACCTGGACAGAGGATGCCCTACCTCCTTCCGAAGGTTTGCCCTCTTCTGTGACACTTAAGGTTGCCAAGTCTATGCCCAACGTGTGCTGTTTGCTACCTAAAATGGTATTATACATGGATTTCAAGCCTGTTACTGGCACGTGACAAATGATCCCCTTGGCCTCTAGTGCGTCATTATGAATGTTTTTATTGGTGAACAAAGCAAATAGGTTTCAAGTTAGTATCAAAGACTCATGATTTTGAGATGCCACTTTTCTTGTGGTCCTGCTGATTCAATGTATCACACTTAACCCGTGAAAGATTAATACAGGTGTGATGTGACATCTCTGAGTCTTTAACCACTACTAAAGCACAGTACTTTGTAGTCTTATCCTGCACCCATTTGTCAACCGTACCTAATTGATTAAGCTACTGTAACGTTTTTATTCTCCCCATGAAGTTCCCTCCTCAGCAATCTCTCCATCCCAAAATGTAAATTCATCATTAATTACAAAATCAATAGGAGGGATGGTCTGGACGTACACAATTGATAGCTTCCCTCTTCAGATTAGCATAACCTGCCCATTCATTACGTGGAGTGAATAATACAATTGCTGCCACGGTGAAAAAGGGGCAGGTCACTTGCTGTAAATTCCTTAACAAAGTGTGGTGTCATGTGCCTTTTTATTCGCCAAGTGTTTACTGTGTGTTTGGAGAGATCCATCTTCCTTTCTGATTTATCTCCTGTCTTATGACAATGATCATGAAGTTAGACAACTTAATGCTTAAACATTGAAAGACTGAGAGGTTTCTCCTGAAAGCTGCAGTGATTAAATTATGAGCTGCCCAGTGCTGGGACTGTGACTATGAGTAAGATGTAAAAGGATGAAAAATGTTGGTTCCTTTTAAACCAGTGATGTTTCTTGCATGAGAACAGTGATTGGAATTTAGGCCACAGTGTGCATACCCTTCTGTGTTTTAACATATTAAAACAGTGGAATCTTCCAGGTATTTATTTTCATTCCATCAGAATTAGTGTCTTCCATTTCTTTCTTCTAAGAGAAACAAGCTTTCAATCAAATTTTCCAAAGTAGTTTCTGTGGTCTTTCAGTAGCTACCCACTTAAGACTTAATAAGCCAGATCAATTATGAAAGAGAGAGAACACTTCCTGCAAGGGTCAGGAATGCAGCTGACATTAAATAAGTATTCCTCTCATAGATGGATGGAAGAATAATCCCCACATTTTTTTTGAATGTTAGTCAAGAATCAGATTCTGGTATTGTCTACCTAGTACCTTATTCCAACTCTGTTTAGAGTCTCGCTCTAAATAATTCTTCCAATTTTATATTGTGATCTTCAGATCTTAGTAGCCATTTATCATATCTTTCCTGTCTTAGCCAAATTATGTGTACAACACTTTCATTACCATGACACATGAAAAAAGGAAAGACAGATGAACAAAATCTGATTATTTCTGCATGAGGAAGGTTTTCTTTGCTAAACAGGAGCCTTTTCATGTGAAAGAAAAACTTGCCAGTTATTGGCCTATGTAACTACATTTATGAAGTTTCCTAAAAGCTCATTACTGACTTATTTGTCTGTTATACAGCGTTGTTACATATTTTCGTGTAAATATATACTTGGGAGCCTTTGTAAAATACAGGTTACAGACCCAGTCCTATAAATATTCAGTTTTAAAACTCAAATCATTTGAACTCATTGTATAACTGTTCATTCTTTTTATTAAAAAATAAAAAAAAGAGAGAAAATGCCACTGTACTAGTATATCTGTATTTGAAAGTAAAAAGCAAGCAATTGAACAAAAAACAACAAAAAATCCCACCACCTTAAAATCATTCCGATAAGCTGTTAACAGTACTTTTGGAATCCCTTCTAATGCTGTACATTGTGTGTTTCTATGATCGCTTAATGGCTTGCAAATTTTTATTGTTAAAATTCCACTTTTTTTTTTCTTTTAATTATAGGAAGAAAAAAATTAAACATATTTCAGTCCTTTAACTTGTTTGCCAAGTTTCAGCCCAGAGAAAAATTCTTATGGTTGAGTTACAAACCTCTGAAAATAGGGGGTTTATAATGGAAACACTGACACCACCTTAACTTTAGTGGCACTAGCAGTGCTGTATAATATACACTAGAAATAGAAAACAAGATTAGAGATGACATTTAGGACATGGGTCTTTAGGCTGTGGGAAAAATAACTGTGCTCTATTTTTTTCCACAGCCTGGAAATGGCATCTAGATCTAAGTGTCATCTCTAATCCTATTTCCCATTCCTACCACATATTCAATTAATCTGTTTTTTAATTATTATTGGCAGACTTTTTTTTTTTGCAGTTTTAAGTACCATAGGTTCCCTAGCTACTATATGTCAAGGTGGGGGGAAAGGGCCATGGAGACCCAGCACTTTGTAATATTTCTGTATAGAAGACTCAGTCCTGTAGCTGGCTGGACCCTGTCCCTACTACCTGAGTTAGCTGATAAATCAGGTAGAGTTGGGTCCCTCACCTGTGCAACAAGGCGGTGTAGGACCATGCATGTATGCAAGCTGCTTTTCCTAAAGGTAAAATCAAGGTTGGCAATTAAATACATGTAGCCTGGAACCTCTGGAAGCTGTAACTGGGATATTCAGACTCAAGTGCCGTGATTTCCACCACCACTTCTGGAGTAGGTCACATCTTTCCCTGTAATTTATCCTTGAGTCAGGGAGTTATAACTGAGTCCTGAATACTATAAAGTAAGAATGTCATTGAACACTAAGAAATCATTTAGTAATAAGTGTCTCTGGGCTGGGTTGCTTTCACCCCAGTGCCCTACTGTTGATGTTGTCATTGTACCACTGTCTTTGTATGGATATGCTCTACTTGGTTTACTGCTGTTCTGAAGAAAAATTGATGCCTAAATTGAGATTAGTGTGGCTAGATATGCACTTACTGTACTCCTCCATTAGCTAAGAATTTCTCCTTCCAGACTTCATGATACGGCTCTAGCAGAGCCAGCTGCCTTCTGCTGGGAAGCAGGTGATGTCCATCATGCTTAACACCATTGCTTTGGAGAAACACAGGGATCCTTGGTGCCCACAGCGTAACTGTTAGGCCACAGAAGATAGATCCGATGTACATCTTGTGGTGACAAGAGACACAAGAAGAATTGATGTAGAGCACCCAACTTTGCCAAGACAGAGAAAACTGGTGGAAAGCAGCTATTCACATACAAAGGAGGGACTCGGTATTTTCTCAGAAAAGTAACTTAGCTCTTGAGGTAAGTTTTTGTTTTCTCAGTGTTGAACTACTTTCTTCCTCTGTCATCTTCCAACTCATAACTACTTCAGTTTCCTCTTCATTGCTCTGAATGATGTGGACATTTAATACCAGCTGTGGTGCTACAGCACTGCCTTGCTGTGATATTGCAAGCTTCCTTCTTTCAGTGTGGGATTAAAAGGGGCAATAAGCAAAGAAGTTACCATTGCAGTGTAAGTGCAACTGTAATTAATACCCACCAGGATAATATGAGTAGGAAATTAACATCCTTAGGAAGATCAGACAGAATATATCTATCCTGTCTATATTGCTAGAGCGGACAAGGAAGAAAGTTGTACTATGTTTGAACTACATTTTTAGCACTCATTAATTCTTCTCATTGCTGCATCAATGGTAGACAAAGCTACTGGAAGCTACCACCTGTTCTCCAAGAAATGTACCCTGCAAAGCTAGCCATGGGGGCACATTATTTGCTGAAGCAACTGCCTGTTGAAGATGCTTTGTTCCAGCACTGTGAAAGTTGATATAAATGTATGGATATAAGTAAACTGGACTGTTCCATAGATGTAAATAGGTGTATAATAATGTATATATGGTTTGTCTGCAGTGTCTTCTTGGCCGGTAACCTGCAGCTAGCAGATTTAGTCAGCTGCTAAATGTTCATGGAAATATGATTTGAATTGCTCTCCACACTGCTGGTGAGTGGCCAGGAAAGGAAAACAATTCACATCTAATATAATCAATGGATTCAGCTCCTTTAAAAAAGATAAAGAAAATCATGTTGATCTATATACATTTTTTTGATTTTAATTTTCAGAAAAAGAGGTGAATAATAATAATAATCTCTTACATAAATCATACATCTTAAAGAATAGGATGGGTTCTACAGAAAATCTGACATATGAATGGTTTGATAAGGCTTGATGATAATTTTTCAACAAGATTTTGACTTCATTAATGGTACAACACTTTATTCAAACTTGTGTTCTTTATAGACACAGGAAAATGTCATATACCTTAATTTTTAGGAAATATAAATATTCTTTTAAAAAAAAAATCTATCTAGTGGCTACCTCTCTCACCGAACAGTACTTTTTGTACAAGCCAAATGCATGATATAGTCATCTGAAAAAAGTAGCATGATGTTCTGGAATGGCATTAGTTAGTTACTGACGCTGCTGCAGTGGGCTGGTAACCACAGCACTTGTCCATAGGCAACAACTGGGGGACAGAATGTTCTTCCAAAAACATGTTCTTGGTCATACGGGGTTGTGAACGTGGGACATGAAGAAAGGTTGGAACAAAACTGTACATTGGGAAGGCAAAACCTTCCTCTTCAGGATTTGTGTTAATGGCTGCACACAGATTGCTAAATTATTCCAAGAGACACGCTGAACCTACCTGACACTTCAGAACACTGTGTTACACCAGCCACTATGTTTCCAGTCACTTTCCTTACCTGCAGGAGTGAAATGGGAGTTCTTGAGAAAAGGTTCTCTGGGCACAGAAACTGCAAGGAGCTCTGTTAAAATGGCGCAAGGACATGAGAGAGCAATGCATGGTAATTTCACCTGATCCAGCCACAATATGATCCAACATAAGTCTGGTTTAAATGATTGCACGAGTTTATGCACCAAAAGCCATTTGTCTAAAACACACAGCATTGCGACTTCTGTTATCCTGGCACAACACGGTGTACAGGTAATTCTCTCACACCTAACCTGAGATGATTACTTTGTCATGCTATTGCGTGGATGGGAGAAATGTATTTACAAAGTAAAGATCACAGCTGGTGGGCTTGTGTCTGCAGCTTCCAAGATCCCATAAATCATCCAAGTCCTTCATTCTTCCAAGTCCTTCCTTCAGGACCAGAAAACCTTGTATAATCTCTTTAGCGCAGGTAAATGACCTCAGAAATAGTCGGGTGGTATGGAATATTAAGTCAGTTCTAGGTCTTTTTTCTTGTTTGCTCTTGAAATCTTTTGTGTGATGATTCTGAGTATATACGGTATTACTGGTCCTCTACGCTGTCAGAGACAGCGGTAAGTTAACTGTGTGCTGATAATGAGCAAGGGAAAAGACATGGCAAAGTTTGAATAGTCTGGTTTTCAAGCAAACTTAAATCTGAAATTTGTTGGTGGCAGATCAAGCAAAGCAAACCAGCCTTCTGGCAAATTTTCCTAAAGGGTAGGTAAGCCAAAGCTGTGAGCTTCATACAGCTGTACGTCCAGCTTAGCTAATTCTAGCAAAATTTTATCTTTTCATGCTGCCCTTCTTGCTCTGAAAGTCAAAGTTACCATCTCCTGGTGCTTTATTTCCTTCTTGAGTATTACAGGGACATGACAGTGAGAGCTCAGTCTCAGTGTGTGTGCACAGGTTTTGAGTTATCTCGTTTCGACAGCATGCCCTGTGCTGCATCATCATTCATAGGAGGCAACAGGAGGAATGTTACAGTGCCGAACTGTGAAGATTTACAGAAACAGCTGTGATAACTTTATGCTGATCAGAAGTTACTTGAAATCCCTGAAATACCATGCTGATGTTATAGTAGTACTAACCTGGATCCAGAAATTATTCACCATATTCCTCCCCACGACTTGGTAGGCACGTTGGCTGGAGTGGCTGACTGTACAGGCTTGCTCCAGCTGATGGAGTGTTTTCAATTTAGAGTCACCTTGGGCAGTTCCCCTCCTTGGTGAACATTTCCCTTGCAGTCAGCTTGGGAAGCAGCAGAAATCCTCCTGCAAGAGATGAGGTTTGTGTCAGCGTGAGGATACACAGTACACCTGCACAGATAACTGTCCTCTTGTTCTCTTGTGGTGCCTTTGGATCAGTCTTTAAAGCTGACCATCAGCTCACTAATTTATAGGCACCCTGTCTCAAGCTGAATCCCCTGAGGGGCTGGAGTCTGCTCCTCGGTACTCTGCGTCTCTCTTTCTTTCTGTGCCCTAGACATTCCTCACTTCACTCTGGAGCAGATATTCGAAACACAGTTTCAGAGATGACAGGGAGCGCCCTAGCCAGCACAGTCAGTTTGGCAGTGCTTCTTTATCTGGGTCAGTGACTCTTTAGCGATTCAGATTGGGTTAAAATGCCCTAACAGGAAAAGAGCCTGTCTGTCACTTCAGGACAGCCCGTGACCAAGTGCTTAGGGCACTCAGCTGAGAAGGAAGCTCTTGCTCTGACTGAGACGAATCTGCTGATTATTCTAAAATCCTCTCCCACCATATCAGACATGAGACTCCATGAGAAAGTTTGTATCAGGGAAGGCCCTGGGGAAACAAATACAGAGGTGCCTAAGTCCCACTCCATTCATTGGCATCTCATTTCTTAGCTATTTCCTCTGATACTCTTTTTTTAGAAATCTAATTCACTGCACAAGTTCTTGAGGAAGCCTGTCTTTAATAAGGATGTGCTACAGGCCAACACTGTGATGCTAACCTTAAATATGTTTTGGCAGAAGTTGCTGGTAGGCTTTCTTATCTTACCTCTGTGCCACTCACTGCAAAAGGAGTTTTCTTTTTGGTTTTAGGAAAAGGCCTCTCTGACTTGCAAGTCAAACAATTAAAAAATAAAATGAAAACAAAGTTTGACATGTTGTGCCAGACAGAAGTACTGAACTACATCATGATTTTGCAGTACTTTGATCAGAAAACGGTTACAGCATTGCACCATGAATTCTTTGAGTGAAACTGATTTGCTGCTATTGTGTGGGCAGAATGCTGCCAAAAAAAAAAAAAAAACAAAAAAAAAAAACAGACACGTATCTCTTGTGGCTACTGGACTGTGCCAGATCCTACAGACTGGCCCAAGCCTCCCTTTGATCATCTGTAAGGGAAAATCAGTACATTTGATTAACTTATTAAGTGTACAAACAACAGTAATAATATACTGTAGTGAAGGTTACTTTGCAAAACTTAAATATTTGAAGAAGACTCAACACTTTGTGTCTTAATAAAGACACATTTTTACAGTAACGGCAGGTTTTTGGTGTATGCTGTCGTAGCTGCTGCAGAGGTAAGGGTCATCTTGCCGTGTTTTTAATGCAGAAGGTAGCGTGTAGAGCTGCCACCTTGGCTGGGGTCAGTCTCAGGGTGTTGGCTGAATAGCTGAGAGCTCGGCTGTGACAAGTGGACAAGCAGTGTGACAGTCTCCATGCTAATGTGTCTGCAGGAATTTGCACAGGGGAAACAGGGCACTGATGAGAGCAGCAGAATAAATCAAAGTGTGAAAGCAACTGCAGTCAAATGTCACACCCAAGTAGTTAGTGACTTGGCATGCGGTTTGGAAATAGGTAGGGTTACCTGTCAGTGTGGCATTTTCTTTCTGTTGCTAGAGCATGATGTTATCTAAGGGTAAAACCTAAGGAGCACAGATGGTTGTTATACAGGCCTGATTCTCTAAACCCCTATCACAGCAAAATTATTCCATTGACATAAATAGGACCACTCCTATCGTTAAGATCTCAGTTATATTCTCTAATTATTTTAGTACTTGTAGTTTTATTGTTTCATGCATGTAAATATCTATGCACCTTAAAGTATAACATTATCTGGGGGACAAACCCTTGACATTCCTGACAGTCACTGGGGTCAAAGTCATTGTTTAGGACTGCAGGATACAAATCTTGCTTGGAAACATTACCCTTGCACTTTCTGGACAAAGAGATACAGGTTCTGATTTGACTTTACTTTCTCTGCTTGGGAGCCACCAGCCCAGAGTCCTCTGCCTGACCAACACTTAATGCTTCCCCTTGGTTTGCGCACAGGCGTTGAAGGGCACTGAAGATTTGTGGAGCAAGAATTTAAATTGTAAACCAAAGTAATGGAAAGAAAACAGATCAAAATTTAGAATCAAGCATTATTTTTTCTTACCTATTCCAAACTTTAGTCTATGTATTATGGTGAAAATCTCTTATCTTTTCCTGAACTATTGACCGTTTGCATATGAATCATGTTTGTGGGTGCTATTTCTGTTGGCAGGCAAGCCTCTATGCTCTGTGAAACCTTCATACGCAGAGGAACACACAGTTTGATCTGTTTCCCTTACCCCATGCACTAAGGAAACAGTCCGGCTGGCTTCAGGATTATCGGAATCAAAGTAAGAGAAAGTTGCCTTCGGATGGAAACCTTGCAGCCAAGAACCTGACTCAATTGCATAACTTTATGTCAGTGCCTTGCTACAACTCTGGGTAATTTTGGCAAGGCAGCTTTATGCAACTTAGTTATAAAACACCTCCCTTCTTTCTTCTTTTTGTATGTTTCACTGATAGTTTAGGATTGAAGACAAGCTCTCAGATGTCCATTCTATCTAAGCAAGGTAAAATATTGAATCCCTGCTTCTCTTCAGTTTTGAGAAAAAATCCCATTTCTTAGAAATCTTTGCATATAAGCTGGGCAATTCAGCTCTAAGCCTAAATTTTCCTCACCTCTCAATTGTTTGTAGGATTTTTGACCATTATTTAGACCTTCTCATTGACAGTATGCTATTTTTTTTTTTTTTTGAAAATACCTTTCCTCCAGGAAAACCTGCAGTGTTGGAGTTGCAGCTATGTCATGCTTGGGGGTTTGAGATCTTCAAGGATTAACTCATACTGGTACGAGGCAGCAGCAGACTGGTTACACAGAAATGCCCCTTAGTGTTTGAATGCTGGGTTGCCTCTAATTGAAAACACGTTATGAAGTCTCTGAAAGGATAAAAAAATTGCAGCATCACTGATTTTCATTATAGCTGTCACCGTCACACCATGGATTCAGCTAGCTGAGCCATTTGTTATGAATAACATTTAGTTTGAATTCTGGTATTTTTAATTGAGTAACTATGAGTCCTTTGTCATTATTTTACCAGAGATGGATTGCAGTGATTCTGTCTGCAATGTTTCTGGGTCATACTTTATTTAAGAACAACATAACCACCTGCAAATATTTTGCATTCTTTGGTGCTGTTTACTGCAGCATTCCCCACTAGTAGGAGCATATTTCATCATGAAATACAGAAAAGAATATTGATATTAGTCCTAGGTTCTCAAATACAAAAGCCATGAAGAAAAAGAATGAACCATTTTCACAAATAACAGACCAGCCCAGAGCTCCTCTTAGCAAACAATGCAAAGAGACTTTATATGTCTGTCTATGAAGAAAAGAGGCTATCCACTTGGTGGTGGTGGTTTTTTGCCTTTTTTTTTTTTTTTTTTTTTTTTCCCCACAAAAACATTTTTGCCTCTGGTATAAGGGAGCATTCATCACTGCCCTTTATCTAAAGAAGCCAATCCATAGAAATTGTTGGAGTCAATTTCCTGGAGTTCCATCTGAAGCTCAGTCCGTGTCTGTGTAACTCCGTAACTCATCTGCTGATGGAGAGGCGCATATGCCTATTGTGCAAGGCTAACCAATGGCCAGGCCTATCACCCCGATTAATACAAATTGCTGCTAATTAAATGAATAATTTTTAAATATTATTTAGATTAATAAAAATTGCCACAAATAAGCAAACTGTAATCCTGACTGCAAAGAAAACTACAGTATGAACACAGAGTCAGGGAATAATTTTTGACATGTAGACTTAAAAGGCAAGTTACTTACTTCCTTTCTTTTCCCTTACTGTGCCTCACGTAGTGACACAGCATTAGGAGCAGCACGGGGGACACATCCTTGTTCTGGTCCTCTAAGAGTGGACAGTAACTTCTCTGATGCTCCTGCTTGCCTGATTCTTCTCTCACACCAGATCTCCTGCCTGTGGTGGTGATGCCATTCATTACTGTGCATCTCTAGATGTATAAGTAATTCATCTTACCCATTCTCTTTACCACATCTCCAGAAGAACCATTCCCCTTTCTGACTTACTGCCATCGCTTCTGAACACCATCATACCCTGAACATCACTGGACAATCCCCCTTGTGTATTTATTCTACCAAAAAAAAACACCTGTTCTTCAGTTTCCCTAACTTCTCTGTAACTTTCTTCCTGCCTTGCTTTCTCTCTTCCTCCCTGTGGTTCTGCTCACTCTGTGCTTCCACCTGTCCCTGTGTTTTTTCCTCCTCTTTCATTATTCTGCCCATACCATCAACCCGTAACCTGGGGATACTGGAAATGCTGGGAAAACAATGCTATGGAATGAACTCTCAGTACTACGTTGGTTTCCAGCTCATTCTACTAACAGGCATATGGTGTTAATCTAAACTGTCCAACACCCTAGTGGGAGAGAAGTTGCACCCAGAGGAGTATTACAGCACTTTACCTGGTAGATGCCAACATATTTATTGATATGGAATCTCTTTTCCTCCATATAAACCACTGAAGCTTCTCTCTGTGGCGTTCTCTTGAATAAGACATAACTCTATTAAAATATTTAATGAAAGTTCAGTAAGTTTTGCCATGGCTAGAGTTGCATTCTTTATTCAGGAAAAGTTATCACTGAGGACTTTAGAACTTTAAAGTAATGAATGACTTGTGTATTGTGTTTGGCCAGCTGAACACACATTACAACTTTATGAATAATTTCTGAGGGCTATGCATATGTGTACACACATGTATATATGTGTGTATATTTGATTTTCATCTCTAAAACCTCTATTTTTTTTGAAATATTCCTAAAGAGAATACTTAAATACAATTAATACTGACACATGAAAGTAATAGAAAGCAGGGCCAAAGTAAGGTATTACTTGAATTAGCCTTCAGATAATCCTGAAATGTGTTAGAATGTCAAGACAAAACTGGAAAGAAATTATTTAAAATGATAGGAGATATTTGAAGAAAAATCATCAAAGTTTCCTTATTTGTCTTTTGAAAATAATCTTTTGAATCTGATGTCCTACAGTTTTAATCAAACGCCAATATAAACACAAAGAACAAGGGTTAAAGACAATTTAAAAAAAACATCCCTTGGAAGGGTAGAAGCTGTTTGGTTTTACTCTCACAGAGAAAACTGCATTCAATTCAGTCAAGCACTGCGTTTTCAAAAATGTTGTGGTTCTGGCTTGTTTCCACAAAAGAGTAAAACTTCAAAGTTAAGGATCAAGCCTCCAATATTTGGTCACAATCTGACACAGTTGGGTAAAATTAAGGATGGTAACCCGTTGTGATAGACAGTGGGGAGGGGGCGATCTCCACCCCTGGATTTCCTTTCTTTTGCTGATTGAATCATAACAAATTCAGGACATCGATGATTTTTTTTTTTTCCCTTTTGGAAGTAAGTAAGTAAAAGCCTTCTAGAAATTCTGCACACATGTATTGGTAATTAAACATTTGCTGATCATTCTGTACCTCTAAGATAGCTACCAGACCTGACTGCTCTACCCTGGTGACCTGTTCTGTGTTCTTTGTGTCTGCAGGTCTTTACGAGCACTCTTCTTTTTCAGCTGGCTGGCGTGGGGCCACGATCACCATATCCAGTAAAGTAAGATGCAATACAGTGGTTTGTTGGCCTTCCTCTAATATGCTCAGAATATGAGAATAAGAAAGGTTCACAGAGGGAAACATCTTAAATAAATCTGTTGTTAGAGCTTGAAAAAGCAGGCAATGTTTTCGGCTCAGAGCCAGTGACATTTAGTGCAATTTTCTGTAGCAATTCAATGGGTATGCAGAAAAGATTGTTTGGGGGAAGAAAAATCACACGGGTTGTTACATCTTATAGGTTAAAAATTTTCTATCGCCATCTGTTCTTTAAAGGGAAAATTGAATTTTTTGAGAGTATTTTCTCCAGAAAAAAAAAAAAAAAAAAAGTATCTGCATTCTGTAGAAAATTAGGGCTATTCATCAGAAAGCCAAACACCTGCAAGCCAAATAGTTCTGGTTGAAAGTATTGATTGGGAGAGCTGCTGCTGCACCTCTCGGGAGGATGGCAGTTTGCTGCTTCGTTTTCATGCCCTCTGTGGTGGGGCTCACACGAGCCACGTCGTTACTCCCTGACATGGCTGAACTCAGGTAGGGACAGGAGCCTCTGCAGCCAAATGGCAGCAGCACGTGGCAGCAATGCTGTGTGAAGCAGAGCCTGGATGTGAGCTGCTTCCTCTCTCCTCATGCAAGGCTACAGCCCAAGTGCAAGCAAGCCAGGGCGGTGTGGATGCTCAGGCAGTTTGGGTTCCAGGCTCGGGCTCAGCTCATTCTGATGCAGCACCACAGCAATGTCCCTCATCACCAAAGTCTACCACTTACATGGCTAGAGGAGCATTCCTGACTAGGAGTTTTCAGATGAAACCTCTGTTATTTCACCATTATAAAAAGAAATCCCTTCAGCTTTTCCAATTAAAAATAAATCAATATGCTCTAATAGCTTTTGGGAAGTAATGGGCCTGACTGCTCCATTAACCTCCAAGAGGCATACTTGGAGCGAGGTTACCTACAGCTGGAGCTTCGCAGTATGTGAAATTTTGGTCAATATTCTAACTACTAGTTTTTTTTTCCAGAATTTTATTTTGGTTTTATTCAAATCCAGATTAAAAAAAAAAAAAAAAAGTTGGCAAAACAAAAAATAATCAGGAAAAGTAACTTTTTTTGTTCAACCCAAAATATTTATTTCAGCTTCAAAGGAGTGGCTTCATTTTTGGACTTGGGCTGTTTCACACATTTCAAAGCTTTTTTCTTTTTAAATTTAGGCCAATTTAAAAATGACAGTCAAAAGTCTTTGTTTTGAAATGGAAGTGTTTTGGCAGTTCTAGAATGAAACACTCCATTTTGAAAATACTAAAATGAAGTGTTTTGACATATTTTTTTTTTTTCTCTGCATTGTTTCATCTGGGTCTACTTGCTAAATTCCATTCAAATTCAGGAAGTGTACCGCTCCCTCTGAAATTCATTTGTGTGGTATATTTATTATTTGTCAGAAAGCATGAGTCATTAAGCTCTGCAACAGTTCAACTTTAAATAACAGGAGAGAATGCTTAATAGGGAATTGATCGTATACAGCTATGTTTCTCACTCAGCTTATAATTACTACTGTAAAGGAGAGCACCCAGCTCTGCAGAGCTGCTTTGCCCATGTGGAAGAAGCAGTGGCAGACAGTCCCCAGATCCTTCAGCTGGTGCTGCTTCCTCCTCTCCGTCATGTAGGCCAGTCTTCTTCCTCCATGAGTGTCTATTTGAATTGTATGCCTTTCTCCAGTGTTTCTGTCGCTGTTTGCTAGGCTCCCTCCTTCTGTTCCTGCCTAAATCACTGCTCCTGCCATTGGTATTTCCTAAAACCTCTGTGAGGAGAAAGCTTCAGACAGACCTTTCACTCCAGCTGGTGTGAAAAATCCTTCTCCCTGCTCTGTTCTGATCCTTCTTCCCCTTCACCACCCCTGCAGAGGCCTTGCTGAAGGACTTAACTCCCATTTATAAGAAGCATCTCTATAAAAATGTTTATCACAGTGTGTAATCTTGGAATGCAGCTGAAAGATGCAAAGTGAGGCCTAGTCCAAATCCTCCAGAAGGACTGCATGTTGAGAGGACAGGTACAAAATGCTTCAGGAGGTATGAGACGTTCCAAAACCCATGCATAAAATTGCTTTTTCCAGCTGTAATCATTAAGCTGAGACAATAGAGTCTTCATACTCCCCAGTAACACATTTGAACTAAAAAGAAAAAAAAAAAGAAAAAAAAAAGAAAAAAAAAAGCCTAAAAGCTTTTTTTTCTCATTTCAAGGCTGCTATTTATGAACATTTAAAGAGTCTAGGTGGTCTCGCAAGAACAGCTGTAAATTATGAAGTTGTAGCCTGAGAAGTGTAGTTTGATAGAAGTTGTTCTGAGGAACAGTCCTGTGAATTTCTTGAGTGTTGCTTATATTGACTGACCGGGAAAAGACCATTGGGGAGGGCAAAAATGTGCCAGGTAATGCTGGTGACACCCAGACAGTACTGACGTTTCCTAGACAAGGCAAGGTCTTCACGTACCACCTACTCATCTCTGGAAAGATGTGGTCTTCTTTCAGGAGGTGTACAATGGAAATTCATGTGTAACCAGGCGGGAAGGAAACTTGAGGAGTCCTCAGTCTAGAAAGATAGCAGAGAAACTTTGAAGAAAGAATTTTGCTGTTAAATATTAGTATATGTGGTTGTTTCACTTCTTATGGTTTATTACTTTTCTTTTTTATTTTTCCCATTAATGAAGACTGGAGTTGAGTACACTCCAACTGGTTTAAATATTTCTAAAGCTATTCACCTGCATTAGAAGCAAACAGCTGGCATACCAACATTTATCTCTTTTTAGGCTGCTCACTTCACCAGGGCTATTCACAGCTTGCACTTTACTAAGGTCGTTGGTATCACTGTTACACTTTTCCTGTATTACATGGGGATCAAATTCCAGTAGTTAACAAGACAAAAAAATATTCTTGGGGGTGGGAGAGGATCTAGGTAGATGAGTGTGTTCCACATGTCTGCTTTATTTCTGGAATTACCGCCTTCATCCACGTGAGAAATAATTGTGATCAAAAATAGGTCTGACCTGCAGTACCACAAACGACAAAGAAATGCTTTTGCAGGGTGCTCTCTGAGTGTTCTGGTCCACCTGGGCCAAAGCACGAAGGGACCTCAACTGCTGGCTACAGCTCAGTGTCTGGGCATTGAGTAGTCTCTGGGCCAGAAGCTGCAGTACTGTAATTGGGAATAGTTCCAATAAAATCAGTTTCTCAATATCTATTCTTTTGAAATTCAAAGGCAGATTTGGCCCACTACACGGACTGAATCCAACTGAAAGCCAGGGACCAGATTCTGATTTGTGGTAAAGTAGATGAGACTTAACTCTATTGCAGTTAATTGGTCTCAATCCTCCTGTGTCTCACGCTGGCATAACTGTTCTGACCTCAGTGGAATTGATCCTAATTTATGCCACTGTAACTGAGATTGCAGCATGCATTGTTTAAATTCTGTTGGGTGCGTCTTCTTCCAGGATGGAAACTATTTGTAGACTATAACAGCCTCTTTCCTAAAATTGAGGCTTGTCATATCTGAAATTTTTGGTGGGGCAAGGGTGTGGGGCAAAGGATATAAAGCCAACTTTGTGCTTAGTGCTACCTTGTATACTTTGAATCCTGCAGTCTCCTGCTAAATTATCAGTGCCTAATTAGGAGACTAGAAAACTCCTGTACTCTCGGTCTAATACAAAGAATTTCCTAGCTCTGTGATCACCCTAAAGGAGGCTGGAGCAGCTTTAGGAACTTGAAATGATAACGTGGTGATTTTGCTCGGGCTTTTTCTTCTTCTTCTTCTTCTTCTTCTTCTTCTTCTTCTTCTTTTCTTCTTCTTCTTCTTCTTCTTCTTCTTTCTTCTTCTCTTCTTCTTCTTCTTCTTCTTTCTTCTTCTTTCTTCTTCTTCTTCTTCTTTTTCTTTTTTTTTTTTTCTTCTTCTTCTTCTTCTTCTTCTTCTTCTCCTTCTTCTTCTTCTTCTTCTTCTTCTTCTTCTCTGAGCTTTTCTGCTAATTGTTTTTTTCTTGCCTCCACAGCTTCTGTTTTTCCCATCTTTACCTATTACATTTCTGAAACATTTGATGAATGGGATGTTGTGCAGCTGAAAGCTCACGTATCTCAAATGGCTCACTCGGTGTGCTCACACTGAACTGCCTGCCTGAGTTGCAGCTGGTTGCTTTTCTCTCAGGACACCATAAGTCTTAAATGCCACATAAAGAAGCCTTCATCTTGCAAGATATATGCATATATATGAGAGTGTATATATTTTATATATATATATATATATATACAAACATATGTGCGTGTACATACACACAAAAAATATACTTTTGGAGTAAAAGGCAAATCTGTCTTCCTTTGCTTGCACTGGAAATACGGATTATCAGGCTGACTTTTTCCCCCGTTAGCAATGAAATTCGGCCAGGAGTCCTAGCACGCCATCAGAAATCAAGCCGTGACCACATCAAGTGTGAATGGCAGGGCAAGGTTATGGCATGTAACACTACGCTGTGGTGACCTGTTGCAGAGTTAGAGGCTGGGAGGTGGGAGGCTGGGTCAGATAACTTTATTGCAAGTGAAGCACAAAGTGAAGCTCAGACCTGTGCTGGCTGTTTACTCTTTCAAGAGGCATTTGGTGAGGACTTTTTATTTTGAGAGCATATTTTGAAAACTGCAGCTGCAGCGCTTGTAGCTTAAATTTCATATTTGAACTGGAATATTTCTTAGTTTTAACTACAAGTGTACCCATGGCATACTCCTACTTATTCTACGGGGATTTGAAAAGCTTTTCTAAAACCTCCTGCACAAAGTCACTGCTGCAAACAGGCCACCAAAGGCAGAGATGTTCAGCTGCTGTGAAATAAAGCAATGCATCACCTAGCCAGTAGCAGCTGCAGGTAGGTGGGTCGTTCCTGCGATCCACTCGAGAGTTGTTCTCAGCAGGAAGTTAGGCACTCTCTTAATAGATAAAGATGTAGGTGAATTCTTTACACCACTTATGAAGTTTCTTCTGCAAATTTGTACTTTTTCTCTTGAAATACTGATTTTTAAAAATATTTTTAGGTTTTCTTATTAATTTATCTTTCCTTTTATTTTTGTCATTTTTAATTTCACTTACTCCTTAGACCTAGTAGCCCAAGAGGTCTGTCTGTTTAATGCACCTCTGAAGGGAATTTGACAGTGTTGTAAGGTAGAGTAAGGAAGATCCTGGTCTTAAAATAGACACAAGACACACGACATAAATCAGCTTCCAGGGTCACATTGAAGCCCTGTGTGAACTTTGCTTTGTGGAGTTGCATATCTGAAGGGCATGCTGCCCCTTTTCCCAGTGTAAACTGGAAAGAAAAGGGCACTTTCAAGACAATCAGAACCAGGGCTGCAAAAGATCTTAGTGTCCCACCCTCTTACAGTGACAAATATGTTCTAATGAAGCTCATTCATCTACTCTGGTTTTCTCATGGTCCAAGATCTTTGTGTGGCATCACTTGTGATTTATCTCACCGTGAGGAGAGGGCAACCCAACTTTCTCACATGGCACTTGGTTGGGAAATATTTCAAATTTAGTTGAAGACATCACCAAAGCCCACAGAAAGATGGCCTTTTGATATTTTGGCCCACACACGATGGGTAAGGTCTAAGTACAATTAGGATTTAGGTGTTTAAAAGGTCACTACCACAGCTGTGCTTCAATACTATAACCCAGAGCTGTACCCTGGCCATATGTATCGGATCAGTGGCAGCAGCACCCTGAGCAGGGAAGTGCCTCATTTGGAAGCTGTGTATGGCCCCAACAAAACACAGGCAGCAGAAATACCACCTCTACCTAGGGTGCAGAGCTGCAGGGAATTACTGAATGCCAGTCCTTGCAAGCACGTGTAGATTAGCAGGAGTGTGGAGCACTTTCTGCCTTCTAGAAAGTTTAAGATGCTGCAGGCAGGAGAGGTCACTAGGACTGCCCCAGCATAGACCCTGGCACATCATCATTTCTGATTGATGTGAGGCTAGCCTGTTCTTAAAACCTTCACAACACAGCACCTCTGTAGCTTTCCAGAAAGCAAGCTATGTCTGTGCTGGTTCTTATCGTTAGAAAGCTTTTCCTGACGTCCAGCGTGAGTCTTTCTTGCTGTCAGTTATGTTGCTCTTACTTGTCTTGTTATCTGCTGAGCACATGGAGATGGAATTAATTTGCTTTTATACCAGCCTCTTCTGTGCACAGACTGTTATCCCAGTCATCTCTTCTCCACTTTAATTATCTCCAGTTTTTCAATCTTACGTTTTCAGTTTTATTTTCTGTATGTTTGGTTCTTCTCAGAGCTCTTTCCCAGTAGCACTCTCACCTTTCACTCCCCTCTTTGTGAAGGACATGTTCAACACTGGACCTGGTAGTTAAGCTAAAGCCTTACCACTGCCCATACCCTCTCCTAAGGCTGACTTACAGTTCTTCCAGTCTCTGGTAGGACCACTTTCACCAGGGGTGCCAATGTCTATTTTCACCACGTAGTTAAAAGAAAAAACAGATGAACTGATGCTAAGAGAACCCAGACGTTTAGCCGTCATATTTTGGTGTCCATAAACAACACTGACTTACATTATCTGAGCACAGTGAACTTACCAGGTTCACAAATGCCCTGGCATTAAAACATCCAAGCCTCCCAATCTGTTTGACTGCAAGTGCTGCTTTTGCCAAGTGCAGGCTGGAACTATACCACCTCCCTTGGATCTGTGTCTGTAAGTCTAAACCTGCTTTGGTGATGTGATGGATATAAGACCCTGGTTTACGAATGATTCATGCATGCATAATTAATACCAATTGTTTAATTAGAAGCGATTGTTGCATGAAGTATTAAAATCATATTAAATCAAATACTGTGATATTTTGGTTTGTGGATACTACTATTTAAAACTCAGTAAAGAAAAGATTGTAATTGCTTCAGTTATATTAAAATGCACCAATAGTACATTACATTCAGTGCTGTCAGCTCTGACTTACTCTAAAATAGAAAAACATGTTTCATTGACTTGAGGCATTGCAAAATGTTCATGAAGGTATCCCAAGTAACAACGTAATTCAGGTTTATAGACACAATTGATTTTATAGGTATAACAGTTGAAATTTAACTCATAAAACCTGAGCAAATAATGCTAATTGGCAGTATTTTGAGAAGCAAAAGATTTCATTGCAATCAAATTTGGATAGTGTCTTTTCTATTCTTACCATTCTCTGCTGGTTTGTTACTCTGCTCCCACATTTTCAGCTTTGCTGATCTCTTTGGTTAGACTTGACTGTTGGAGGAAGAGAATGAACATATTTTACAGAAGAAGATCTTACTATTATATCTTACTATGATAAATCATACTATTCCATTTAAATTGTTCTCATTTTATTCAGCCTGGCCTTCAGACTTGTTGCTGCATGTTTCCATCTACACCTTGGTCATATGTTTACTTCATTCATTGTACAGCAGAAATAACATATTACATTATTAGAACTGAGAGATTCTAAAAGTTTTTGAGACTGATTACTACGGTGGCATTGATGGTGATGTACTTTTGTTACTGTGCAGTGGAAGCCTTTCAGAGTAGAATGGATTGGAATAATTATTTTTCTTACACTTGGTTTACTAAAACCAGGCAACCCTCATTTCTGTTACCATCATTTGGCGTTTACATTGCAGTAACATCAAGAAGTAGAGCTCCATTGTTTAGTGAACATTCTGTTTTGTTTCGGTGTGTTGGTAAATCCCCTGCCTCAGTAAGCTGATGAGAAAAGACAACCGAGATGGATGGTTATTCACAACGAAGGTTAAAGGCCTTAAAATTTGGTCCCTGTCTGAAAGCTGACAGGGCAGATCATTCCATGTCAATAAAACAAAGTGATATAAAACTGCATTGATTACTGTAGGTACCACATAGTCTCTCCTACTGCTATAACCAAAGCCTTTCCAAAGAATCGCTCTTCTGAATACTGGCACTATACTTGCTGTTTGCATTGGCTTTGTTAAAAATACATAATGCAAGAATAAAAATAGTGCAGCTGTCTTTCAGTGTTGGCATTTCCTAGTCTTGGTGTAGCTTCTGAGGTTCATGCCTCGCTGTGGTGAGTACTCTGAGGTTGGTTTCTTTGGTTGGTTGTTTTGGTTGTTTTTGTAGAAAGCACCTTTGTGCTTTGAATGGAGGCAGCTTACAGGATTGGGTTATCAGAGCAGCAGCTCATGACTTGCATCATTCTGTGTTGACAATGTCTTGGCAAATGAGAGACTGAGAAATTGTTTTGTGATGAAAGCATAAACTATATGGAATATTGTGTCCTTCTGGTGTCCAGGAGACTGCATTTTTTATTGCCTACAATATTTTTTTTCTAACTTCAGCACTGAAGCAGTTTCACTTGGGGAAGTGCTTGCTTCCTTCTGCCTCAGCAGAAGGACCCAGCAATACCCTGAGACCAACGCTTGTGCTTGTCAGATTAAATACCGAAAATGTAGGCTGCTGTGTTACAGAGACTAGTAGTTCCGTTATGGGCTAAGCACAAAAACTGAAAAATTCATCCTGTCAAAAGAACTTCAACTTCAGGGTAGGTATTCAAAGAGTTGATGTCAATGAAGATTCAAATTAGACTTCAGGTAAAGGTCTCTGGAAGTGTAGATGGATACAACTTCTTAGGGAAGTTGTGGAATGCCTATTACTGTCTTATTTAAAATAAAATAAAATCTCCCACAAAACACAGTCATCATTAAAGCTAAAAGCAAAGACCATGGAGATTTGACTTGTTGCTGAGGACTTCTCACAGCCTCTGTTTCTGCTTTCTGGGTGAAATCTGGAACTGGTGCTGTGCTCCTCTCAGTTGGATAGAGTGTACAGATCTGTGTGTTGGTACTGATTTGTCTTACTACCTAAACTGTGCTCTATAAAATTATATTTCTGTGGCCTGCTCTTTCACGGGTCTATTTCTTGACTGTTCCCTGATGTAATACACAGTCATTCAAAATACCAGTGGGACTGGCCTCTCCCAAGACACCCCCTACAGATTGTTCCCTAACTACTGATTTCTACTATTTTAATGTCACAAAGGCTCCTGTGTTTTGACATGAAAAGTTTTATCACTCTAAAAATGAATTACAGTATTCCTCCAATCATAAAATGACATTATGAAAGCAGCTCTTTTGCTGATGTGGTGACTATAGGGTTGACGTTATCCTGGTAACACAATTTGACTGGATATATTTTTTGGCATCTAGGAAACAACGACACTGATGGAAACTGATGGACCCAGTGTCAGAAAAACGAAACAACCAAAACCTACACAAACTGACTGCAGGAGGACACCCAGCAAATTAATAGGTGGACTGTGAAAAATCCCATTTCCAAAGGGCAAAGTCAATAAAGAGATACAAGACAAGAGTCTAACAAGACAAGTTTTTTGTTAGACAAGAGTCTAACAAAGAGATACTGAAGGGAATTTTAAAATTGTGTAGATCTGGACTGAGGAAGAGGGAGTTTTAACCAGAATAGTTGACATTTAATATTCATGTTTGTATGTCTGCCTTAGCCTTCCAATATAATTGTATTCATAATGTGGAGTGCCTCATTATTAAGCATCCTTTATCTTGTTCATACTTTTAGTCTTTTTCTTAGCTTCCAACATAAACATGTTCCAGAGTACTGTGAACAAAATGCCGTCCTCAGGAGGCCTAGTATTTGTAGACATATTTTGTTGTGGGTGTTTCATTGCAGAAGACAAGACCTTTTCTTACTTTCCTCAAGGGCCTTTGTAAATATTTCTGCTTTCATGTTTATAAAGTGCATTTATATATAATCTACCAGATCTCTGGACTGGGAGATTTAAAATAATAATAAAAAAAAATGGTTTGGGAATCAGCTATATGCAAACACTTCCATATATTTTGTCCGCTCTGGAGTGAGCATTTGTATGTATCATAGATTGGTCGCTTTTCCCTGTCATTGAGTGAGAATGTCATAGGTAAGAGATTTGTGACAGTGCTTAAGGCAGAACTGTGATAAGTAACACAGTGCCAAGACTTCAGTATTAGCACAGTCAACAAACTCCTCCAAGTAAATGATAACACTTACATATTTTGTCACCTGCTGACATCATGTTTCCATTTGTACTGACTCCAGAATCAGACTATATCTAAACCCAGACAGAAAGAGTTAATTATTCTGATGGTTTTGAGCAGTCTGGGAAGTCCCTGAGCAGCAGATTTTGGAAGCTGGGAGATTGGTGTGGCTAATATGTACTTATTGTTCTGTTATATCCTTCTGTAGTCAACTAACTGTGGACCACTATTGTATGCAGAATACATATTGGAAAGATGGACATTTGGCCTTCTCCAGAATGGCCATTCCTATTGTTCCATGAAAAAAAGACCTACAAACAAAACCCAATCAGTCATCCAAAGTCATCAATAACAAGAAACAATCTTAGCAAAGTGATCCTGAAAGAAAACAAACAAATAATAATAATAATAAACTGAAAATCAAGCAAAAGAAAAAAAAGTTTCTGTCAAAGTGACTTGGCTCAATTTTCCTCAGTTCTTGGCTAGAACATTTCCATTGATAGAGTTGCTAAGTGCATTCTATTTACAAATATAAACACTTGATTTTGATCAGCAAAAATGCATCAGTACACTTGAACAGTGTCAATGATGACATAATTACACTCACAATTTCCTCTCTCTAATGATTTTTAAATGTCAGCAGTCATTTTTTGTCTAATTGTAGCCTGCATGTCAGCACTTCCTCTTAAAACAGCATGTTTCTCTCTGCTGGAATTTCACACCTCTCCACTCAGTCACTCACTTCACCAGTGAAGATAATGAAGATGATGTAGGGCTTCAGGATATTTTCACTCCTGTGCTGCTTTACCATTTAACATCAAGCAGGCAGAATAAAGTTTCTTTTGTTGTAGTGTGTGTGGTTTTTTGTTGTCTTTTTTTTTTTTTTTTAAGTGCAGAGTTTGATCATTTAGGCTGTAAATAATTATTTGATTTGAATGAACAAATCAAGTCTTCATTTCTCTGGCCCCCTGCTGGTGCTGTGCTAATAACCTGTTTGGTTATTAGCATGGGCTTATGTTAAAAATATTCTCATGCATCTATGTTGTAACCTTATTCGCTGGAGGAGAAGGCTTATCCTGCAATGCCAGACAGTTTCTTGATCTGTTCAGTGTTTGACGTGGTGGGAAGCCAGATGACACTTTCTCTGCAAAGGCAGCATGTTTAGCGATGCTCCTGCTAGTGGCTTGTGCAATGGCCTAGAAAGTGACTTATGAAATGCTATTTTGCATGGTGCTAGGCCTCCAGAGCCCACAGCATAACAAATAGGTGCATCTGGAGTTCATCTCAGTGCCCTCTTCCTCTTTCCACAGATCACAGACTGCATCATCAGGTTTATGGAAGTGTATCACTCGTGCAATGAACTGGAAGACCTGCATTGATGTTAGCAGCAAACATTTTCCACTCATCTGAACGTAAACTGAAGTTGGAAATGGGGGCCAAAGAGGCCTCCCTCAATCTAATTTGCTTGCGACTCCATGTCTCTGATGATGCTTAACTCTAGGGTTTAGGAGATAAAGCTTATAATTTACTGGCCCATTTATTATCAAAATAAATGAAGAGCCACAAAGAATGCATACAGTGAAATTAAATTAAGAAATAATGCTGAGATGTCTGATAAAAAAGAATACTATCAAATACATCTAACTAAACACACGCAACCCTGTTTGTCTGTCTCAATGGGTCCCAAAAGATGAATAAATAAATAACGTGGTGTCAGGGGTGAGGCGGTCTGAAGGCCATGATAACTCATATGTTATGTGTCCTCTGTGACATTAGCACACAGACGTGATGCATATATGCACACATACCTGTGTATGTGCCCACAGGTACATGGGAGATTGTGTGTATATTCATACGGACAAATGCTAAACTAGTTCTCTAAATTTTTGTTAGTTACGCTACAATTTGTATTGTACACTTTAATTTTTCCTTTTTGATTAAAATGGCTCCTCAGAAATTTCCTGTTGGACAGGAAAAAAGTTTTTTAACAATCAAGGCCTACCTGCTTCTGAGAAGTATGCATGACTAGAACGATCTGAAAGCAGGTGCTTTTGGGTCACCCCACTGCATACGGCTGTCCTCAAGGACAGTTTCATTAAGGAGCAAAGCAAACCAACGATGCTAACAACCCAGCAATCAAGAGGAAAAGAAAACAAATTATTTGAGCACTTCCAGAAGAATATGGCTACTGAAGCCAGAGGAAGACCTGACATGGGGAACACAATTGGTGACACTAGCTTGCCTATGTCTATCTTTGAGAGAAAAGGAGCGAGTCAAGAACTGCTAAGACTGAAAACAAAAAGATTGTGTGAGAGATGGACCTAGAAAGCAGAGACACTGATCTAGAATTTTCTCCCTAGCCTTTCCCTTCCTGTTTTATTCTGGAGAGAAAAGGAGGAGATAAGATTAATTTAAATTGTGTGTAATACGCTCATAGGGATCTTGGCTATACCAAACCTTTACCACTAAGTTTTCTTTTCCTATGAGCAGAATCCATTTCTATGCACTTCACTATAAAAAAGAGCAACGTGTCTTCTCCCAGTTGCTCAGCAAAAGCTAAATTGAGAAAAGGAGAAGGAAGGAAAGAGCCTTTCAGGAGTCTTTGGCAGTTCCTGGTGGTTTGTTGGAAGTAGTGAAAAGGGTTTTCTTTAGGTAAAGAGACTACTTTGAAGAGCAAGGACATCTGTTTCTATAGCACTGCAAAAAGCAGTTATACTCATCCCTCTGATCCTTTAGGCACATGTGCAGAAGACAATGGAAACACTACACAGAGTTACCTGAGCTAATTCTCAATTACCTAGCAAGGTGTTTTGGACTTTATTGCTGAGGTTCAGTGTTTTTGGTTTGAACCTCAGGCTTTTTAATAACTTATAAAACCATAGAATTAGAAGGGACCCTCAATATTTAAAAGGAAATTTGGAAAAGGAAAGGGGAAATGGAGTTTTCCATTTCAATGGATCAAAACTATTTGGTTATTTCATGTTACACATACGAATCAAGGTTATGTTTTACATTACAGCCTTAAGCATTCCTATATTTTCAGACAAATTAGTAAATGATGCCGAGAGACTATCATATTGTTCATTTAGGGGCTAACGTTGGTAAGGTCAGCCTGCAGGAGTACAGTCCCCATACCAACTGAAATAGGTTTATGGCTTTTCAAAATAAGACTGTTACAGCCTGTGCTGTTTGGCAGATTAAGCATGATTCAGTCCCTGCATACAGGGCTTCTGCTGCATCTGAAGGTGCTTGACAGCTCATAAATTCATGCCAAAAGTATTTCAAGTTGGCCTCTCAGAAAATGATGCACATTACATTAGAGCCCACATCTGAAAACTTCAGTTGATATGCTTCATATGAACTTGAATTGAACCTCAACCTCAGAAAACAGGGCATGCTAAAGCATAAAGACAGCTGAATGGTAACCATGACAACCGGCCATCCAAAACCCATATGTATAGCCAACATTTATATATACCAGGCGGGCTAACACATTATTTTGTGCACTTATTAATATCAGTTCATGCTGTTTGCATTATTTTTCACCAGTGAAACCATAAGTTATGCAGGTCTTTTCAGATAACCTGTTAATTTACCTTTGCTGCTTTTTGCCCATCTGACAAGGTGGATATAAAATGCATTCAGCCAAAACATTTTAAGTTTTAGAACTGGATATCATATGGGCTCAAAAATGTTAAGTTGCACTTTAAAATTTATTTATTTTGGTAACCTTGGTGTTATGATTATAGGTTGTGTTTCACTGACCCATAATATTGGCTATGCTATTTTTACATTTTTTATTGTGCCAAAAAAGTGATTTTTTTTTTTCATACCTTTGCTTTATGAAGAGGGCTGCCAAGATTTCAAGTAGCTCACCATACTGAATGAGACTTTAGACTAGCTAAGTGTCTATTGTTTTTTTCCTTAATCCGACACAGTTAGTCTTTAGTATGGACCCTTGTAGGCACTGATGTAAAATGCTTTGTGTCTCATTTTTAATAAGCCATTTCACCCCAACCAGCGTACCTTTTCTTTGACTAACTTGAGAAATACAGCTCTTTCCATCAGCTTGAATGGAAAAGATGTTTAGTTTATTTTGAAATACCCCATCAAGGGGCATTTTGTCAATGAGGATTTTCTAATATCTAATTGGCATCAAAAATACTTTTGCTGCCTGCACATGGCTCCAGTGAATGTTTGTATAAAGTAACTGAACCCCCATCTCCGACCTGAAATGCTAAAGCTACAGGTGCAATGCCGAGGGCTGAATATTGATGACCCAGCCTTCTTGGGTTGTATCAGGGTAAGGCTTGTGGTAGCTCTGGAGTTCATGTGTCATCTTTTCTTTTGACATCACATTGCTTTTCTACCTTCTTGCATATTTACTTTACAGTATAGACACAGCATTTATTATTTATTTGGAGACCTAATGAAATGCAGTTACAATGTTCTTCTTTCCTCTCACAGAACTAGGGTGTAAATAGTTCAGGTACTATTGGAGTCACTACGGAGAGAGGGAGAGAGAGAGTTTTTGTTTGCTTTTAATATATATAAAATGCAGTCCAGTCAAGACATGTCTTAATCCTTTAACTACCTGACATATATCTTTGGGATCAGCCACTTCTGTTATATTTCACATATGCGAGAGAGA
Organism: Oxyura jamaicensis; assembly: GCF_011077185.1. Lineage (NCBI taxonomy): Eukaryota > Metazoa > Chordata > Aves > Anseriformes > Anatidae > Oxyura > Oxyura jamaicensis. Next base: position 3,919,839 of record NC_048901.1, read on the forward strand.
TAGTTAAGTCAGCTGCACCAGTGCAAAATCTCTGCTTTTGTGCATATCATTCTTAGCTCACCTGGTACACTTCCTAGTTGCACACTCTACTGAAAGCCTCCCTCAATGAATCTGTGGTCATAGAATTTATTCCACTCTTTGTTTTGGGACGTAGACCCACCTTGCATCTGTCCTGACCTTGGTAGCAGTGCTTGCAGTCTCAGAATAGTCATTTTAAGTGAGACTTACCCATCCTGCAGTAAGTGCATCCTAACCTTAGATGTTATCTGGTCTTTAATTTGACTTGACTTCCCCTGTCTAGAGGATATGGTTGGCTTTTCCCAGACTACAACCTGAGTGTAAGATAACATCTAAGCAGTATGGATAAAAAGAGTGCCAATATTTGACTATACGTTGCTGCTCAATTTAGCAGCTTGTTGTATAGATGCCATTATAACAAATGGCATAGGAGTTTAAAGAGACCTCCGAAACTTGAGCTGATGCAGCTCGCCTGTTTTAAACACACACTTCTATTTCTTGTCTTTTCAAAATAATGAGAGCCAAAAAGGAAACTTTCTTTGCTCATTCCCGGTGCTTATTCCAGGTTATGTATAGGTTAAGTTGTATTAATTCTCAGATGCTGGACTGACATATAGATGATAGTTGTTGGGTGTATCAGTGACAGCTGAAGCGATCGTGGCACCTGCCTTTTATTGATTTTTTTTCCTATCTAAATTATCGCTTCCTTAGTGTTTGAAACTCTTTCTTACCCGGGGGAAAGCAGGAATAGAAAACCCTGTAAATTTTATCATATCCATTTAGATGTACATCCCCCGCTCCTTCCTTCATCTTGCACTTATTGCATGAGTGGTACTATAAAGTTACCATGAGCGAGAGCTAAGGACACAACTACACATCGTTTATTGTCCTAGTACTGAGACATTCAAGAGCCAGTGACACCCTGCAGGCTTTCATAGACAGAAGACTCATGGCATGAGCAATAATGACCTGTCAAGCTGTCCTCTTGCTGTGACCCTTCCTCTGTCTGTTCAGTCCATGCACTGGCCTTGAGCTCTCTCAGGACACGTGCTATTGCAATGGCAACAGTTTGCAGCTGCTGCTGGCACCAGTGATCCTGCCATCAGCTTCTGTAACTGAAGGCTGTTCAAGCCACCGAGCAGAATTTTAGCCTGGAATTGGTCCTGGCATAATAACTGTTTGGATGTCACCACCACATTGAAATTGCATAAGACATTTTTTTTTATTATTATATATTTTTTAATCTATCTAATGCCATCATGCTCATTCCATCTTACATGCAGTTGGCCTAAGAAAACTTGATATTAAATGCAGCGTTAGCTGGAATTTGTGTTGCAGTAATGCTGTAAAATCTTGAGAGGAACAGGGTATGTATAAACAGCAGAACATGCTAAGACACCCTGTCTCCTCCCAACCAAGACAATGCCTCCACACCACACAGAACAAAGCTAAACAGTTCCCAGCTCCACTGTGAAGGTGTCACCATGTCAATGTGGTGCTGTGCCTGTGCTGGCCTTGGCATGGTGCCACACTGATATGATATGATCCACAGTGGCTGGTTTAGTGCAAAACCCAAGCTATCTGTAGCAAGATTTAAATTCTTATTTGTAGAGAAAAGGGGAAAGAGAGGTTCCCTGTCACACAGTCCTTTGTGAAAAGTTTCTGCTTGCCCAAATGCTTAGGGTCTTTAGGAGAAAAGGAACAGACTGACTTCTCCAGTAAATTGGGAAAACACACCCTTTACTGCTGCAGAGGTTCCCAAATGAAGCACAGCTGGATGGCTGCCAGTGCAGCCTTAGTACAGTAGTTGGCTAGGGAACAAGGATGCCCTGGCAACCACGCATTAGCAAGGCTGCTGCATAATCTTTAGCAAACTGTTGTGTGCTAAGCCTGAGGGTGGAGGAGGGCGGTAGTCTCTGCTTCCCAGTGATTTACGTAGGAGCTGCTGCAGAGGAGCAGGTGAGCACTCTCCATAGATGGAGAGAATGGTGTAGTGATGGAGCCTTAGATGTTTAAGGCTAACGGGCTTTAAAAAAAATGGCGGGTGTACTTACTTTTTTGTATCTGCTTGAAGCTACAAAATACAGCAATGGTCTTCACCGTCATGGGATGGATGATCTAAGGGAAGGTGACACGGGCTCCTTTTGAGAAAAACAAAATTAAAGCTTATGAAGGGAAAGGGAGAAATTGTGAGTTATGAAAGGTAATTGCTTTAGACTGCACTTACATCTGTTTGAGCTATGCTTTAGTTTCGCAACCTTCAACTCTTCCTTTGTGCAAGTGTGCATCAGTGCACTGGTAGTAAAGCACTAGTCGCATGTTTAACAAGGGTGCTGGTGGTTTCTCTTGCTGTCCTACAAGCCATATCAGGTGACGTATAGCCCGAGGAAGCAAGGTAGGCTCTCGTCATACAACTGCTAAACCCCTTTTGATGCCAGCCCACCACCACCTACCCCAGGCTAAAGCTCTCCAGGAGATGTCACTACTTCTTTCATACACACAGACTACTAATGGAAAACAATAGGGGTCAGACCATTGTCTTGAATAAACTGCAGCATACCAGTGGTGCCTGCAACCGTAAGAACTGAGGCCTTGTAAGTGTGTTCGTTAATTTTGCCTGCTAATGACAACCCAAAAACTACAGCAGCTCTTTGTGAGGTTCACACGAGCTCTGGTGGCTTCCAACACCCTACGTATGCATTTAGCTGGAGGTTCCTCTTCCAAACCTTTGTGTGATGGGAACAGTGCCTGCTAAGGGGCAATGTGATACCATCACAAGAGACCCCAGTTCACTGGGCAGCAGAATAAACTCTCAGGCTATATTTCACAAAGATGGTGTACATATTATTTCATCACATTCGTTAATATTTATGGAATATTTTAATTTCTCAGAGGAATCATTATAAAGTTGCTATGGACATTGTGATTGCTATAATAACTGACAGGAAAAAGATTGTATTCTATTCTCTACATAAATGCTAATATTGTTTTGTTTCTTCTCTTAAGAGTACTCGTGCTTTATAAAATTCATTTTATATTTGTCCTTGTGTGCTCTGATCTCTAGAAACTTTACAATGATCTTAAACACTGATGTTTGGGTTGTTTTTTTTTTTACAGTCTTCTTTTCACACAGACTTCTATGGAAGGTTTGCTAATGGTATGCACATTTGTTTGAATTAAACCCTTTAATGCTAGGGGAGGAGATCAGTTTGACATGGAATTCAACTGCTCTTGTTTTTTTAAGGAGAAAAGAACTGGTGGATTTAAGAGTGTTTAAGTATATCTGGTTGACTGAACTGTTTCCTCAAGGAAGTATTCATTCAGTCAATGTTCTCAAGGGTTAAGAAAACAGAAACCCATAGTTTTAGTGAGTTGTTGTTCTGTACGTTGCCAAGGGAACTGTAGCTGGAATGTTTAAATGTGTTGTTCCTCCCCAAACCCACAGGAGTGGAGCTTGAGTGTCTTGGTGTGCTCTAATCCTTGCAATTAGCTTCTGTGTGGTGGCGGGCTCACGTGGCTGCATCAGACCAAATACTTGTTAGTTAGTGGCACTGGGTAACATTCCCACCGTTCTGGATGGACCATCCTCATTAGCTATGTGAATCACAATCTAAAGCAGAAAATGAAGAATATTAAAAGCCTCTCTTAATGCCTCTCCCTGGACACCATGGACTTCTTTTAGAAATGCACATTGTAGAAATTAAAGATCTCCAAGGAACACTCCTTAAGATTTAGGTAAGAGAAATCATGAAGTGAATCGCTTGATCTTGACACAGGTCTTTAGTATTTATATTGTCTTACCTCAAGTGCAACTTTACTTAGGTTCACTGGTATATATTTGGAGGAAGTTCTATTGAAAATAATGTTCAACAGAGGAAGCAGATTTTAGCCTTGTTTCCATTTTAATGGTTAGTCTCATGTACTGCCAACAGCTCTGTCTGCAGACAATCTAATCAAACTCCCCTCGCTGCCAAATCAGTAACTGTAAGAAAAATCTATATCTGAATCTCTTTATCTGTAGAGTTCTACTGTGATTTGGGTCCTTCAGGAAACTGGGAAAAATCACAAGGTCCAAACACTTTTCCAAAACCTTCCACTGTGTCATCACTCTCAAATATTGGTCCTCAGCTGCCACCATGCCTTTTCATGAGAGGCCAGCAACGTCTAGCTGAGCCAAACCTAGTTGAGTGGCAGTAAGCCCCTGGTTGAGTCAGACCTTTTTCAAAGCAGAAACTGATCCACACTTTGGTTTATGTATTTCTTCTGGTATGCGGTAGGATCTGCATGCAGGGAAATGCTTTTAGTTCTCTATTTGGACTTCCCTGTGTGACTCAACATAAGATTTTTCATACTGTCCTAGATAAATCTTAACATAATTTGAGCCATTTCTCATTCCAATGGTCATGGAAAACAAAGACTATTTCCTCCTTTGCAGCAGCCATTTAAAAGCCTTGTCTTTTTCCTTCCATAGGCTGAGCAATGCTTTTCCAAATCATGTTTTTTAAACAGCTGATCGTAGAACAGAATCATAGAATCATTAAGATTGGAAAAGACCTCCAAGATGATCTGGTCCAACCATCCCGCTACCACCACTATCACCCGCTAAACCATGTTCCTAAGCACCATGTCCAACCATTCTTTAAACACCCCTGATGACTCTTACTGCCTTCTATGGCTCCTAAGGTGCAGGACTTGAGCTGTGGCTTCTGAGACAGAATTAAAGTCTCTGTCTTGTCAGTGCTGAGGCAGATTACAAAAGGAACAGAAGTTCTGTGTACACATCCTACTGTGACATTTCTTCAAGCTTTCTTTGTGCATCCAGATAGAACCATATCTTTCAGTATGTCCTGGTGTCCCTTCACCCTCCAGCTGTCTAAGCTGGGCGTCATCTGAACTGCAGAACAAGGAGGAAGACTGATTCACAGTGTATCTTTCGCAGATCTATGTTCTCAAAACATCCTTCAAGTTCTAACATTCATAAAAAGCAGAAAACCAGACCCATGCGATCAGTGATAGTAAAATCCAGGGGAGAGAATTCAGGGCTTCTGCCAATGGTCAGAGGCCAAGGGCCCTGTGTCCGCTCTGGTCAGAACAAGCTGGCAGTGCTGCAGCTAACTGGGGCATTCTGACAGCTCACGTTTCCCAGCCTCAGTGCTGGCATCATTTGCGTGAGACTTCCTGATGAGCATGATGGTTTGAAATAGAACAAAGAAATAAATGCCAGATCCTGATCCGCCTTCTCTGTGGCTCTTTTACTCCATGTCTTTTGATACTGTGAGGCAAAAAAAGGGGATCTCAAGAAACATCCTTTTTTTTTTTTTTTTTTTTTTTTTTCATGCTTCACAAAGCCTCCACACGGTTTATTTTGACCAGGCATTTTTGCACACTTCTGAAAGCACAACTTAGGGCTGGACTGAGGTGTGTTGGCAAGAGCCGAACGTGGCTTGCCTGCACTCTGCTTGGCTCAGGTTTGCACTTCGTCGCTCAGATTTATCTGTGTTCTTGTTTAAAATAGTCCCTTAGCAGTTTCCTTAGATAGCTAAAGTCTTCTAAACTGAACTCACAACAAAAACTCTGATATGAGCTCCATCTCCTGTGTAAAAGGCAACCTCTAAATTGTGGAGGAAAACTGTAACCAAAGCTCTACACTCAGAAGAGTTAATCCTGCAATGGGTGCGCAACTCCGGAGCCCTAACGATGCATGGGGCGCTCCTTATGGTTTTTTGTTTATTGCCATTAGCAGCCACAAGGTATTGGATGAGCAAAAATCTGCCTTTTTCCTTTTATTAGATGCAGGAAACTCTTTTGTTTTGGCAATGCTTCTATTTGTCATTCACAAAGTTTGTTTTTCTCTTGAGTTTTTTGGGAGCTTTTTATTTCCTGTCAGAGTGTGGAGGAGAAAGCTGTTCTCGTCTGTAAGTTATGCGCCCCTTACAGTGCCCCTTAGTTACACAGCACAAGGAAAAGAGAAACAGAATCCATGGCATCGTGCAGAAATGCTGCACTATACAGTTTGCCCTGGTTAAACATTCCCAGAAAGGGAATAACACAACACTGTGGAGCTCTTGAATGTCTTTTGACCATTGTGCTGCAGAGGATGCAGGCGTTCAGGGTTAAACTGAAAGAGGGTTGGATTCTGAGCAAATTTGATTTCAGATCTGAGTGCCATGGATTAGAATTATTTCCCATTTGTAACAGTACAACAGTGTCTTCTGCATACCTGAAAAAGGTGTCATCTGTAGCCCGGAAAAGCAATGCTCAGCTGCCACAAGAGAGCTTCAGTTTGGTTTAGCTGTGTGCCCCAAACTTCCCCCGCTTTTCTTAATCTTTCTCAAAACAACCTGGTGTATGCCTGCAAAATACTGCTGAGAGGTTTGCATGTACAGTTTTGTTTTGTTTTTCTTTTTGTAGTATGCAATTCTGTCATTTTCCCTTTGTGCTCCAGATACTCAGTGAGATGTCAAACTGGAAAGAAAAAAAAAACAATGATCACATTTTGCAGAACCTGTAAGACGAAAGGTTTGCATTTTTGGCTCAAGTTTGGGATGGCCTCACTTTGTTCTCAGCACCCATCTTTAACTCACTTTATCTTGCTCTAAAATGTGTTGGTGAGGGAAGCTGAGCCTTGAAGCTGCAGGGGTTTTCTGAATTATACCTCAGTGCATTGAGAGCCAGTGGTCCCTAATCTAACAACAGAATGGATCAAACCACTGGATCAAAATAGCAGCGTACATGAAATTTGAAAATGCATCTGCATTTTATGACTTGTGTCAGCTGCTTTTTCTTTGCTGGCAGTATTTGAATCTTCCTTGTTCCAATGCATATGCTTTAACACCTCACCTTCAAGTTCAAACACTCTATCTGCTTATATTTATGCTTCTCCATAAAGTATCATGCAGTATTTAAAGTTGCAAGGACCTTTCAAACTAACATGTTTATCACAGGCAAAGTCCACACAGAATGCTGGATGGCAGATCGCATCTTGGCTGTGCATTAAATCATCTGCAACTGGGAGACAACAGGATTGTAACAGCATAAACAAGAAAAAAAAAAAAAAAAAAAAAAAGCAAGGATTGAGAGCACACATTGCTGCTAACACGGTAGCAGAGAATATGTTTCTACAGGAAAGTGAGCGTTGGTTAAGAGAAAAGCCCTTTCCTGATTTGTAAGTAATCTTACTGTAAACTAAGAATTATGGTTTATCTGCTGTTCGGCCAATTAATAACTTTCTGTTATGTTCAATTAATTAGTTATCGGAAGTACAATGAATCAAACCTTTTGGCACACTCAGCTGTTGGGGACAGGGGCACACACCCTCCTTTTCTGCAGCTATGCAGAGCCACAACAACAACAACCGAGCCCATGGCCTTTGGTTAGCCTCTGCATTTTTACACTAGGATTTGCTCGGTGGACATAAAATGGTAGCTCAGGCATTCCGAGCCATCACGACAGGGGGCCTCTGCAGGGGAAAACAGCCCCTAAACATGCTCCACAGAGCCCCCCTAACCAGGTTCAAAGAATGCAGCTTTAAACCACCGCTCAGAAGAAATCCCCACCAACTTTTACAGAGGCCACCCTCTGCTCACAAAACCGAGTCCCTTCCCTGCAGGCATTCGGGATCCTTTGAAATGGAAAATTTATGCTGTACTGAAATAATTCATACTATCATAAACAACCAGTGCCATCACTCTGCTGGTGTTCGGAGTGCAATTAAACCTGAACCTCATGTGAGTACAGCATTTGGGGTGAAGAAGTGGCGGGGAGGGGGTACGGGCAGCTCACCCCCAAGCATTTTTCCCTACAGGAGCAGGTTTACTGCTTTCCCTCCCCTCCCTCTCCTTTCAATGACACCCCTTTCCCCCTCCCCACATTTACACGGGGCACAGGGGCTTGTGGGTGATTATATAACTTATAGGTCAATTTGTTGTTTGGGCAGAAGTGCCGCAGGAATGTGGTATGTTGGCCGAAGCTGTTTGTTTGCTTAAGTTCTCAGAGTTCAATGAGGTCATTTTCTCATCTTCCCTGTGTTTTCTGTATTTTCCACAGACCTGCCAGCCTCAAACAACACCCTCTTTCTTCGCATTAGAAATGGAAACACGTCCTCTGCAGGAATTTTCCACTTAATAGCTCCTGCTTTCCTACCGGGGGCCTCAGTGCACCACCACTGCAATGCTGTATTTCTTTCCACTGCAGTTTGACATTTTGCAGCCAGAACAACGAGCGGCATTCACTCCATCCTGATTTTTGAAAAACATACCTCTATAGGCACACAGGGAGAGCCCAGTGCAGTAATCACCGGGGGAAAATGGCAAAGGGATTTAAACATCATTACAGGTCACCAAGGATGTGACATTGTCTCTGAATACTGATCTGTTACACAGACTCTTTTCCTTACCCCCCATTCCTCCCCCCTTCAACCCTTTCACATACACACGCAGACACCAAAGCCTCTGCCCTGCTCTCCCATTGCGAGCCAGGCTCACGTTCTACACTTGATTGTAATTGTTTGCCTTTGAGAATGATTTCCTTTGCATATTTGCAAACTGTATACCAGGTCCTGATGTCATGATGAGCAGAAATGCAGATTGCAGCTAACCTCAGCAGTAAACAAGGAGGCTGCTTTCAAATGCGCCGAGTGACCTGTCAGAAAGCAGAAGCATTTGCAAACTGTTTACTGCTGAGATGCAATGATGTGGTCTGAAATGCAGCAGCCTAAGGATTGGAGCAAAATGGGATCTCAGAGGCTCGGTCAAGCACAACCTGTAATGTTTTCTTTTTATCTTTATTATTATTTTAAAGCTAGAGCTTTATTATAAATTGTTAAGAGCTCATTTCCAAAAATCCCTTTGCTGTGTCTGGGAACTCTTTCCATATTCCTTTACAGAAAGACAAATGCGTGAAGGTAAACATTGTTTATTGGTAGAGAGAAGGTTTCCCCTGTCTGCACAGTGGTAGAGTCTCAGACAGCAAGGTCCCAGTAGGTCAGACTGGCACACTGAATTGCGTATCAAATGAAAGTGGTATTCAGGAGAAAGGGTGGAAAGAGGAAGAGGGGTGTTAGTAAGGAGGTTGTTCAAGCCAGCAGGGTGGGCCACAGAAAAACAACAAGGAAAAAAATAGGATTGATGATTTGCAGGACACCTAGGGTATTTCTTTCAGGGGGTATTACTTCCACTTTTAACCAGGAACAAGAGCTGGTAGAAAAAAAAGCGGCAGGAGCTGACAGCTTTGTGCTGATCAAAGGGACATAGCATTGAATGCCTGCCTTTGCTAGCTATTTATTAGAAAGAGAGAGGGCTCCTTTGCCATTCTACTTGGGAGAGAAGGGATTAAAGATCAAAAAAAGAAAGGAACTGGCCTGACTTCTTTGTTCAGAAAATATTTCTCTCCTTTTTTCCTTTGTGTGTGTGTGTGCGTGCGCTATGCTGTCCACTATAAGAGAAAAACAGCCTTTGTTTTCATGGTGTTGCTGCCTTATTTTCTCAATGAGCAAAATTTCTGGTGATGAACATTTCCAGCAGCATCTTTTTTTTTTTTCTTTTTTTTTTTTTAATGTAAAGAAGGCCCTTTTGGGAAACTTAGTTAACTGTCTTTTAGCCTGATTAACCTAGGAAATAAAGTTTAAATGCACTGCTGGGATTCTATTAGGAGCCTCACTTCACACAGATAACAGCAAAAGGTGTTAAAATGCACTTCACTGGTGCAAGTGATCTCATGTTGTAAAAATGATTATCCCCGGCAGAACAGGGAAGGATTAAGGGGCCATGTCTACATCTGGGAAACTCTGTAAGTGTTTTATTAGCATTAATACTTGTATTGATCACACACACACACACACACAAAAGCCTGTCTGTATGGTGGCAAATGGCATAGTGCATTAAACCTATTTGTAAGTCAGTGAAATGTGATCGTCTGTATTCCTAGAATTGCAATAAAGCTGTTAAGCAGTTTCAATGAAATGGGGAAACGCCTGCTTTTATGACTGTGGATCATTGTGGATTACCTGTCATGTACAAAGAAAGAGTGTTACCTAAATAAGACTCTCTCATTCCAGAGCTTTTGAAGAAGTGTGGGGTAAATCTGGTGTTCTAGCTCTAAATCAATTGAAATACACTTCACATGAGTCTGATCAGAGAGACCCAACTGCTCTTTTATATCCTCCAAACATTTCTGTTACATAGACCAGGAATAGTTGCTGCTTCCTAGTGCAAGCACGAGTGGGACTAGACAACTGTGCAAGCATGGCTGAGGTAAACACTGATAAAAAGAAATGCTGTTGACCAGACAAGTGAATAGCTCGGCAGCTGAACAGAACAGAACAGACAGAGTACTTGGAAGGGACCTACCAAGATCACCTAGTCCAACTGCCTCATCACTGCAGGGCTGACCAAAGTTAAAGTGTGTTACTGAGGGCATTATCCAAATGCTTCTTGCACGTGACAGGCATGGGCTGTCAGCTGCCTTTCTAGGCAGCCTGTTGTGGTGTTTGACCACCCTCAGGGTAAAGAAATTTTCCTGATGTCCAGGCTGAAGCTCCCCGGCACAGCTTTGTGCAGTTCCGTTGCACTCTGTTGAACTTAGTTGAATACTAAATTCTGTTTCAGCTTGAGAGCAAACACAAGTATCAAAATGAAACATAGCCAAATATGCATGATTTTAAAGCAAGGCTTTTTATACTCTCTACTACCGAAGTTAGGCTAGCAAATCAAATACAAAGTGAAAATCATCAGGGTCCTTCTTGATCTACAGCCTTCAGCACTACCCAAACAAATTGAAGTCCTTCAGTGGAAATTAGGAATGCAAATCTTGAAAAAAAAAAGTTCTCACATCTGTGCTGCAGTCTTCTTTCAACTAGGCTATGTTCATTGACAATCGCCATACTAGCATAGCATATCAGACAGTCTTGGTAAAAACTACTTTAGCACCATGATAGATGTTATAGTGAGACAAATTATTGACTTTATTGCTAACAATATTGTAGTTACACATGTTCAAATCTTGTCAAGCAGTTGCCTCTTTCATTCCTGTATTAAAGATTTCTTTCAGTGGATATTTGGAATATTGTATATGTCTATCACCACAGCAGTGACTTTTGTTATTTTGCTCATTAAAATGTCACCTGTCTATCAAGAAATCTAGGATAAGTAGGAGTGGGAAACTTCGTTGAGTCATGCACAGGCTCTTTTTCTGCCAACAGATGTATTACAAGAGGCACTTACATTGATATGGAATAGCAACACAAGTCAGCTTTCCTGACTGCAAAATTAAAGGAGTTAACAGTTGCCTCAAAAGGACATTTTAGAAATTGCTCCAGAACATTAAGGGAGGGCTGGGAGAACCATTAAACCAGTCCATCCCTGACAATACAGGATTGTTCCTATTGCAACTAGTATTTGCAAAGGACTTTGAAGATGAAGAGGACTCTGAAGGTGTTAAGCATTTTAAGTCCTATAGCATTTTGAGCCTGCTCAGCACCTGTTAGCCCTATAAGCCTGAAGAAAAACTTAGCTGAGGGCCTAGTAAGTAGCCAGGTGACAAAAGAGACAGGAAATAGGGATGCTAGATAAGTGGAAAGCAAATTCTAAACAGGGAGGCAAAGATGTAATTGAAAAGCCAAGCCTACAAAAATATGGTGAGGTTTTCGGAAATTACACCATTATGACAAATGATCAACACTGTTTCAAATATACTGTATTTCTCCACCCATCCCTGAGTAGATCTTAAGTACCCTTCACCGCCTTGGAGTCAGATTTCATGCCAAAATGTCTGTGTTACTAGTTTTGCAAGTGCTACCACTAATTGAAAACACATAATGTTGCAGTTCTGAAATAAGGCAGGCAGGGCATCCCTGCTGAAAAGCTACCCAGCAGGACAAAACCCTTTGTTCTCTTTTAAAATGAACTAATTCAAGGGAAATGTTGTCTAAATCATTATAACTAAATGTATGCAGAATTTCCTCCATACCATCCCCCCACCTATAATTTTCCTTGTTAGCTATCAAAGGACTTCACTTCTCTTGTAAACTGCAAAAATGGTTATAATATGCACACTTGTCATTTCTAGGTGTATAAATTTTGCTTTTGCAGGGATCTTACATGGCACATATTGTGATCACCTGTGGGTAAGGTGGTTAATTAGAAGAGTCCAAGTCCTGTTTCATTTCATTTATACCAGAGTAATTTAAACTAGGAAAATGATCACAGCCACACTCAGTAATTTAACTCCCTCCTTTCAGGCTGTTTTAGTAATTATATTTTCCCTGAATGTGTTCAGGAAGCTTTTACACTGCTTGTTTTCCTCTATCAAGTGGGCTCGCTCCCTTCCCAGCTCCCTTCCACCCTGGCTGTTTGTCGTTCTGAGTAGTGTTAGCTTTGTGCCTTTGAGAAACAGAAAGATGCAGCTGGCATTATCTTGTTGATACAACAAGGCAGAAAGAGTTAGATAGGGAGGGGGGGGGGGGGGTTGTATGATTTCTACTGAGAAAAGTACCCTCATCCTTCCAGCAGTACTTCCATTTGACCTGAAAGGAAAGGGTAGCAGACAGACATCTATTATCAGGGCTTGGATGTCCAAGTGGATCAGAGCAATGTGTATGCATAAACATCACTCGACACCTGGTTTGGAAACCTCAGAAACCATCCTCAGCTCATTATGGGGAATAACATATCATAGAATTTCATTCTAAGCCTCCTCATGGTTAATGGCAATCATTTAGCTACATACATGAACACCGGTGGAATGGGTACTATGGCTGTGGCCCAGACCTGAAGTGTCCCAAAGTACGTTCCTGGTCACAGCGGATGGAAAAAGTGATGACAGCATGCATCTGGTAACTTGCAAATAACCTGCTCATTTGTAGCTTCGTAGTGAAGGCCTTGCCCACTGTGTGCCCTTTTAAAATCTGTCCTTATTGACCCTGACTCCAAGATGTAGGAGGACTTTCTGGGATGGAGCAACTTACAGAACTGTATTTTTGTTTTCTCTCTAAAGAGACACTAGGAAAGACATGTTTGTGGTAATATCAAGATTCCTGGAATAGACTGTACAGTTTTTCTGTTGAAATTGCAAAGTATTAGACAAACAGGGAAGCACTTCCTTTTCAGTACTCTAAAATGTCTGGCCTTTACTGATGCTATTAATATTTCCAGGTAACCATGTTCTCATCACCCATGCATTAGTTAAAAATCAAATAATCTCATAAATTTCTGCATCTTTCTGTATGTCTCCTACAGATTATACACCAAAGAAATCAAACTTTTAACATTTATTCATGTTGGAAAATATTTTTGTATGTGTGTTTTCTTGATTAAAAATTCTTATTTAATATGCCAAATAATTTGGTACTTATGAAAAATTATTTCCTGAAAATTGGTTATCTCCTTTGTGGGGAAACACAAATCTCAACAGTGACATCACTTGTAATTTAGACAGCTGGTGGCGATCTAATTATTTATTTTCTTGAGTCCATAGCCTTTGGAGACACAGATTTCCAGTCACTGATTAGTCTCCAAGTAGTGGGAAACCTTTGTGAAATATGGGACTTTGGAGGAGGCGGGAGGGATTTTCTTTAAAACAAGAAAAATGTCTGTGGATTTTGTTTGAAGCTACAATGTGTGATTAATGATTCTCTATTCATTGGAAACTGTAAATCTCATTAAGTTAAATGAAAGTACACCAGTGTAAAATGCAGCCTAACTGAAAAAAAGAATAAGGCTTAGGAAATCCAAGAATCAACCTTTTTTTCTGGGCAGTGAAAACCGAAGTGTACTGTAGAGGTATTAATCTCAAATTTCAAGGAAGAAGCCAGATATTTTGTTACTTTCTCTCTGCTGTACAAAAGACAGGTCCTGAGCTTTTCCAAGGGTTGCACGTTGCTTGTCTGGGCTAATGGGTGAGTTATCAAAATGCAAGATTTATGACAGCTGTCAAGGAATTAATGAACAGAATTATGAAGGCTGAGGAAGTCTTTGCAAATCCCCAAAATAGAAAGAAATCTCTGCTTGAATCATCTTTGTAGTGAATTGGTATGGCATCTGCTGCTATGAGTCTAAAAGCAGAATGAATAGACAAAGAGGTTCAGATGCACAAGCTATGCTTAATCACCAGATAGTAACAAATAGGAACTCCTCCACAACCCTCTGTGAAATCAGGCTCAAATTAGCTACACATTCAAGTTATAGAGCAACAATTTCCTCACTTCTATTTATGGGAAAACTGTAGTATTTATACCAGCCACAGAACTTCCTGCATCATGTGACATGGATGATTTTCTAATTGACTCACCCTCTATATTGCTTCATGCATGGTCCCTTCCGAACTTTTTTTCATTGTTGAGCTCAATGAAGACAATGTAAAGCACTTCTCAAGGGCACCTCATGGCTAACTTTTGGGAGTGAAGAACAGAAAAATTAGCAGAACATTTCTTGATGCCCAAAATAAGTGTTTTGACTTTGAGACTTCATGTATTAACCTGAGATATATCTAACTGCTTACTGGGTTTTCACAGTGAACAGACAGAAGGGCTGCACAAAAGTTTGATTTTTACATAGTATTTTTCATACTGAAGTTATCCCAGTAGACATAGGCAGGTAATGTGTGTTGACAGAAGCTGTTAAGTGTGCTTACTGGATAAGCAGAACAGAGCGGTCATGTTGTGGTTAATGGTAATTTACATAAAGCTCCACACAATGAGAGCTTGTCTGAATGGGAGAGTAGTTAAAACTTGGCCAGGGACTCAAAGGGTACCATTTTTTTCTCTTCCCTTCTTTCCTCCCTCACCAAAAATCTTTAGATCTTAAGCTGAGTGAGTAGCAACCTGAATTTTGCTTTTCATCTGCTCCTTAACGTGCCTTTTTCTCATTCAACCAGGCATAAAATAGTGCACTTTGCTGCATAAAGGGTGAAATGTTGCAGGAGTGGATTTCAAAGGCATTAGATGCCTAAACGTGTAGTTAGGAGTGCAGCAGGAATTATCAAAGGTGAAGGCAGAAGGTAGTCAATGGGAATTAGGAGCCCTCCTGCTTTTTTAGCTGCCCACATGACTTCAAAGAAACACAACCCAAAACATCCTCTTGAGGATCACTGGCCCAACAGCCAGTTCTACAGGAGCTGGGCTGAATCATTTCAGTTAAATTAAGAGGAAACTAGAATAGTAATTGGAAGCAGTAGATCTTCTATTTCAGAAGAGGTATTGGGCCCATTGGAGTTTTCATTGTTTACTGCAGAACAAGACGGATCTCTGGCACTCATGGTAGAAGCCCTGAAGCACATCTTAGAAAGGTTGCCAATGAGGTCCCCAGTTAATGTGATAGTGATGTAAATTTAAATTTAGGTATTAATAAAAATGAAGTTAGGCTCAAAACAAAACAAAACAAAACCTCAGACCAGAAACAAATAGTCTATTAATTCAAATAATGCTCTGTGAGTTGCTGTCTGAACTACCTCTGCCGAATAGTTTGAGGTTAATTAACACTATGATATGGGGCTCTTCTGATAAAGCTGTTCAACTTTGGATGGAGCTCTACAGTAGCCATTGAGAAAAAAAGCATTTGGACAACTTACTCAGGGTGTGGAGCAGCTGAGTGCCTGTCTCCTTATCAGCATAAACACCAACAGTCGGTCATTTGACATGATCCTGGCCGTAGGGCCTGCAGCAGTGCAAAGACTTAAGTAAAATTTTTGGTGTTCTTGTAGACATGAGAAGAGAGCTGTACACTCAAATCATCATGAAGAAATTCACACTTGCTTATGCCATACTTGTACTTGATAAGACTGCTCAGAGATGATACCTTTTCTTTCTTAAGAGTTTGCTTCCATAAAATTAATTCTAGGTTCGGATTGCACCTTGGGAAGATGGTGCAAAGTAGTAGATTTTTTTAGATTAGTAGATTTTTAGATTTAGTAGATTTTTAGATTTCTTTCTATTTCAGTGATATTTCTTTTATTTGGACAATGTTGAAAACATGCTAGATGTTTGTTGGACAAGCATGCCCAGATTAAAAACAACAACACCACCAATACATAAATAAATAAATAAAAAGGGATATTGAATCATTTACAGAGAACAGGTTGGTGCAGACTTTCTGCTGGGGTAATCACACGGGGAGAAAGGATTAATGTCTCTGCATTATTAAGCTTTGGTGCGCTTGTCATAACCTTCTACCAGCTTTTGCATTTGCTGACTGAAACCTGGCTACCAGATGGCATTATTTGGCTTTGCCTATGCTTCTGAGACACCCTAGCATGTATTGTATCCAGAACCCCTCGGTGTGTTGTTATACAGTAAGAAGAGCGAGTCTGGCACCTTTCATTAGCAAACCATGCAATAAATAGCACGAGATCCACAGGAACAAGCTGGTGCTGTTTAGATGCTCATTTAAGTCTAGCATTTTTCTGACCAATCTTCTCTGGATTTTAATTTATACAATAATTTCATGTCTATTTTAGTTTCTGATAATTTTTCTTTTCTTTTTACCTTCCTGCACCAGGAAAAGCAGGCATAAAAGCTTCAATCATCTAATTTCTCTCCCATTAGTTTTCTGTTTTTGTAATCCTAATGCCAGTATAGACTGAAGTTAACCCCTAAATTTGCTGGTGTAAATTGAAAGTAAATTGGCCCTGATATATTTCCCATCACCTTCCAGGTATTTATTTCTTGCAATGTTTTTTGGTCCTCACCCCAGTGATACCTGTCAATAATTTTTGGCTTTTTCCACACATTATACAAAAATGTTCAGCAAAACTAATTTTTGAAAACAGAATTTCCCTCTTATTAAGGCTTTATGAAGCAAATCATGAGGTTGAGAAGTCGTGGTATTTCATAATCAGTTAAGCAATCATTCTCGCGTACTACAGAGAGCTCCATTTTCGTTCTATTTATATTCCTCCTATGTTCTCTATTCTGCTAAGTCTGAGGCAACCCTTCATGGCACTGACTGCTGTTGTGAGCTCTGCCTTCCACCCCCCAGCTAGTCCCAAGTACCCATGACAGTCTACACAGTTGTTTTTAGCAGTTCTGGGCAACGATCACATCTATGAAAAGTTCCAGAACATCTTTTAAAACTGGAGGCTCGCAAGCCCTTAGCCATGAGGTTTCATTAGTGAAGGCTGGACTAAAAATCTGTAGGTGCAAAAAGTTTAGCCCTTCAGCCTCAATTCTGTTGAGGAAACCACTACAGGGCCTGCAAGGTATCTGACTCAGTGCAAAAGTGCCTGAAGGACACCTTTGGACCTGGTGGTCTCCACAGGCTCGGACCAGGCAATGAACCCTGAGCTGCTCCTGGCTGCGGCCCTGCTGCCAGGCCCTGGGCCGCTGCCTCTCCAGCTCTTCTCACGGAGGTTGCTCCTTTGGAGCCAGACCAGGACTTCTGCAAATATTGGCTGTGCCGACAAAGTGTGTGCATGGGGCATGGGCTCTGCATTAGGAAAATCCTTCAGCAGGATCTGTTTAAGGTTATTTCATGACTGCTTGTGATTACCTAATATTAAAGGTGTAAAAAGAAAACGAATGGTCGTTAGCCTGTGTATGTGAGGGAAAACCTTGACATCTTGCTGCCACGGGTTGTGTTGCCTCTTGCAGTAAACCTCTTCAGACAGGGTTAGATGCAAACTACAGAGCCTGTGCACTTCCACACACATCTGCCTCCAAGCTCAATTCTGCTTTCTGTAGCTAAAGCTCAAGGTCCTGGTTACAAAATTTTGAGGCTCCACAGTGGGCAGTTCCAGGGAACTGCCATTTGGCAGCTACTCCCAGTAATGTTGTTTGCTCTGTCAAGCTTGCAAGGTCCTGCAGTTAAAATGCACACGGCCATCCGAAGATGAGGCAGAGAACGTAGTATCTATAGCCATTCAGGCACTGTATTTTCATAAAGCAAGTTTTTGCTCATTTAGGTAAGTAATGTATCTAAGCAAATCTCTGCAGTTCTACATATGAAGCCATATTTGTCACCTACTTTTGAATTCTTCTAGTGATATTAGAGAAATCCAGCCACACGAGGAGTAGGAATAGACTTCATTGACTTGGCCACATGTTCTCAGTATCTCTGTAGGACTGGGTCCTGCTACAAAGACATAGTCTGTGCTTGAATGTTTGCTTTTTTTCTGTCTTTATAGACCAAGGTGGAGCACAGGACAAAGGTGAATACACTCCTGAAGTATACCACAGGACGGACCCATTTCTCATGAGGAGGAGACACAGATGTTGTCTTCTTTCTTTCTCTGTCAACAGCTAATTCAGTGCTGCCTTCTTTCTTTCTTCCCAGTGAATGTATAATAAATTCTCCATCTGTTGCACTTCCTAGGTAATTTAGACCAAGTTCTTACTGACACAGTGTAGGAATAGCCCACTGATAAGTAAGAAAAATCTCAGGTATGTGTTGATGCTCGAGAGGCTTCCTGCAGCATTCATTTGTTATCTTCTTTGCAAGTCTGCAGTTACAGCACCAACAGCTGCAGGTAGATTTGCTTCCTCTCTTGTCCCGCTGGCAGGGCAGTGTTTCAGGCAGCAGCAGAGCCTTGTGGGAAGCTGAAAACCATAGCTGAAACCGACAGACACATCGTTGCTGCTGAAGAACCTGTGATAGAGAAATGGCTCCTTGGTTGCATTATTCTCTGTGTAGCAGAGGAGAGGTTTGCATTTGTTTACAGAACTTGTACATTTGCACAGCTAGTATCAATAAATAAATCTGCCGCCTAGGATCTGTCAGGAAACCATCAAAGAGCAGCCTTAGCTGTATTCTCTGAAATCAAGGAGCTTAGCAATGACCTGACCAGACACTGTTGCCACTGGGGAACTTCATTCACACAAGCAGGGAGAAATCTGTGTGGTCAGGCCCTGGGCTTAACACATATGTGCTACAGACATGGGTGCAGCAGCCCTCACTCTTTGCCCCTCTTTAGAACCCTCTGCGGGGCCTTTGAGTCCTGTGACATAATTTACAGTGGCAGCGTCTCATGGTGCTGTCTCTGCAATACAGCTCTCTTTAGCTTTGCTGAAAACACACACACAAACCCCTCATTTGGAGCTACATAGAAGGGCCGAGACAATGTCTTGGTGAACTTTGAGGGGGGTTACCATCGGCATTAGTGAGGCCACCTTCCCACCCCT
The DNA here is from genome assembly GCF_011077185.1 of Oxyura jamaicensis. NCBI lineage: Eukaryota > Metazoa > Chordata > Aves > Anseriformes > Anatidae > Oxyura > Oxyura jamaicensis. The sequence continues at coordinate 3,938,962 of NC_048901.1, forward strand.
TGTTCAAGCAAGACTGAAAACGCTGTAGTCGGCTGACTGGAGGAAACTGTGGAAGAATAACAACCACCAGGACAGAAACACAGTAGGCTGTGATGTAAATCTTTGGTGTAACGGGGGATCAATGAGTGTCAATGCAGTTTTATGAGCATACATTTATTTATTGATGCCATCACTTCAAGGCAGAGCCTACACATCCTAGGGAAGTGCTGCAAAGCTCCCACACCTCATTATATAGATGCATGTAAATCTGCCACGTGTTTTAAATGAACTCTGAAAAAGATTTATTTTGGATGTTGCCTTTCTAAGCTCTTCTAATGTTAGCTCTAAGCAAACATGCAAACAAAGCCTCACAACCACACGTGGAGAAGCAAGTTGTTAGCAGCGTTTCAACCACCTGTCCGAGGGAGCTACTTTGGGCTGCGAGATGTGCCAGCAGTGGAAAGGTCGAAATGAAGATGCAGGCAACTGGAAAGGCAGGGTCGTGTCTTAGCACGGAGGACAGCTGTGCTGCTGTGTCGCCCCTTTGGCTCCCCTGTCTGTCTGAGTCCTGGGACTGCTGCTTGCCTGGGGAGTGGCGGACAGCAGCAGTGCAGCCCCCTGAAAGCTGACCGGTGAGGGCTTGATCAGGCATTTGTGCTGCTGCTGAAAAGGAACGAGCAAGGTGTGCTCAGCTCCTAGAGCAGAAGACATGGGGACAGGGACAGCCGGAGCAAGCCACCTGCTCCAACAACTCTGGTGACATCCCCAATCCAGCAGCACTCGGATCCCACGCTGCTGCCAGGGGGTGCACAGACCCTGTGCAGAGCCAGGAGAGTGCACAAGCAAAACAACTGGGCTTGTGACCTGGAGAGCTCACCCTCAGGCAGCAAATAGGAGAGAAATCCCAGAATTTTCCAAACTCTGAGATATGTCTAATCCTGTTTCTAATCTGGAGAGGAGTTACGCTTTCTAGCATAGGCCAGGGTGGGTGAACAGACTAACGCTTACCTAATTAGAATCTAGGGGAAGGCTCTTCTTGGAGACTCCTGGACAGCCGTAAGTGGCAGGATGATAAAATCATCCACGGCACAGTGACTTTGTAGTCAACTTAATTAATAAATCAGAAAGAGGGATCACACTTGTCAGATGCATCAGCAAATATCAAAGTCCTTCCCCATAACCAGACCTGCCCTGGTGTTGAAATGAGAAACGGGCAGAAATTTCTAAGTGTATTTCCATGGATTAGCCTGCATTGCCAAAGCGTAACAACTTCTGAAGAAGCACAGATTCAACAGCTTTTAAATGTGAATATTCTTGTGGTGCAGATCAGTTACAATCAGAGGAAGAAAAGGGAAAAACAATGAATCAAAAAATGTATTTTTTTTTTCCAATTTAAAATAGACCAATGTAACAGTTCTCTTTTGTGATATTTTCCAAAGACCATGTTTTGTGTTCCAGGTTGGAACAGAAAGAATCTGAGATCTTTAAAGTTATCGCAGAATAGACCTGTTTTCCTCCGGTTGACTGTATTAAGTAGGCTTGAATTATAAGAACTACCCTCAGAAATGAGAGATGTAAAGAAAAAGTGAGGCATAGGCAGCTGAGAAACTTTACTGTATGTTTTGTTCATGACAACAATAGTCTGTTGTCATCTCTCTGATTCCAAGGACAGTAATATCTTAAGGACCACACATAAGATCTTTGGAATGAAATAACCTTAGACAAGTGAGAACCCACCCACAGAGCATCTAATAATATCATAGCAGAGAGAAAGGGCCTTTTTTTTTTTTTTTTTTTTTTTTTTAAGTTGCCTTTATCTCTCTCCAAATAGCTGTGCAGATGCGTAGCCCAACCTAGCAACTTTGCAAACATTAACACTTGGGAACAGTTGATAAATTCTGCAAAAGCCAATGTCTGTACTAGCTCTGCAATAGATAGAGCCTGGAATTTATCAGATTAATAGTTGCAGTGTGGCAGTCTAATACCAAAAGCACTTTTAAGCATTTTCATATTTCTGAAGAGAATTCTCATGCTGTTTCTGCAGCTCGTGAAATCACTGTTTCTGGAGGAGTTATCATCACCTAGCTTACCAGCTGGCCAGTGGGCCTGCCCTTTACTACTGGCTTGGCTTTAAAAGATGGCATCAAAATCAGTGAACAAAGTGGCAGTGACTGCTAGTAGAATTTCCTGATTTAAATACAAGGAATGGATCAGAATACAGAGTTAAATAAAACAGAGTGGTAATCGGGATAGATGGCGAACTTGCTGCCTGTCTGTCCATGCCTATCCCAAGCTGCTACATTGACCAGTGAGGCTGAAAGCCCTTTGGGACCCAGGATGCATCTTGTTAATATCTGTAAAGTCCTTGTCACATTTGCAGCTCGGCATTACTATTAAAGACAAGCTGAAGATTCCAGTGCTGTACAGAAAATTAAATGCTTATTAAAATTAACAAGACTGTGGAGCTCAAACAGAGTGCCCCTCTGCTTAGTTCCATGTAGAGAGTGTGTCCTTGTCCCTTGTTTGTACAGCACAGATCCCTGATCTTTGCAATTGCCCACACTGCAAATTAAAGCATTTTACTGCATATTCTTCGAAGGAGACAAGCATGGAGGCCCTATAAATGTGCTACATCGTATCGAGAGATAGACAAAAATATGCGGTATGAATTTATTTTTGTTAACAGTCAGAGAAATAATGCTAGTTATTTTAACTCGCCCTTGGAGTTACTGCTCTGAAGGAATGTGCTAAATGCTATGCATTTCTCATGTGTCTATTTGAATATGAAGATTCAACAGCATGAGGCGACATCTGTTCTAAAAAAAGTCAGTGCTTGGCATCTTGGTGTGCACTGTGCTACGATTTGTCAGATTCCTTGCAATGTAGCTAAGATCTACATTTTTAATATTGGCTAGCAACGCCTCCATTTCTGGCTTGTTAGCCTAAATTGCCTTACAGATGTTGGGTGTTCTGAGAGCGAGCTTTGAAAAGTCTTAAATGAGAAATCCAGTAATATTTTGGGAGGCAATCCAGAATTATCAATTGCCTAAATACATTAATATTTCAAGTGCTCCTGAAGATAATAGTGCTTGAAAACCTCATGCAATAATATTCTGAGATGCAGAGCTTACTTCCCATTATACCTCTTCCAGCATTGATCAGATATTATCTGCTACTTCTTCCAGAATTCATGAGTGGCTCTGTGAGACTTTAAAATATCTTTAAAATTTGGAGTTGTTTAGCTGAGTCAGAAGCCCTGTTGCTCTGTTGAGAAGTTTCAGTATATAGCAAGTTCAGATTTTTTTCAAAGGCAATAAAACAGCACTCTATTTTTTCCTTGGGCTGTGAATTTTGCAAGTCATTCCAATACTGTTGGATAATGCTACATGATTTGAACAAAAACTGAGCCTGCAATTATCTGAACAAGTGCAATAAGCAGCATTTACTGCCAAACAGATTTCAATTAATGATTCATAGAAATGGCTTCATTTGAACTTGAAAATCTTAGTTAATAAATACATAAATAAATCAGCTCCCAAAGACCTTGAATTTACCACAAAACCAGAGAAGCAGGTGCTGATAATTACTGTCAAGTAGTACTTTTTGTCCCTGGCTTCACTTTCAGATCGCAATGGATGCAACATCCAACCTGCGCAACACCTGACACTTGCACTGTTCAGCCGCTTTCACTTCACCCACTGGTAGCCATCTGAAAACAGCATGCCTGAGCTGGCTGGCTGTGGTGCCTCGCTGCTCGCTGCAAAGAGACGGATATGGCCAGAGGGGGTGCAATGAATAGACCTTTGGCAGGTACTGAAGTTATTTGATGTAAAACTCTCTCTAGATTTGCTAAAAAGCAGTGTATAATTCAACTTTAAACACAAGCAAGCACTTTGGAAGTTGTGCATTTCTATTCCTGCCTTCTATTTTATTAGGTCAGTCCTGAGCACAGATGTTTTCATCTGCTAGAATCGGTATTGTTGAAAGCCAGGGAGCAAGAATTCCTCCCCAAACACACAAATACCATTTTTTTTTTAATTCACTTGTGAACAACTGTTCAAAATTATATATTAAAAAAAGCTTAAAAGCCACATCATAAAGAATTTGTAGAAACTGGCACATGTGAGAGTCTGCTTCATAAATGCCTGAATATGTAAAAAGTACTGTGTGACTTCTCTGATGAATAACAACTGAGCAGCACAGCTTGACTTTCAAATATTCATAATCAATTCATTAAATAAGGAATGAATGGGAGAAAATTATGATCACAGATATTCCACAAACAGAAGGGAAAGCTAAATGACAATTCTGATGTGTCCTCTGAATATTTTCATGAGAAAACTATATTAATATTTAATGCATGTATTACCTTTTTCAGTCTGCTCTAATTTAAGTGAATTTCATTCCCTGTGAAATGTCTGCTAATAGAATACTAATGCTACTGATCGTTGCTTGCCATACAGTACTAATGCTACTAATAGTGGCCTGCCATACTCGGGGAGGCAGAAGTTAATAGTACTAATGTCTGTGTCTGAAGATGTTATTCTTAACACTGAATTAGAGAATGTTGTAACCATGTAAATTTATACACCAGCACAATAGAAATGGAAGCAGTGTGTCAGAGTGAGCTATTTAATCTATCTACATAAATACTTAATCTCACAGATGGCAAACAACCCCAGATTTGAGAAACAGACTGTGAGCAATACTGGTACTAGAGAAAAACATGTCCCTAAAATGGCAAAAGCTGGGGTGTCTACCAGCAGAGTCAACACACCAAGCTTCTATTTAGCCTGAGTTGCCAGATGCCTGCCCTGAGCTGCTAGCTGGTTTTCCCAGGCCCACTCTGAGCCTGGCGGTGCTCTTTTCTCCCTTTGAGCCCCGTGATGACTGGTTATGTAGGGGTTTCTGAGCAGTCCCTGCCAAGCACCTCCAGGGCAGTTAGCAGGAGAACCTTGCCTCCCTTGGGAAGTTCCTGAAGAAACCCAGCCCTCCTCCTCCCATGGCTGGCTCTCCAGAGTCCTACTGCCTCCTGCTCTTCAGGACTGGCAGAAGGACTGGCCCTCCAGAGCTTCATTGCCTTCAGCCATACATTTCAAGAGAGGAAACGTGCCACCTTGGATTGTTTTAGCTCAATCCTGCTCCGTGCTAGCAAGTACTAAGGGATCAGCCCAGTAGCTACACCTTAGGAAAAGCAAAAGCAAACTGCATGCAGGACTTGATGCACTCACTTGATGTGAGGAGGCATGTCATTCTGCTTCATGCCACCTCTTTGTAGTTATTATTTTCTTTCCAAGAGGTCCAAGGAAATAAAACATTTAGAGTTACCAAGAAGTTCATGAGGAAATGAAGGGCACAGCCACACATTCACATGCAAATATAATATATACAATTAAAGGAACTGAGGGCTTAATGAATGCACTAAAGAAAGGTTATTTTAAGTGCTTGATGCTAATGATTTCTCAGTCAGCTTTCTGATATCTGTGGAAATGATTGACTTTAAAAACAGTGCTTCTATACAAGTTTGTTCAAAGGTGTTTAAAAACAAACTTCTGTACAATGCTAGGAAGGCTGGACCTATGTCAGTACGTCTGTGAAGAGATATATAACTGCAGGAAGAAATGCCAGCCAAAGGGGAAAAAAGTCCTAAAGGGCTTGAGCATAAGGAAAAGTACAACCAGGCTTGTCGTGACAGCATGCTCAGGACTTCCTTGAACAAAAGTGTCACCTTTTAGCCAAGTTCTTGCTAAATTTCTTTGCTAAGTCCAGTTTACCAAACAGAATAAGCTGAACAAATTTCATGTAGATTACACAATATTGAATGTGATCTCCTTTCTATTGGGGTTGAGATGAACCACATCAATTAATTCCTTACCCACGGCGCCTCTGTCTGATGGCAGCCAAGCCTTCCAGGGAGACAGGCCAACGCTTCAGCAGACAACAAAACCTCTTTTCTTAAGACGCTTCTTCTCACATTAGAAAAAACACGGCTAGCTTTTTTTCATCGTTTATTTAAAATAAACTTTTTGTGCTTCCCAGGGCAGCTCCTGCTTCCCAAGTCATCTCCCGGCAGGGAGATGGGTGTCACTGCTGAGGGAGGGTGAGGGGGAAGGCAGGTGGCCCTGCAGCCCAGCAAGGCTCTGGGGCAGGGTCAGCAGTGCCTGGTGCAGGTGGCATGGGGCAGTGGGGGGTCCCCAGCCCGGCGCTCCATGGGGACACCATCCCATGGTAGGGAGTCACCTCCTTGTGCTGTGCCGCTTGCCCACAGACCCACTGACCAGCATCTCTTGGCTTCCAGTGCCTTTCTGCTGGTAGGCTCAGCCCCTGAACCAGGAAGGAAAATTACAGCCTGACCGACCAGCACCAAAAAGTTGCCAGAATCAGCTCTGAAGCACAGAAAGGGGGGCTACATGTTATGTCATCTACCATTCTCCTGCTTACGTGCATTTGATGCCAGGTGATGCTAAACCAAGGCTTCTTGCTAAGGGAGGAGGTGCTGGGAGAGCAATAACCCACCTCAGAAGCAGGCAGAAGTGTCGCCAACAGCCTGAAAAATGGAGGACTGGGGCATTTTCCCACTTTTTACCTCATTCTAATGCTATTCAAGAACTAGAGTGTAGTAAGTCAGTGCAGCGAGAGGTGGGAAGGCATGCTGGGTTAATCCTGATGTCTACTCCAACAGGCTGACAGGGCTAAGTCTTCTTTTTAGCTGCTGTGTGCAAGTGATTCTTAAATCTGAGTTACAGACTGAGCCACCTTCGTTCACCTCAGGCATCGGATTTACCGGGGGCACAAGTACAAACTCTAGAGGGATCCTAGAGGTGTTTCCTCTCTTCCTCTGACCAAACACAAGCAAATTCCTCTAGAATTGAGAGATGTTTGCACTGCGTTGCCCTGCCGAAGTGTTCCCTTTTACACAGATCAGGTCACGTCCAGATATGAATAATGCACTGAGAAAGTAAGTTGCTGAACAGGCATTTTGCAGTGCCCAACCTCCTTGCAGGGCCACAGCCTTTCTGTGCATCCTATTGCTTCTGAGAGATCAATGGCAGTGGCTGCAGTGAGGTTTGAGGGCTCGTCATGTTTGCAGCTGTAGAAAAGAAGAGGCTTTCTGCACGAGGGTTTGGAGGATGACACTGAGGGCTTTATTCATAGTGCCACCACGCTGCCCCAGAGCTGTGCCTTTTTCTCCCCTCTCCCTGGAGCATAGGGAGTGCTCTGAGAGCAGAAAAACAAATTTGGTCATTGACCTTTCCCATGACCTTGACACAAATCCCAGCTTGCATTGACCAGCACAGCGCCTACGTGCATGAGACCTGTCCTGCCCTGTTTCTCACCATGCCTCACCCATCTCAAAGTGGCAGAAACAGAACAGAAACCAAAGTTCAGATCGAAAGGAGGTTTATTTATTTATTTATTTATTTTAATAACAAAACCCTGGAGGCCTCCCTGCCATCATGATTTAAGGAAACTAAGTTATTTCATTCTAATTCTGATATTTAGTAATGTTGACAGCTTTAATGCATTATAGATCCTTCAGATCATATTGTTAGACCAACTCACTTTTACAAATTACGCTGAAAAAAGACCGACGCCATAACTTGTGAGCCTGATAGGTAATGACAATTGTGCTTGCATTTAAACACAGTACATTGAATTTCCGCTTGTTCAGCATCCTCTCATCAGAGAGCACCTTAACATTTTCACAGCGTGAATCCTATCTTAAGTTTGTGTTATGGGCTACTTCTGTCATGGGGGGGTAACACAGATCACTTCTCCCTCTTGGCTAACTCACAGTAGTACAGCAACTACAGTTGTTTATATCAAGTTCCTTACAATCAAAAAAGCATTTAGGTGCAGTATTCTCAAGGACTTATGGCTAATTCACAGCTCCCATGGTCAACTGTCACTAAAAGCCGTAGGAATTTAGATGTATAACTTACTTCGAATGCAATGCTGCTAAATATCTCATGCTGCTAAACTCTATGGCTGTGTGTGTAAGCAAGTGTTCAGTTTTGGCCAGAACTAGGTAATCATTTATAGTGAGGCCGGCAAGATTCAGGGCACAGGCAGCAGAAGGCTTTGCTTTCTGCAGCTTTTTAAAAACTGTGCACAAGAACCCTGCAAATGGGAAATCCCTGCACACCTCCTGACCAGCTCCAGTTCTAGGCTGAGAGAAATGAGCGTGCAGAAGGATTTTCGCAGAAGTATTATTGCACTGGTGCTAATGAGGGGCTAAAACCCCTTATCTCCTTCCCTACTCCTTCCCTAATGAATCCATCTTTTTATGGGGTTGCCCAGACTTCATGCCAGTGATTTCTCCTCCACCAGGAAGGAGACTTGAAAAGAACTGGGAGTGTGGTGTGAGGTCATTAAGTGATGAGAAGAAAAATTTTGTAGCAAACCATAATGCAGTTCAATTGGCAGAAGTGAAGAGGATCAAGACCCAAGCATATAGCCACATCTTTCCACACCCTTTAGGCTACTAGTCAGTTTTGGACCACAGTCTGAATGTGTGTGATGATGGAGAAAGTGTTTTCCAGAGTATTCATCACAGGCCTAATTTGATCTCCTGTAAGTCGATAATGAATTCTTGGATTTCTGTCAACTGAAGCAGAGTTAAGCTAATGCTAAACAGTTTGGAAAAACTCACCCCAAAACCTCATCCAGCCCTTCAGTTCCCGTTAAGGATCCGCCTGTATAAATTCACAAGCAATGCAGACACAGCGTCTCAGTTGCTCACACTGCGCGATCAGGGCAGAGTGGTTTATGTGTAGTTACCGGAATGGATGCATCCCTTGCTCTTTTAGAAGTAGGCATTTGATTCCTTTGCATGAGGAATTCAAATATGTGCTCAGCACATGTATAAACCATTGCCCACATATTTTTGCAGAGAGGCAGAGGACCAGAATAAAACGTTTTTTGTTGTTAGGTGACTTTCTGTTTACGAAGACATCTTTCTTCCTCAGCTATGCAGCTTTAAAGAAGAAAGAAGGCTTTAGTTCAAAGAAAAGCTTTCAGCCTTGTTTAAGATTATCTTGAAACTTACTCAGTGTTTTGTTGCTCTAAATAATTATGCCAGCTGCAAACCATAAAGATTAAATATACGATCCTAGCCTGAGCAGAAGGCTAATCTCCCACAAAGGGAGATGAGCCAAAGACTACATCAACTCAAGTAGGGATTTCAGCATTGCTCCTGCATTTTATAAGGAAGGTGTCCATATACAGTCCTGGCAGAAAGACAGACAGATGAGGAAGGAGAAAACTTGTAAGCTCTGTCATGGGAATTTTGGATGAACTGCATGATTTATCTCATTTTTTTTAAGTAACAGGAAAGGAAAACATGATTAGGAGGATGTTGGAAATCAGACAAGCAACTTTTTACAGAAGGGATGATGACTTTTCCAAATTATTTCAATAGAAATCATCACAGCTATTAATATTCAATAGCTAAGTAAGAGCTCTTTAGAAAGAAAACAGAAGGAAGCAATTGCATATTTGAAGTAGAAATCACTTATCTGTCTGAAAGGTGTCCCTGGGGACCAGTGCACTTCTTGGTGACCAACCCTACAGTCTAAATTGGGGTTGTCTGGCCTTGGTGGTCAGCTGTCATCAGGGGCTTAGAGAAGGCCTTGATTTCATTTCCCACCTGAGAGTTTACCCTCACGTTTTCACACCAGAGAGGAGCTGCGTTTCTCACTCAGAGGCTGAGTGACTGCTCCCTCCTCAGCCCCGCGCCAGGGCTGTTTGTCAGGAGAGCTCCATGAGCCGCCTGGTCTTGGTGGCTCTCCGGACACCGCAGGAGGAGCCCGGTCCCTCAGCTCCCAGCCCGTTTCCCCACGTACAGCAGAAGCTTGCTGCCAACCAACTACAACACCTTCTGCAGCCTTCTTCCTCTACCACCGTACCACACATGCTTTGTAAACATTTTCAATCATCACAGCTATAAAAAAGTGAAGCTTTATAGTGACAAAATACTTATTTGTCTCCTTAAGTGCTTGTCTGTAATTCAGTTTAATGATGCTGCACTTTCTTGTGGTGTCTCATTGCCTAGAGGGTAGTTTGTATTGATTTAGTCATTGTGTTGGTCTCAGTAACAAACAACCACATAAAACACAGACTGGAAGAGGAAAAACCTTCCTCAGGTGGAAAAATACATTTATCAGAGTAATGAAACTTTTGATTTGGAGAATCATTTAGAAGAAATACAAAAAGAAAGAAATTTATTGCTTAAATAGAAACCTTTGTAGAGAGGATAAGAAATACCCACTCAGTTTGTTGTACCCTGTCCTTTCCTAAACAAACTGACCAGGCTGAAATTCCCATCACAGAATGGGAAACATTGCTGTGTATGCACTGTATCCAGTCCCAGTAAACATGTGTAACATACAACACTTATCTGAATTCCAAAATGATGCTTTTGTCACAGTTTTAGTTATTACAAATACTAACTCAATTCAATTTATTTATGTGATCAATGATCAGACTATTATGTTTACATATGTAATCAATTATCTGAAGAACAGGACCCATCATCTGTATGGCTGTCACTGAAAGAAAGCAGTTCTGTGGCTGGGAAAACCACATAGTCTGTTCATCTCCATTTACCTGTGGCAGAGCGATGCCATAATCTCAATGCAAGAAGTAGCTCACTATCTAAAGTGACTTTTGAACACTTGAAATGGATAAGAGCACAGAAATCTCTTCCCTTCTGGCTGCAGTATAAAGACAACTCTTTCAGTCCTGTAGAATTGTTTCCCAGAGAACAAATTTGCTGATGTGCTCAGAGCAGTCACATAAGAAAACGGTAATGAAAAAAATGTGAGGATTTCCAGCAAAATATGCAGGCTCCATCACTGAGGAGCCCTTCAGGTTTCTCCTCCCCACAGGGACCAGAGCCGTGCCTGACCGCCGGGCTCCCCACCGCGAGCATGGGCGCTGCGGGAGCCTCTGCCAGGACACGGGATGGCAGGCAGCGAGCCGCCTCGCACAGCCAGAAGGAAGCAACAGAAACAAAAAGCCTAGGGAAAAGTCTTGTGTTACTGCCTTTCATGTCCAAGCTTACAGGCCGGTGCTCTCCACTAAAAAGCAGTGGCAGTTTCAGCTTCCCATCCTTTGATGGTGATTTCTTGAAGCAAGCTGTTGCTGACAAATGAAGCCATTCCTTAGCTCACACGGCTGTCCCCTTCCAGTACGGCTGTCCCCCTGAACCTTCCCAGCTTCTGCAACTTGGTGTAAAATGTAAGCCAACAGGCAATATCCTGAGACACTCTCACTCACGAGGGAATGTTATGGCTGCCATTTATTTGACAGCACTGGGTTCTAGGTATCTTTATTTTTTGCCCTTCAGAAGCAGAAACGATGCAGAGAGGCTGTACACCCTATGCAGAAATTCGGGAACTGTGCTCTGCGAAGAATGTCACCTGGCATGACAGCACCATGCGGGAGCTAAGGAACCCAAGCCTTGGGGCTGCTTGGTCTGAACCCCAACCACGAGAGCTCCCAGAGTGAGGGCGGGCTCTCAGCCCAGAGGAAAGCCTTCCCCTTAACTCAGCCCCTTTTTGATTCCCCACTCTTCGCGCTGACTGCTGAGTCACCTCCAACACCCATAACCAAGTGACTCTGTAAGTCCTGGAAACAGCATTTAGTGCTGATTTACAGCTCTCACACTATTAACCACCCGACTGGCACATACTGAAAAACGGTATTTAAAACGGCTTTTAGACAATGTCTGTGTTACCAATTTCCTCCGCAGCAGTGAGATGGATGTGCTTTTTGTGCAGCACACAGCTACAGACAGGCACAGATAATTTTTGAGGCCACACCATTTTCTTACTGGCATTCATTTGCAATGCTCTTATCATGTGGTAATAGTCATGAAGGACCACAAAACAAGCAAAAAGACTTACAGTTTGAAGGATGTTGGAAATAACTGTATAGACAGTTCCCCCAGAAGAGCAATCTAGCACTAATTGCCTCAGCCGTACGAGAGGAAGCAGAGTCTTGGTTGAAGGCCTGGAATTCTCTTTTTCAGAAGATGCATGGGCCTGGAAACATATTTGTGTTCCTAACTGTAAGCATGTGAATAATCCCATTAGAGAGATTTTGTGACTGGTTTTGTGCTTGAAGTTAAAATCACAGTAAGCGTTTAGAGGATCTGTGCCTAAGGCAGGCGTCAATATTGAAAGAGAAAAGCTCGTTAATACACAACAGTTCCTTCTGCCCTTTTTTTTTTTTTTTTTTTTTTTTTAATAATATCATTTTCTGTCATGTCTTTTTTTCTGGAAATTGCAAGAACTGAAAAATCAATTTTGTTTTAAATAAATAATTCATTGCACTTCTGATGTTTTATATTTTTTTCTGTGAAATCACTAGAACTGGGAATTCTTCCCTATGCATTTTTTGTCTTTTTGCACAGAGCCCTGATGAGGAATAAATGCTGTAAGCAAAAAATTGTTACTGGCCACTGCTTTTAAAAATTCATTTTTAGTAGCCGACTTTGCCTCTTTGTTATCCATTTTCAGACTTCTAAGTCATATTTAAATATGCCTGTAGTAGACACTCTAAATGAATCAATAGATTCCTAAAATAAAAGCTACCTTTGTAAGACTTCCAGAATTTTTGAATGCATTGCTTCTATTCAAGCTACTAGCAATAAATATAATATTTATATAAAAATATTGCATGGAACATTAATACTACACCACTAGTAAAAGTGCTTGAAATAATTTATGGCAGATAAACAGCACTTCAGGCATTTTCTTTGGCAGTCTTTAATAAACCATGAACTCTAGGATTTCTGCAAGTCCTCGTAGCTCATGTACACTGCTACATCGTGCTGTAGCTCATCCACCATAGACCAGGAAGGTTTCCCCATTCCATGTCTCTTGGGCTGGACGTTTTACCACAGATGAGAGAGGAATAGTTTAAGTAAACAAATTCCAACTGATCGCTCTTCAGCAGTGTAATCAAGGGTTTGTGGGCACAAATCATTGATCCTGACCCACAGGAGTGCTATCTCGTGTAGGGTTAGCACAGAATCAACACCCAGCCGCTCGCCTGTCAATGTGTTTTCCAGATTTTAAGAATATAAATGCTATGATTTGAGGCTAAGGATCATAACCAACAATAATACTTAAAATGTGAATAATGCACAGTGCAAGAAATGCCAATACCCTCACAGTGCCCACCGCCTATCTTGCACGGGATTTGCAGGAAATTACATTTCACTAGGTGCACAGTGTAGGAGTGGTGGAGGTGGCTGCTGAAAACAGCATGTGATGCTAATCTGTCTCAGAGAGGAACTACAGGATGTTTCCTAAAGTCCTGAGCAAAAAGTATATCCATTTAACCTAGTGTGCAAGATTTTCTTCATTTACATCTTTCAAAATAGATAGCAAAGGTGTGGCAGGTGTAAAGGGAAGGTAATAACTTCGGTAATTTCTTAGGAAAAGAAGCAAAAATTCTACTGTAAACAAATTCCAAGAGAAGCTGCAAACACATCTTTATCATGCAAATCCGTGTCCTTCCTGGGTTCTCGTCAGAAGCAATCAAGATTTCCTTACCGACACCATTCCCCTCAGCTCCACATAAAATAAATCCAGCCTCTAGGGCAAAATGAGAAAGGAACACTGAGAATAATATGATCAAATGTCCCAGAGTGACTGCGTTAGAAGGAATGAACTGTCCACATTACAAACCCTTAATTTCAGTCACGAATAAAATGCCACCAGGATCTGCCAAATACACAGACTCCTCCCCCTTATGTTCACAGACAGTGATGAAAACTGGAAGCCAAGAAACTCACAGAAATTAGTCTCTTCAGCCCTTTCAGAAGGAGTTTTTCTGACAGCTGACAGCAATTGCTGTATTGCCGTCTGGGCACCATACAGCCCTGGCTCCTCAGCCTCTGTCCTACAGACCAGCCGTGTTTTTAGAGCAAGCTCTCCTGAACTGGCTGTAACTTGTGCAGTTAGGGGGTTGTAGTAGGCTACAGTAGCACCATGCTCACATCTGATTAATGCTATTTCCACTAGGAGATGGCTTCTCACTTCTTTATCAATAGGATTAGATGTGCTTTTTGTGCCATGGGGTCTCTGGCATGGAGGAGCATGGCTACAGGGGATGGTATCCACAGCCTCAGGCTCCTGCTCTGAGGCATCCTTTGGAGCCTCCTTTTCTCTGCTAGGTGCATAAGAGGACCTCCAAGGATGAGCAGTGCTTCCTGCGAGGTGTCACACATCTCCCACACAGTCTTGTCTGTGACAGTAAGGCTGGCAAACAATATTCAAATATCTCCACGGAGAGGTAGCTACAGATTTTCTCCAATGTCTTTGAGTTTTTATTATTTGCCAAACAGGTGACAGCACCAACAACTTACTCTTTTATAAGTCAGAAGTGCCCTAATTTTACTTTAAGGCATCCATCTCCAGAATTTCTGGAGTGAAGAAGTCCAAGAAAGAATTGCATTTGTTTCTTTCTTATAGAATTTGCTGGGTAATTCTTTTCTTTCTCAGTACATACTGTGCTTGCATCTGGTAAGCATTTCTAGATGCCAGTATAATAGAGAGCAGGCATGTGGGAAGGAAGCCGAGTGTGGCTGCTGAAGATACAGATGTGATTTTAAAAACCATGCGGAAGATGTCACAACTCTAACCATCCTCGGGTCCAAAGGGAATCCAAAACAGACACGAGAATTAGTATCTGCTGAAATGATCTTTACCGCATAGCTCTAGGGCAGTCAGTAGAGGAACCTGTGAACCTTGACATGCCTTCTGTGATAGAGGCAGGTCATCCTTTTGTGTACTTAAACCACAAAAGTGGGTGTGCAATATGAGATACTTAAAGTTTATGAGGATTCTGGTTTAAGAAGAATCCATCGGAGCTGTAAAATGCCATGATGATGCTTGTGGATCAGAAAGTTCCCGACCTGCTCATTCCTGGAGGCTGGAGGAGTGCCCCACTGAAGTGCACTTGCCCTGCTCTCTACTCCCAGTGAGGTTTTTGACCACTGTCAGAAACAGGAAATGAGCTAGAGAGACTTTTGCTGGTTCAGGACAGAACAATAATTCTGATGTTATTAAAAAAAAAGTTGGTGTGAATGTGACTTTTAGAGATGCTAACAATCAAAACCCTGCCTGAAGTCTATGGCAACTGTGGGCAATTTTTTCTTCCAAAAAATCAAACTTCAAGTTTTTTATTTATTGAGACTAACAACCAATTTTGAAATTAACAACCAGTCTGAATATTACCATTGTGAATGGCACGGCTTTCTCCTGGCACAGCTCTCCTTTCCAGGAAAACCTTAGGAACATCCTGTAATTTGTGTTCATAAAAAACTCAGGCTTAGGCAGCACTGCCAGCTCTTGTGATTTTATCAGAAAACTGATGATATTTCATGTTTTCGTTAAGACCTAAAATCTTGGATTGATGATGGAAATCTCAGTTTACACATCTGAAAAGGCAATCTGGTTATCATGGCTGGGGAGAAAGCTTGAAAAACTGAAATTTAGGCTCTGTAATCAGAAGATAGCACCACCTCTAATCATTGGGTAAAGAAAAAAAAAAAAAAAAAAAAAGACTGCAAGCCAATTTCTTATTTTTTGGGAACCTGACTCACAGAATATGAATGCTTCAATTTGGCATTAATGTTTAACTTCAGCTTTTCAAGGCAGTCTTCATGTTAATGTCTAAGTCTTCGTAGTTTCCATATGAAATTGGCAGGCTTACACATTTTTAGTGGCTATAGTTTTATGACAATACTTGTTTGTGAAGACCATAAACACCAATCCTTTCTAGCCATCTTGAACAATTTTTATTTTATTTTATTTTTTTGCATTATTTCTGGATCGTGACCCACTTGGATTTCCATGCTGAAGTTGATGGGGCCTTATCATCACTGCTGATAAAGGTATCTGCACTCTGTTGAGTGCTCTCACATTGGGTTCAGAGCAACATGCATCTTCAGCTCTTCTGACTCTCACCCAAGAGCAAACAGTTTCTTGCAGGTTTAAACAAACTTTGGTTGATTCTTGCTGCTGGCAGGACTGAGAAAAACATATTTAGAAAGGAGAGTACAGAGATTTAAACCTTGCTGAGAAATGGCCATCTCAGGTCTCATTGCAGCTGCCCTGGCTTTTGCCTTCAGCTCTCCCCACGTGGCTGCCTTCCCAGCTGCCTGGCGATGTCCTTGCGGTGCTCCCACCCTCCTGATGGGACAGGCAGGGCAGGCAGAGCTGGGCATTGAACACATCATGAGCCCCTCTCTCAGACCAGGCTCACCTGATCCTGTGTTGCATTCACTCTTTGCTCCGCCTTGCTTAGCTGGATTGGGAGGCATTGAGAGACAATAGGTACTTCAGCATCTATCAAGTACCCACAACAGAATCCCAAGCAAAATTTTTAGGGATGCAATCAATAGGTATTTCATTGGATTCTCTTGTGATGCTGTGCCAAGGGTTTCTCCTGCATCATCATCAGCAAAGCTTCTGCAGAAGGCTGCTATCCCTGGAGCTCCCTAGATATGCCCAGCTTTCCAGAAGGTTTCTATGTTTGATATTCATTTTGCTGGGAGTGGAAGAGGGAAAACTTAGGTGCTATTCCCTACTGTCTTGAGATAGGAAATAAGCTAGTATTTTTTCTCTGACATTTGCTTAAGGCTGCAGAAGAAATTACGTGAACACAGTCCTCTGAGGACTGGAGTGGAGAGCTGAGCCTAGTGAGCTTCAGGTCTCTCATCTACGTGAAGAAGTGTCCCTAGCAAAGACTCTGCCTGTCACTACCCCTGTGTGCTGAAAGCAGGTGACTTGGCTGGGGTGTGTCGCATGGTGAGTTGGTCATCATGAGAATGTGACTAGCTACATTCACAACGTTGCAGGTGACAGAAAAACAGCCTCCTAAGGACAATGAAGGCTGAGGACTAGAAATAAGCCTAATGGTTGCCTTGTGTTTCATAGCTTCCAGAAATTACGCACGTTGGGTGCTTCTCTTGGAGGCTCAGTAACCAGAGGCAGACCCTGCCCATGGAAAGCTGCCGCCCCCCCGGGCTGTGAGCCCAGGGGAGGTGGCCCCGCAGAGCTGGGACTGTGCTGTCCTTCCCTGCGTGCACGTGGGAGCACCACCAGGGCCACCGCCCCACAGCCTGGGTATTCCTCATCCCAAAGGCAGGTATTAAAAAAATGCCCTGCAAAAACACCCTCTCACCAACACGCAATTCTCTTCTCCTGCTCTCCACCTCTATACACAGAGATTTCAATAGATACCAATGACATTTTACGTCAGATTAAAAGACAGGAAAAAATGACAGTGAGAATAATATTGAAACTCATCTCCAGCATGTCTGCGTTACACAATATTTATCTTTTGGTAACTGCTTATTGGTGCATGACGAGTGGCTTTCATCTAAAATATAGCTCTGTTCTATCCCCAGCAGAAAAATGAATATCTCGTTTAATATTTGCCCTTTTTTTCTCCCCCTCTCCCCCCCCCCGAGCTAATTATTATGCATAGGCCTGTATTAAACTGTCCTGTTTTACAGAGTACAGTCCACACAAATAGTTTTGGTGTTTGGTCACAGAAATATTGAGGGGGTGGCAGAGAATAAGAAGGGTGGAAAGAGATCTGCTCCCCAAGCACTCCTGGAAATCAGTCGGTCAGGAAGGCCTAAATGGAGCTCAGCAGGGAAGAACACAAGTAAGCCTCACAAATGTATGATTTTAAATGTAATTAATATCTTTTAAAAATCTAGTAACCTCAGTGTCAAGCTTTCTGAGGTAAGAAATACATAATAATTGTATCTTGAGTTGCACCCTAAGTAGCTACAACAGAAATAAAGTAGGCCTGAAAGGAAAGGTTATGTAATAACATAATTGGGAAACACCACTACAATTGTTATTAATAACAGAACAATTGAGAAACACTGTGTGGCATTTGTGTGCATTCAAGAACCTTTGATTCACCAGTCCCAGTTGTTTATGGTGAAGTAGGAATTTACTCAATCTCAAGTTATTAGGCCCCCATCACTTCATGTCTGCCCATTCCCAGATCTACATGGGGCTCACTGGTCTTTGGGGCAAGGGGAGAACCTGCACACCCTAACACATAACTGCCAAAATCCTGCCATGAGCCCTGTGAACCAGTAAATAAGGTAATTCTAGAAGCCCAAGTTTGTTTCCGTAGCTACATAACATTACACAAACATTTTGGTTGCAATTTTGTGGCAATGGTTTCACAGTTATTTGATTAAAATACAGTGCCTGTGCTGCTTGGAGCCTGGGACTGGCTGATATCAGTGAAAGCTCTTCAGAAGTGCTACAATTTAAAATTACAGCTTACCCTGTTTGAAGGGATATTTTTAGTCTATTTATTCAGGGTCCAAATATAGTTCGATACATCACTGGTTTAATGTCCCTCTCCGGAGCTGGTCAGAAAGATATTGTACCTAGCACCAAGCAAAGGTCAACGAATGGGGATCTTTTTTTTCTTTTTTTTTCTTTTTTTCTTTTTTTTTTTCCTAAAGCAGAATTAAGTGCTTTAGAAAACAAAATATCTTGTCAGCAAAGGCTGCACGTCTAACCCCTTTACGGCAGTGACCTACTTACAGGAAATACTCCTATTGAAAATGGCTTTTCCAAGACGTAGCATTTCAAACAAAAATGAATCTAAAATTAGGTGGAAAGTGTTTAAGGGATCCCTGAGCAAAGATAATCGAAAGAATAAAAGGCGAGAGCAGGGAAATGGTGATGAATCACCGTGCAGTCAGGAGGAGTGATGTAGTGCATATTTCTATGAATGGCCATTCTCTGGCTTTATTATCAACAGCTTCATGAGTTATTTATTTCTGATTATTTGTTTGGGTGTCAGGGGGATGTTTGTGTCTGCAGATCCCTGGAAACCAGAGTTTTATGTGCATACAAAAGGCACAGCAGTGACAGTGCAGGCAACCCACGTCCCTGCTCAGCTGTTGCCCTTGACCTAAAGGGAACCTCCCTTCCACACAACAACCCCACAGCATATATTTGGTTTCTGCGTTACTGTAGCTCTGGGCTTTTCTCCAGCTGGGTTTGCTAGTTGTACTGACCTGTGACAAATTCTTTGAAGAGCAGTAGGGTTGGGCTGATTTCAGGTTTGATTTGTGCTGTGGGAATGCAGAAAAAGGTTGAATTTCTTCTGATAAGTGGCCTCTCCTCGACATGTCGCTCTTCCAGTTGGGGCCTACCTGAGTCCTGCCATAACTTGCACAGCTGAGCAGGTAGAAAAGACCACAAGGATTAAGTGGGCTCTGCAGTTCTCTTCCCAGTGGAGTTCCCACCAGAAAAAAAAAAAAATAAATAAAATAAAATAAAATCAGATCCACTTTTGGGTGCTGTTTCTCATCATCTCACATTTAGGAGGCAAAAAAGTCTAGCATCCTTCATATGGACTGTGCACTGACATGTGCATTGGGTGGGATGTTTTTATGCCCCTTCCTTGAGGTGAGGTGGCAGTTGATTTCTGAAGGTGAATGGCACTGGGTAGAGGAGGTTGGGGGTCCAGAAGCTGAGCAAAGATGAGATTTCTGCATATGCAGAAGACAACTTGGAACCAGGAACTACAAGGCAGACAGGTGTACATCATGGGACAACCCTAAGAAATTCATATTACTTCTAGTGACACACATCTACCAACGTCCATAACAGCCATTTATGCTCAACCTCTTTATAATACATTTTTAATACTTGATTTTGGGGCTGATCTTCTTACTAGTGACATACAACAAATAAATAGGTGAGATGGGGCCAGGTTTCAGTGAGGAATTTTATGTATGTGTGTGCATGTTTTTCTTTATTTTTCAGTTTTGGCTATATATTTGCAAAATTCTCTCCAAAAATCGTTCACCAGAGAGTCAGGAGGGACTTTGCAAGACATCTGAGTCCTGTTTCCAGTTTGCTATAAGGTCCTGCAAGCCTGGGCACGTACCATGATCTCTGTGTCCCCCACTTCTTCATTTCGAGAGTCTGGTGAATCTCCCTGTCTCGTATTTGCAATCTGGGGCTACATTCTTAACATTTTACAGATCACTCAGATGCTGGTGAGACTGAGCAGTAGAATTATAAAAATAATACACATATTACAAAAGGATGGGATGAGTTAAATCCTTACTTCATTACCTGACCTTCCTTTTGTTCCGTTATTTATTCTCTCCATTTCAAAAAATGGAGATTTCCACTTTCCCTCTGCTATTAACATGCAAGGGGCGATCTGGAGAGCTGTTCTGCTCCCCAGGCTGCGGCACAGAGGGCTGGAGCGCCCGCTCCGCACTCGCCTGGTGTGTGGAATACATATCCACATCCACGTCAAAGGGAGTTCCTCCCGCAGAACAAAGGTGGAATGTGCAAGCAGGAACGTGCAGGGTGCCGCCGAGAAAAGGGGGCTGCTCCCGTTGGGCAGATGAAGGGAAAATGCTGTCTCCACTGCAGTCAGCAGAATGGTGCGAGACATATGGCTTTCCTGGTAATATTTATCTCACCATAAAGGAAGCAGTGAAAAACCCCAAACAACCCCATAGCGTAGCAAATGAAAATATCGGGGAGGTCATTCCCCATTCCTGCGAGGCACACGGGAGCCCCAAGAGCAGGACATTCATTTCTGTGCTGCTTGTTTGGTTTTGCATCCCCTGAGCACTCTGAAGCAAATTCCCAGTATCTGCACACTGTAACGGGGCTCCCCACACCCTGCGGTTCTCCCAGCACAAACCTCTGAGTTTCCCGGTGCAGACAGCCCTTTCTGAACTCTGGGTGGATTTTATTGTGTTCTCAGCCACCAGCTTCCAGCCGTCCTTGTTCATTCCTTTGTGAATGGTTATGGACATAATGAGAAGTATATACCTTAACCTGGACATTCACAGAGCCACACGAACCATATTGCTTAGTAAGAGAAGTGAAACTTTTTCACTCTTTCCCTCAGTGCTGTTGTGTTTTTAATTGCCACTAGGTTAAACACAGATCTTCATGATTATTTTTACATATTTTGAAATCTTCAGACTGCATACAGTAGTCCGCTGAGAAAAATGCCACTTCTTATTTAAAGGGCAGAAACAAAACAGACAGATGACAAGACGATCACTGTCTAACATATCACCTACCCCACAGCAAGGATTGCACCTGGAAAGTGTTTATTATAGCCAGAAAGACAGCCTTCCCTAAAATATTTTAGGATGTGACTCATGATAATGACTAATAGAAAGTTACTTTACTCATAAATCTGCTCTGTCCCTATTCCATCTGTTATTCTTGTTCTTACAAAAGGCAAAACAATTTGGCAGAATGTTTTTACACAGATATAATGCATTTACACGATTGACTCTCCATTGCTGCTGGAAAAGCAAGCCATTGTGGCATATGAATACGCTGTAGGAATTCCTTTATGGATAACATTCTTGCAATGGCAGTTCCAGGTGAGCCATCTAGAGGCAAAAGCAAGATTGTCTTAAGAATACTCTACGCTAGCAGTGTAATGAATTCCTCTCAAATAAATATCCTAAAAAAAACTCATAGCATCATATGCACCAAGAGCTGAGAGATTGCCATCTGTTAAATTCATGAACCTCTTAAATGCTTTAATTTCCTGTATGCTCACACTATGAGTTTAACAGTTTCCTCTGCTTTTAAAAATGATTTCTGAGAGCGGTTTGGATTGCTTTATGCTAATGTAGTATCGAGAACAGCCTATGTTAATTATAATAAATAATATATTAATTAAATGAGAGAGGGTAGAGTTAAATAAAAACTTGGAATCTCTTCCTGCTCTTGACTCACTGTGTGACACTGGGCTATTCTCTTAGTTGGAGTCAGTTTTACCACCCATAAAGTAGGACTCATGATTTTACTATCTTTGTAAAGCACTTTATGGTCTTGGAAGATACACACAGAGCAAACACACGGGTTGGCCACGTTTTGCCTTTGTTTCCTCCTTGCTTGCTCCTATTAAAGTCCGAACTACGTGGTGCATAAGGCAGAACGCAGCCAACACCTCTGCACTTTGCAGCAGCACAACACAGCTAAAGGAGGATGAAAGTCCCCAACCTAAAACACACCTGGGGTGGTCTGAGAGCAGGGGTGCACCTGGTGCACCCTGTGGGAGAGTTAGAGTGGGTAGCCATCAAAGGCTTATTAGCCATTAGGACTGGTAAATTCCTTTGAAAATGTTTCTATTCGCACAAGACTTCCCCGTGCCATCTAACTGAAACCACTGAAAGACAAGACTTTCTTCTCAATGTGCTGGCTAAAGCAATGCAGTTGGAAGCCTGACCTCTGCTGCAGAGCTCGCAGCTGATTACACAGAGCGATGTCGGCAGGGCTGTGAAGCGGGAGGTACAGCAACAACCCTGGGGGTGCCAAGTCCCAAATCCAGCTCAGACTGCCCCGATTTAGCAATTGCTGGTGTCCAGCGCAGCCACAGCTACAGCAGCTGCTAAAAGTAGACACGGATGCTGTGCCTTCATACCAATTACAACAATTGCAATGGGAAACAAAAGTGAAAAACCTCACTTAGGGGCACTGTTCCAAGCCCGCACATGGGTGTCTCTGCTGCACACATGCGATCACGCTCTGGAGCTGGCAGCGCTGTTCCCGGACTATCAACAGGCCTGAATGACTATTTAAAAAACACCGTGTGAAGCCTGGGCTGTAATCTGTCTGCCATTTAACCTTTCCCTGTAGCATAAAATGTGAAAACTGCATCAGCATATGTCAGGCAGATCACACGCTGCGTGTGGGCACTGCCGTGTGATGTTGGCCCACCGAAGGCCGAGGTCGTCCACATGGTGGCCGTGGTGGGTAGGAGCCTTGGGAAAGCAAGGAGGGACGGGGAGAAGGAACAGGCTGGTGCTCTTCTCTCCGTTCCCCAAATTCACAGGGCATGCTGGGATAGCCACTCGGGGAAAACACTGTGTTCTTGTCAAAAAAATATGAAATGGGTAAGGGCAAGGAGCCAACGGAGCGATGGTTCCCAGTGGGAGCCAGAATGAAACAGAAAATGGCTTCTGGCCTGGAAATGTAGGCTGCTCACGTGGCGAGACTCTGTGCGTGGAGGGGGTGGGTGGGATGCACAGACAAGGGTGAAAAATGTGCTTCAGCCCCTGAGCGGGTCACCGCTTTGTGCCGTACAGAGTCAGGATACAAGGGGACCTAGATTTCTGCCTGACCTCCTCCACGAGAGCTGGTGTTTTACTCGGGCTCCTAGGGACAGGGCTGCCTGACTTCGGAGACTCACTCTCTTGGCTCCTAGGAGCGTGGTTGGGGTGAGCTGTTCTGCCCCCACGTCTGTTCCTCTCTGCACTGCTGGCTTTGGAGAGCCGTGGGCAGCCCCTGGGGCTGCGGCATCCTCCAGGTGCACACTGCTATCTCCTGTGGAAGCGGCCAGCTGGGCTGCCGGCCCCGCTCCGTTCAGACAGCTGTGGTCTCCTGTGGTTTCTGTCTCTGACCCAACCAACATCTTCCGAGCTCGATGATACATTTGAACAGTTCCTCCTTCACCCTTTTCTTTGGGGAATTACAGAGGATTTTTGTTAACCGTTTAAACAGTGCCAATAATTGTCCTCGTGTAGTTGGAGATACCTGGTGTCCGCCTAATAGCACAGAAAAACATTCACCAACTTCCCACAGCCAGCAGCAGGGTAAGCCTCGTGTATGTATCACAGACACTTATTCAGACAGAATAAATAAATTCCATCCTACAGCTGTTTCCTAGGTAACTGAACCAGGACCACAGCAACACTGTGCACAGCGTAAAGAGGCAGAACAACAAACTGCAGCATTTCTTCCTGGCTCCAAACTTTTGATTATGTGGGGCTACAACTATGACAGAAATAAAAATGCTTCAACAATGAAACATGCAAGCAGAAATTCCATACCCGTTCTCACATAGCCAAAACATGCGATATCGAGAGTCATGTGAGATATCGCTTCTATAACCCACTTGGAGCTACCTTGCCTATGCTCGGGTGTCAGCCGCTGCCTGATCCTCTGGAAAGCCTCAGAGAGCAGTCACCAAAACCCCAGCTGTGAAATCTAACCGCCCCAGACAGGCTTAACGTGTGCGCTCAGCAGGAGTCAGTCCTGTACAAGGGACTGGTGAAAGCTGGGCTCTTCTCATTGAGGGTCCCCCGCCATCAACAAGCCGGAAGGTTCCAGCAGATGGTGCCACCTTGCATGAGCAAGGTGCAAACAAAACTTTTCCTTAGAGGAAACGTCTGCACCCGCAATGCAGACATGCTGCAGGAATATGCAATCAGATCCTTTGAAATCCTGCTCTGCCTTATTTTGTGCACGACACTGACTGCCATCGTGGCTGGTTTATTTTTTCTAATCACGTACTTCTTACCAATGTGACTATCTGTGCTTTGAGTAAACTTCAGGGTCTGTTTTTGTGGGACATAACCCCTTTTTTAAGCACTTGCAACTCCACTGAATTAACTACACTTGGTAATGGCTGATTTTCTTGTGCCTTGCTTCTTTTTGCTGCCAGAGCAGCCTGGGCACGTTAGCACACTGGGCTCGTTCCCGAATCCATGTGCTGACTGCCTCCCCAGGGGCAGAGGCAGAGCCTTGGGCTGAGCACTCCTCTCCTGGGCCCACCAGGAAGGGGAGCAGCTTGTGCAAAGGGCTCTGCTGCCACACTGGGGAGTTAGGGAAGAAAAATAAATCCCCGTGATCCTTGGCAGGGAAATAGGCAGGTGCAACTTTGCATCTGCAACGCGAACAAAGGGAGAGCAGTTGTGAAAAATCTATGTAGACGGACTGTCTGTGTGGACAAAATCTACGTAGACAGACAAAAGTCAAATTATTTGGCTTCCCACAGTGCAAAAACCTGAAATACTTTCTGTTAGAATCTTGCATTCAGCTAGGAGAATTAGAGAAAATAGATGACACTGGATATGCCCTCATTTAATCTATGGAAAGCACCTCTGCCTTGTGAAGTAGCACCATTCTGCGGATTAGGATCACTATAAATGTGCTTCTCTAGTGAAAGATAGCCTGGTGAACAAATATTTAAGCAAACTGTTTTCTGTTAACTGTAGGGCCGTGGAAAGGCAAATATAGTTCCTCAGCATGAGAACTGAGCTGGTCTAGTTTTCAGCTCCTAAGTGAATGTTAATCAAACACTGAAGAATCAATAAACTTAGTAATTTTGGTTAAAAACAAAAATCTGCCTTCTTCAGTTGTACTAATATATCTAGCTACTTTTTAAAAGACACAAAATGTGCATGCCAACATGGGGAAGGAAAGTTTTTAAGTAGTAACACCAAGGCAAACTCATATTCCTGTGTAAAAGGGTCAGAGGATCATAAATACCATTGGGGAAAGAGAGGCCTTCTGTTTTCATGATGAATTACATGCAATTTTTAGAAGAGGAATTAGAATATGTGCTTATCCACCCAGAAAGTGGAGTTCACAGACTGGATTTCAGGAAATGTGGTGCCAGCTTTTCCCTGAACTACATTTGTGTGGTCCCACTGAATATAATGGGGTTATATGAGGTGAAAGTCTATGCAAAAATGGGCTCAGCCAGATTCTCCAGAGGTATGCAGAAACTGTAGGGCCTGGGTCTGATCTCTTTGGCAGTGATTTGAGTTTCATTTATAGTAAAGTCTATTGATTTCAGTGGATGAACCGTGAATGTATGCCTATGTAAATGTAGCCAGAGTCAGATCACCCACAGCTATATCCAGCCCTGCAGATATGAAACAGAGTCAGCTTCTGATAATATGGGTTCAATGCTTCTGGTCTGTTTGACTTCTATATGCAAATTCTCAGTCTGCAGGGAAGCAAACTCCCATGTCATCTGCTACCTATTTCAACTCAGCAACCCTTTGAAAATTGCTTATTCTGCCCCCTTGCATTTTACCAGTAAATGGGGCACACAACAGTTTCTCTTAATGTACAGATCCAAATATGTCAAGGACAGTAAGTCTTCACCTGAACTTCAACCAGAAGATCCTTAGATGACATGAAAAAATCTTAGTTCTCCCATTAAACGGCTGGTCAGAAGCAAAAATTAAAACACCACCAAACAGCAAACACCCTTTGTCACCAAAAATCAGAGATCTCATTTTGAATCCACACACATTTTTCAAGCAGTAAATCATGTAGTTGCTGTAGTCACTTGCCTGAATGTACTTATTTTAAAATCCGATCACTGACATAAAACTACGACTCGGACCATCACCACTGGCTGCACACATAGACTTTCTTTAAATCTGTGCACTACCTTATGGTCCTGTGAATTCAGCAGGCCATACAATCCTGATACTGTTCATATTCCATCCTGCTAGGAAAAACAGACGTTCTCCTGGGGTGAAGCTCTTTAATAAGCACGGCAGCTTGAGGATTTTGCCACCCAGGCAACTTTCCCCTGGGTAACGGGGAAGCACCTGAGGGCCAGGCTGGACCCCCAGCTCACAGAAGCACGCGACGTTTGGCTGCAGCATAGCTGGCAGGCACCAGGACACGGCTGGCTGGCACCTGTGGCACTGGCCTTTCAGATGCAAGGGTGCCTATTCTGCTCTGACATTAAAAAGCTAGGGATGTGTCTCTTCTGAAGACGTTATCCATTATCAATGCCCTTTACCATCTAATGTGAACAGAAAGCTGCAGCCTGCCAGGGGAGTGCAGCTGATCTGCAGGCTGGCTGTCTCACATGGGAAGCTGCCTCCAAATGCATTTTGCTCTCTTCTTGCTGGGTAGTCTTATTCCTTCCCAAACGTGACTCAAAAGCAGCCTGCAGAATAAATCACAGAACTGGATGGCCTGAATGTGAAAATATGGAAGTGAATTTAAAAACAGACAAGAGAACCCTAAGGGTCAGGCTCGTTGCCATCCTCTTGATGGACTCCAGGACAAGCATCTGTTCACGCCACCTGATGACCTGGCTCATCCAATTTGTTGTGAAGTGCAAATAAAGGTACAAGAAAATGGTACTACAGCTAAGTTTTAGACCAGAGATAAGGCCACAATCATGAGTAAACCTACGCACACACCTCTAATTCTGTGATACAAGCTGCATATATCCTAGAGGACATATATCCATGACTTGGCTTACATTTTCCATTCAACCTTCTTTGTCCCACACCTGTAATTAATGCTAAACTGAAGAAAGCTTTCTCTCTGCCTCCTACATCTACCAGGCTGCTCCTATCTCAGGATTTATATTGGCGGCTCTCCTTCTTTGCTTCTGGACTTTATTTCAAATGAGTTCACTGCTGTCCCAGAGGGCTTGTGGAAAGACCATAGGTTGGTTTGAATCACCTATCCCTTTTAACTAATGCAGACCGCTGTGAAAAGTTCATCCTTCCCATATATCTGTGGGATATGATACGTCCCACAGGTAGTTCTGTGTTTAGTACATCAGGCTCAGTGCAGAGTCTACAGGACACCACGTAAGGTACTAGGCTCAAACTTTCTTCCCATTAGCTCTGGGAACCTGGCAGATTTTTTGTCCTTTTGCTTTTAGTTGCCTGTTGATTTGTTTCAGGCATTCTGTTCTAGTTCCCTCCTAGCCTAGCAGACTTTTTAAATATAAGAGAGTGAATTGAAAATATAAATCAGAAGGAAGGTGTTCAGCTTTAAGTTCACAAGCTGCACCACTTATGCACATACTTAGGAAGTACAGAATGGATACCAACTGAAAGGAAGCAAGCCCCAAGTAATTAACCGCAACTACTGTAATTATCAGTGTGTTTTTTTTTTTCTTTTCTTTTTTCCCCAGACTCTTAAGAAATCACTTCAATGACTGTTTTGTTATTATGGAAACCACTTAATATGAAACACCTCATGTTAGAAATGTTAATAGCAGATGAGCTTATGTAATCACAGGCCTCCTAGTGATGGGTCAATAAAAGCAGTGTAACTGGCAGGCAGCCAGCAGCTTGTTTTTTTTGGTGTTTGGTTGTTTGTTGTTGTTCTGTTGGTTGGTTTTTAAAGCTATTTCTGGCAGAATTTGGCATAGTTACAGATTCATCATAAATTTCATTTTAATATAGAATTCAATGGAAAAACAACGGTGTGTTTTCCTTAGGTTTACACTGTGCAGTATTTCCTGACTGAAGCAACAGTTGGGTTTGGTCGCAAGTACAACAAGGCTCATAATGTGCCAACTGCACAGACAAGACAAAATTGCCCTCAATTCTCACTCCAGCATACACTTTAACTTTGTAGGAATGCCTGGCAGTTCATACACAACACTTAGTTTATGTGACTCTCGTTCTCCCCTGTTCCTTTCGTCCTTTTCCTTGATCCACCTCAAAAACCACTTTCAATGAAACTAAGGCAAAATTTAGTTTAAATGACTAATGCTATTATCCAAATTGTCATTACATTGTTGGAAGGTCAGTGAACCATTCTGCTGGAATGGGCTTTCTGGTCTTTAAAGAAAACTAGTGAGATTTAAATGCTGTGAGCCCAATGCTGACATTTTACTTGTCTCCAGCTATAAGAGACTGTTCTCTGGCTGGGGATAATCCATTTCCACTGAGGGGGCATTAGACATCAAGCCTTTTTGGCATGGATGGATCAATGCAGGGAGCTGGATCAATGCTTCAGGGACCACTTCAGAGCAGGCACTCTGTTTGCCTCGCTGGTGTGTAGGCTTTCAAAGATAATGAATTAGATTAAATTTAAAAATATATATAAGCATCGGAGTCTGATAGAAATATACTTAGAAGATGACACGGAAGATTATACAGGCAGGACATGTCTGTTATGCTCGTGTGATAGTATGAACAGTGGTATCTTCATTTTAACATTTAACGGTGAAAATAAAAGGCAAAGAACACTCAGTGTTTGCCTTATAGTTGTAAATCACAAGTTTGTAGGACATGGATTATGTTTCCTAGGCTAAGTTCTTTATTCTTTATGGTTATTCACAAGTATCTGAAGGTTCTCAGTGAGGAAAGAAAATGTCCTGTACATCCCTCAAGGTTACCAAAACCTAAAGATCCTCCTTACTATTTGAAGAAGTAGAAGAGGATGTGTTGGTTCCACCTTGGTGTACTGGGAGTCTTCAGCTACCACTCCAGAAACATCTGTGTTCTTAATTCTCTGTGCCCCAGGCTGAGAAATGCCTTTTTCTCTTGCATTATATAATCATTAATAGCAATCATTTAATTAATTTATTGTAATGACAAGCAACCCTGACATTGAACCCATCAGGGAACTGTACAAGCAATTAAAAATACAATCCTGCAGAAGGCATCACAAAACTGATAACATAAAATGAAATAAGTTATTAAAGTGCCACTTAGAAGTCTTATGAACCTATAAATACAAAGTGCTGAAATATATGAAGTTATTTCTCCCAAATGTAAACAGTTAGTGCTGAGATATGCCAAAAAATAAAGGGTATCTACAGGAAGCAGGGGACACTGTTTTCACTCTATAGGTCTGTTTGCAAAAGAGATTATGCAGAAAAGCTTCACATGCAAATAACAAGAAATTCTTTGCCCTCATGGGCTGTGTATTCCAGGGACTGAGGTCGTGTGTCCCTACTTTGATTTTTCTGGACCCAGCATATTGTACTGTAATTGCTGATTCTGCAATGAAAACGCTAACAATATTGTTAACTGACTTCCCATCCCAATTTCTGTTGGTAATACAGTAATTTTTCCACCTCCAGGATTACATTACCTACCAACACAACCACAAATGGCCTGGAAAAGAAGGGAATGTTATTGCATTGCTTTAGGCCACGTCTACATTGGGTTGTTGAACCACTTTAACTGTGGTTAGCTTGCATTAAAGTAGCTAGTGCGTACATCAGACTGGTTTTCAAAGTGATTTAGTACCTTAGGCTGCACTAAGCATCTCTCCTTGGAGCAGCCACTAATCCGTTCTGCAGGGAGCCTGTTCCCTGCGGAGTTCCTGTGACCCTAGCTGTCCTGCTGCCAGAAGCCCTTTACTTAGTAACTTGTCCTGTCCGAAGCTGCCTTGATATTTCAGCGTCTCCAGTGTGTTGAGGTTGCCTTGGCCAGACGCGCTTGTTCTGTTTAAGTACCAGTAGCCCTGCAGACACTAACATATCTAGCTTATACATCAGCTCTAGGACACATGTATCTCTCTCCAGGTTTCTTCATGGATCCATGCATAATTCTCAGGCCTGACTGCTCTTGCCAAACACACAATTCAGCCTCACCACAGTAAGATATCCCACAATTTAGATACTTTCACAGAGTTGCTAGATCAGAAAGGCAAAAGGATGAACAAAGCTTGACTCAAGGCTGAGTCAAAGCAAAGGACTCTGGTGAAAGTGCCTTAGTACAAAAGGCTATGATGGAAACAGAAGCAAAGCTCCTGGACACATGATGACAACTGTATTTTCGTACTTGGGACAAAAACAAAGCCAAAACTAACACGGTGCATATTTTATGCAGCAGCATTGTGTTAAGTACCCATGATTGAACTCTGTGAAACCACCAAGAGCACCCAGCACCCCATGCATACATGAGGTCTGACCCGGAGGAGAATTACAGGGTGGCTGAGACTCGGCATATGCTGTGGAGACACAGAGAGCCCCAGAAGGACAGCTTCACTGACTCATAAACTCAATGGACAGTTAAAAAACACTGCTGGGACTCACCAAAAAGTGTGATGCTGCATTATTAAATAAGCACTTACATTGATTTCAATGTGTTTTGTATTTGTTTTACACAGTTTTCTTCACTGTCTCTCCTCTGCCCCAAGGACTAAGTCCTTCCTCCTCACAAATCCTATTACTGCATTAAATACACAAATGCTTTAAATTTCTGGTTTAGGAGCATATTTTTGTATTTGTATTTAGGGCTTCATCCTCCTGCAACACATTACAATATCTCTGAGAGGGGTAAGGCTGCAGAGAAGCAAGAGTCCTGGGAAAGACGTGGCCCATTGCACCACCCTTGGTCCAGCTGATGACAAAGCCCATCACACTCCCTGCACAGCAGCTGGGAGTGCATTGCCACCCCAGCAGAGGAGATGGTACTGGCTTAGGAGCAGCCATGGAGGCTGTAGGTCTGTGAGAGGAGAAGAAAGGAGAACAAAGCCAGAATCCTCTCTGCCTCTCTCAAAGCAGCAGTGTGATGGCACAGAGGGGATACACACCACCCCACATCCCCTTCTGAGCCCAGCCACGTTGTTATGGCCCACGGCCTCTAGATGAGGAACACAGCCCTGAAGAGATGCTGTCTTTGCTACAGCTGAGCTCTTCAAGAACTGGAAGACTTATGCAAGCTCTGAGGTTTTAATTCTTCCTCGCCAGTGTGCATGATCATTGTATCTCAATGCTTCAGCTATTTGTCATTTAAGTCCTTTCAGAATAGGCTGTCCAGGTATAACAAGGCAGTTTTTGCACTCCCAACTGGGGTAAAGCACTGCCAAAGCTTCTACTGACACAAAGTCTACTGACAGTCAACAGTTACACCCAAGAGGGGCTGGTTCTAGCCTCATCAAAAATACCAATTGTAGGATTACTTCTTCAAGTCCCTATGTAAAGACAAAGCTGTAAAGACAAAGCTGCAAAGGGTATTCATCACCCCATTTGGTGACTCTGTGAGCTTGCCACACAAATCTTTGGGGATGACACTCTTACTAGAGTAAATGCAGGACCAGGACCCTCTGTTTGGTCTTCTCTGGCGGAGAAAGAGGTTAAAGTTAGAGTTTCAGACAGGGAAACGGCCAGCAAAGTCTAGTAAGCCCTTGATTAAACTTGAATTCAAACTTGCTCAACATCCACATTTCAGATAGACAGAAGAGCTCTTGGTTCTTACTTCAATAGTTTCAAGCCAGAAAACTCTCTTCCTTTCCAGACACATTAGAAGATAGTAAATTTCATTTGTTCCAACCTCTTGTATGAATAAAGGAAGGCTATAATTCCTGAGCAAATGAATAGAATCTATCACAGTGTTGCCCCTGTATTTCTCTTTTACACTGCAAGTTCTTTCCTTTAGTCTTGAATTAGCTGTGAGCAAAGAGAGAGAAGAGAGATATAATCTTCAGACCTCCGTATACAAAGGTATGAATATTAGTGGTTACTGGCTTATTTGCCTGATGGCAAACATCTAGTGCCAGCTGTGTACCCAGAGCAGCCTGCCCGGCCTCCACAGTACTACCCCAGAAAGCTGCAGGTCGGCCCAAGATCTTCCAGTGCATCTCCTCTCCATTCTTAATAAGCAAACATCCCAAGCAGCCCTGGGTGCTTTCCTTTGTTCAAGATACCTAAATCAACCCTGCTGCTGCTTCCATAATTCTTAATTTCTAAGACAAGCTGTTCATCAGTACACAGGAGCACAGCCTCATGCTTTGCAGTGCACAAGTGAAAAACTCGTCCTGAATAGAACCACCAGCTATGTGTAAATACGGGTCCCTCTTACACCCAGTCACTCCAGCTTCTGCTGTACGTTTTGATCCTTGCTGTGAGACAGCACTGAACGATTCAGGTTCTGGCTGGCCATCTCTAACGCTGCCTTTGCGTTAGAAAAGGCCAAGTGCTGACTTCACATAAGAAATTAATTAAGCTTTGAACAAGCTAGTGTTATGGTATTCGATATCTTACACATCTGTCAATACCAAAACGCAGAGCCACTTCAACTTAGCATAAAATTCGGCAACCAGATCTAGATCCCACTGAACCAAATGGCAAGACTGCCGCCAGGCTTCACTGAGCCCAGGGCTTGCTCTACAGTGATTGTCAAGAATGCAGGTTTCTCCAGTTTTTTTTTTTTTTTTTTTTTTTAATCTGGTTTCCTAAGGGAATGAAATTTATGCAATCATGCTGTGTGTATAAGCATATCAGCCTACCCCAGTAACATTTGTACCCACTGGATCATTTCAAAAGAGAGCCCAAAGATATTGAGTTTCTACTAATTTAGTAAAAATAAGCACATGGGTGGAGGAGAAAGACCCTATCAGTGCCCAGTGAAGGCTATGTGGCAAACAGCTCACTCCTTGTTACACATCAGAGAATCCATGCAGGAGACAGCTGTAGGACACCAGATGACTGTAGTCCTGCAGCTCAGTGTTGTTACTTTTTGTCACTCTATGCTTAAGATTCAAGATTATTATTTATATATGGATAAGACATAGAATACGCCCACAGCTGCACAAGGGAGCAGAAGAGTTGCATTAACAAATCAAGAATCATGGGATGCTGTGGGTTCAAAGGGACCCCTAAAGATCATCTAGCCCACCTCCCTGCCACAGGCAAGGACTTCTTTTGCTAGAGCAGGTTGCTCAAAGCCCTATCCAATGTTACTTTGAACATTTCCAGTGACAGTACACCCCCAACTACTCTGTACAACCCATCCCAGAGGCACAGCACCATCATAGTGAAAAATTTCCACCTTATATCCAACCTAAACCTCCTCTTTTCCAGTTTAAAACTAAGCTCTGGTCTAACAGCATTCAAGCACCAGTCCTCTTGTGACAAGGCTCTCAAATATCCTATCTGTAGGAAAGCTGGGAAGTGATTTGGAAGAACACCCTGATCACGGCAAAAGCCAAATTATCCTCCAATTTTCTTGTTCCTGATTCTTGAGCAGTCCCTGACACTGCATTAAGTTATTCTCCAGTTGGCATCTCAGTGATTTTCCTTGGTAAATCAAGAATTGGGTTCTTAAATATTAGTTTTGCGTGGTCTTAAAAAAAAAAAAAAAAAAGTAGCCAATTTGAGCTATGATCCAGTGACAGGGACAGACATATTCCTAGGGGAAGATGTGCAATTTATAACCATGATTGTACACAATTTATAACCATGATTGTACATTTTGGTAGGTTTTATATTGGGCTTTTTTGTATTGGGCTAACACTGAGCCAAGCATAGGGCTTCTCTTAATCTCCTTGGGCCAAATTCTCTGTGGCTAGAAATCCTACCTAATTTGTGAATACAGTGCCCAGGAAAACTTCACCATTAGTTCTGTGCTAGGGGTGAAATCTTTAACATCCATATGAATTATAAATACAGGAGAACAGACTCTCAGTTTTATTGTACTTTGTGCTATGCAGCCCTCACAATTGAAGAGCCAATAATGTGTTCAGGCAAATGGCCTTTTTTCTGGCTATACTTATAATTTTATTAGAAGAAAACAATGACAAGTTTGTCTATTTAAATTCATAGATGCTAACAAGTCACTAAGAAGCATATTTTACACTAGAAAACAACACTGAACACATTTTTCATTTTTTCCTGAATAAAAGATATTACATAGAAAAATGAGTCATTTATCCTGAAGCGTAGCCTGGATAACATTGCTTTCATGTTCATTTCTTTCTGTGCCAAAATGATTACCTTTTTTTTTTAAATAGAAAATACTATTAAAAATACTATAGTTGTAGGATGTTTACATTCTTAGAACCTTAGAACCTTCCGTTTTTACTGCACACATTCCAATAAATGAGAAATATTCCTGAATGAGAGAAAGCTTAGTGACAAATGAGGATGGAAAATCTTCAGTAAGACTAAATAATTTTCTGGATTTTTTATTTGCTATGAAAATTTCTTGAGGACGCTATCTAGCTTTGACAGCTTCATCTGACTTCTGATGAATTAAGGCATACATGAACACGCATGCCCACACGTGCTTTCATGTCCATGTGCACACAGCCTTGAAGTCTGTACTGCATTGTAGCGTGTGGATATTTTTGCATTATCTCCTGTTGCACCATGACGTTGCGTCTCTTATTTAAGGATTTTATTTTAAACTAAAAGGTGCTTTCTCCATATTTATTTCTTCGAGAATCCAATACTCTACTTCTGACAGACGGAAAGCAATTGTCAGTCTCATCAAGAGTTATATCCCTAATAGCTAAAAAGATGTCTTCCTTATGTAATAAAAGGATGACTGTTATTGTAAAACAATTAGTTTTCTTTGCAGATTATGTAAAGTAATCTGCTACTTTGAAGTAGTGTTGCTTTATAAAGCAGAGCACTATTTCCTGGCATACACCAGGAAAAGCAAGAGAAAACGTATTCAAAGAAGATTTATAAACAATTTATCATAAAAGGATTTAAGATTAATTTATCCTACTTCTTAAAAATGTTATTGCTTGCCTTCAAGTGAGATGGTGCTCATACTGTGACAAGATCAACCAAGATTGTTAGGGAAAACTCTGTATGGCAAGTTGGAATTTAACCATCACTGTTGTCTTCCAGAGACTGCTTATACCAGTTGCAACTAATAGCCCTTAAAGGCCTTCCATACTGGCTGTAAGGAACAGTAACCTTGAAAAAGAAAAGATCCGGGTGATTTGACAGCCATAGCAAGACACAATGTGTGAAAGATTCCCCAACAGCAAAACTCAAACATTTCAATAGAAGTGCAACAGCTGATCAGAGAGATGTGCAGTACTCACAGGTACAGAGAAAGGATACTCAGGGTCCTTGTATCAGTCATAAAACACTCATAGGGGCCCATGAGTACACTACAGCCAATTTACTTAAACTAAAGTGAATTCTGGAACCTTAAATTATTAGACAACCAGATTTCTTGCGTCACTTAATTTCACTTTTGCCTTACACCCTGATGGCTGAAACTCAGAGCCTTCATTCCCACTTGTTTCATAAATTGTGCAATTAACAACTGCTGACTCTGGGTTGGGTGGTGCCATATCCAGAGCTTTGTATCACATAGAGCAGAAATGAGAGATTTTCTTAAGAACGCGTAAAAAAAAAGTTGCATCTTTCCTGTACGATGCCTCAGCACTGGGATTTCTGAGAGTACGACCCTTGCATAGGAGGGCGCCTTGGTGAGTACTTCCAAGTCCTTACACTCAGTGACAGGATCGGACAGCTGAGGGTTCCAACACAGGCTTATAAACATACAAAAGGAAGCAAGATTTTTTTTTTCCAGTTGGAAAATAATGTAAACTTTCTACAGGGAAACTATTATAGGAATAATTACATAAGTTAGTCACGTGTATCCCATGTGTGAGACTAAAATTTCAAGGGCCAGGAGCCTTCAACACCCAACTTTAACTGAGTTCCCTAAGGCCCTCTGAAAGAGCTCTGCCTTTCTGAAGGCCAAGGCTGTAACGTTATTTCTAAAGACTTCAGTGGGGTCAGGGTTTCACACTGGCTATTACTCTAAAGCAAATAGGCGGCTTCAACGCCGGGCCCAAGGAGCCGCAGCGATATGCCATGCGTTATGTAAGAGGCTGGCCTAGATAACCAGAGCAGGCCCTTGTGGCCTTATGAAACAATCAGGCTTCACGTGCCAAAAATATTATCATTTGAAGAAAACAAAACTTTTGCAAAATCAGATCTTTTGGATTTATGCGCATACCTAAACGCTCTGCCAAATCCAGCTTTTTTGCATTATTATTTTAAAATCAGATTTTTATTGGCTGAAGCACTTAGTAATTGTGGTTGTTTGCTTTACTGCAGAAGTTTGTGACAGCTAGTGATTGGGAATGTGACTTGAAGAGTTCACAGGGCAATCAGAAGTATCCACGCATTTCTGAACTCTTTGCACAAGGGGATGGTGAGATAGCCCAGGGCTGCAGACAGAGATGGCCTGTCCCACCACTAGCTCTCCCTCAGTTTTCATTCCTTTGCCCCCCTGGATCTCACCACACAGCAGGCCCTGTTCCCAGGGAGCATGACAGGCCGAGAGGAGCTGTGGAACACAGCAGAGCTGGGCTCCAATCCCTCGCTGAAGGCAAAGGGCTCCTGTTGGCAGCACAGGCCTGGGTTGGCTCTGCAGAACTGTGATGCTGGAGATGCCCATGTGAAAAAAAAGAGGTGTACTAGGGATTGATCCAAGATGAGCTTTTAACTGTTGATACTCACTGTCCAAGAACGATCTCCCCACCCCTTTGCAGTAAGGAGCTGACATTTCTGAAACAGTATGATTTCTGAAATCATACCAGCTGCCTCCACATTTCCCACCCTCACTCCCCAGACTCTGGGTACCTAATGGGGCTTCTGCTCTGCCCAATTCTTGCATTAACCAAGGGCTTGGGCTGCTGTAAACCCAGCTCCTTGCTGACAGCAACTGGAGCTTGCTGTCCTCCACTGCCTAGTTTTTGGTCACTGTTTTGTTTTTTTAAATACTTATTGGATCAAGAGCAATGGTCTCACACAAATGCTATGATGAACACACATTATAAATTCAAAGGTAAAGTTTGCCACAGAACTGTATCACATACAGTTAATGTGCTTACAAATGCACAGGTCTCTAAGCTCCCTTCAATATATCCACGTATTCTCAAATCATGTGCCCAGGGACAATTTGGCAATGTACAAATCATGGTTGTGAGGTGCCTTTTAAAAAGTTTTATTCTCTTAAGTGAGGTTTTGATTAGTTTTCAGACCTTTGCCATTATTGCACAGTGAAAGCATTTTACAGAGAAACATGTGGCCATACTTTGGGGGTTTTGAATTTGCATTACTCAGATTTAGAGAAAAACAAAAAACAAAAAACTCTCGCTTTGGGCTTCCCTGTCAGTAAGTTTGGACTCTATCTCTGCTGAAGAACACAAAACCAAGTTCTGCTTTCTCTGTTAAAAGGCATGGGATTTTTACTTGCACATGTGAAACACTGTTAAAGTGGGGGCCAGCTGATTGAACTGTGCAGGTAGGGACAAGACCTTTTGCACCACTCCAGATTATGTTTTGTTTAAATTCAAAGTTTTCTTGGCACACGGTGCTGTAGGTAACATGAATCTGAATTCTAGAGAGAGTATCAATTATCTTATGAAATCATATTTCTAGCCATAATGTTGAGCAGAGTGAGGGGGACAGAGAAGGCAGAAATGAGTATAAAACTAGCCTTCAGTCATGGAAATACTTATAAGTGAGAGACCTAAATATCATCCATGCAGCATATGACATTACATATAGGAATATGATTCACACTGAATTCAAAACCTTATGGTGAAGGAAGGTGAGAAAAATAACAACTAAATAGAGACATCATAAAGGTAGTTAATATTTTACCACAGTGTAGTAGGTGCAGACCCTCTACGAT
Source organism: Oxyura jamaicensis (assembly GCF_011077185.1). Taxonomy (NCBI): domain Eukaryota; kingdom Metazoa; phylum Chordata; class Aves; order Anseriformes; family Anatidae; genus Oxyura; species Oxyura jamaicensis. Next base: position 3,976,910 of record NC_048901.1, read on the forward strand.
AGCCTGTCCACTCTCAGCCTCATCATTTCATCTGAGTGCTGCCCTGAGAGCTTGCAACATCCATAAGCACAGTTTTCATACCCAAAGAGCTGTTCCAAAGCAATAGGACTTGCTGCTTTGAACTTGAAGTCTACAATGAGCTGGGTTCAGAAGAGCAGGGGGATAACTATAAATATGAACAGTATGCAAGTATCCTACTTGTGTATACACACACAAAAAAAATCCATTTCCATTCCACATCTTCAACATTGCCATTTATCAATTAATTCTGATTAGTTCTATCATATATTAGATCTTTAACTTAAGCAGAATAAAACAGGTCATGTAAAAATCCATTGTAGGTAATTCATGTACGTCCTGAAGATTTAGTTCAAAACCTGGAAGTTAAAATAATCAGAGAACACAAAGCCCCAGCAAAAACCCCACTGGATCAAGTTGTACCTTCAGCTGCACCCAATTAATTCAAATGTGCTTATAGATTCTAGGTGGTCCAAGTGGCAACTTATGTTTACAGCAATAAGACAAACAGCTTCTAGACCAATTATTAAAGTATATATTAAACACTACAAGTGACCACTGATTTTTAAGACTAAAGACCATGCTCCAAAAGTGTTAAGTTTTTGTTTTTAAATAAAACATTCAAAAAATGACCTAGATGACAGAAGTTAATTCTTCTATTTACAGGCAGTGTTTCCATCTAAGCATCTACACTCACTTTGGACTTGCTAAGTTACTACTGGGTGCTGACAATTGTACATACGTAAACATGGGCTGAACTGGAACAAACTTTTTAAACAGACTGTTTGATAGCCAAATTGCAGTAATACAGCCAAAATCAAAATAAATCTGTGCAATAGGGCAGCGAACATTGCTGGTTAGCTATAGTTTGCTTTGTTCTGAAAGAGCATTCAACGGTTGTGCATAACACGTCTGATAACAGAAAAAAAGGTAGTTTGTTTATAATGCAGTTATTCAGCAATGCACATAAAGAGCACTTGGGTTTTTGGCAGACATTTCTACTTAAACAGTAGAAGTTTAAGCACATGTTATGAAAATTAAATTGCAGTTTTCTCAGTCACAGAAGCATAAAGCAAGTGTAAGGATGCTGGCTCCACTGCAGGGAGGTAGGTGTTTCCGAGTACATTAAAGGAAGCATTATGACTGATAAGCTTTGATTTTACCTTCGAATTCATTATGGGACCAAGTATGGCTCATAGCAGCTTAAGTGTTCAGGAGAGAGGCAAGAAGGGAACTGCCAGAACTGAAGTGACTTATTTCTGAAAGAGCATGCCTTCCCCTGGGACCTTGAGAAGGAGGAATAAGAAAAATACCAATGGCTTCATGTTCTCTACATTTATTACTGTAGGATAGATTATTTTCATCTTTTAGGGCTTGAGGAAAGAATGCTCTCTGCATCCTCTACAGTTGAATGCTCAAATGTAGACCTCAGCTGTAGTAAAGCTGGATCTGAAACTATCTTACTGAAAATAATTTAGTTCCCTAGTATCAACATAACCTTACAAGGTAGGTTACAGCTGATATCGGGGCTATCACACTACTGGTTATTATTAACTACCAAAGCTGATCACATTGTTGCTTGGATTCATTCTGATGGCCAAATTCAAGTAAATCAACTTCCTTCTTTAAAGCACCATGCAAAAAGTCTTTCCAATCAAACCACAAATGATACTGGCTACTTGCTTACACTCTTTACTCGCGAGGTCAAGGTGAGCCCTAGGTATAACAATATGCTTGTTTTCAAAGCAGCTTCATAACTAAATTCTTAGATGCCTAACTGCTATAACTATTGATAACAATATTTAAGAATAATTATGACAAGTAATTATGATATGTGCCACCAATGTACAACCTCCTGCTGAGTGTTAGCAGCCAAGAAGACAGCAGCAGAGAAGGGAGGGTGGCTTTGGACCATGCATGTCAGGAGGTGGTCTGTAACCTGCCCTGTCATGGCAGCAGTCCCATGCAACCTGACAGCACGGGGCCATCACCATCTCAGACTGCAAATTCAGCTCATTTCTTCCTGAATTTACATGGGGTTGAATTACATCTGTATTAGGAAGGCATTCTCCTATACCAAAATCCATAGCTTGGAAAAAAAAATTTCCCACTACAAAAGCTAGGATTAAAACCAGATGCTGCTAAGTTTCCACCTTTACCAGTCATGTTAAGATCAGTCATTAACTCACTATATTTTGTACTACTAAATGAGGTAAGAGTTACAAAAAAACACTAACACTTATTACTTGCCAATTAGTTTAACTGGTTAAGCTGTGCCTAGAAAGCATGGAAAATTGACATTAGTTAATACAACGCAGGTACATGTGATGACAGACAGGTTAAAGAAATTATACCTTTATAAAATGCTTTGACTTCAATTTCAGTTTTCATGGAGGTGACAAAAACAAGGAGCTCCATCTGTTAAAATTTCACTTATTCCTTGCAAGCAGCATTTCAAATTCCAGGAACTTGCAGAGGAAGTATTATTCTGCCACTGAATACTTAACAGCGTGGTAAAATACAGTGATTATTTTGGAGATTCTTTCTACAGTTCTTTGAAGTTGCATCTGAGTTTGAAAGACTTCAATGTTTGAACACTAGCATCAAGAAAGCACAGATTTTTCCTTAAAAAAAAAAAAAAATCAAAGAAAGGGTTACTAACAGGGTGAGCATGAGCAACTGTGAATGTGAAAATGCTAAAAAAAAAATCCAAGGCCAACATAATTCACATTCCTAAGACATACAAAAATACATGTGAACAATGTTCTGTAAGCATGAAGTTAAAATGCATACTGTCTGAAAGTATGAAAATTCACATTCAGGTGACTTATAGAAAGTACCAAATAAAGTACCAGTCCTACACAAATTCTTTACTGGACTCCACATCTCCCTAGACTCCACATCTCCATCCTTCCAGTTCATCCCTGCTCTGAACTTCACGACCCGCTGACAGTGCTTGCCTCTCCACACTCTGCTCAGTACCCTGGTTCAGACAGACAGCCTTCCCTAGAGCCTTGGGTCTTTAAGTGCTGTACTTCAGCTGAAGCAAACGCTAGCAGGCAGAGGTCATAGCAAAGCCTACTAGTGAATGTAAGGTAAGAAATTAAGGTAAAGAGCATTAAAAGGGTTCTAAAGGAAACTGAACTGCAGGGGGATCTGCACAGTAAACAGTCAGCAGAAAAAAAAAAAAAACCATTCAAGAGTGAGAAAAGTTACTCTATGAAGCAACTGAGCAGGTATCAAAGTGAAAAAATTGCAGAAGGATCTTTAGATACCAAGCCATCAATAAAATGGCAAGTGAAATTGCATATGAAAGGAAAATAACTAAAACACGCTAGAATTCATCGCTGCCTAATTGCATAAAAATGACACTGGATTTTACGTAGATTAGTTGAGTGGAATATGCAGCTTCATGCCCAGCAGCACTCAGGAATGCAAGTGGAAGTGAAAGAAGGGTAATGAACAGAAAAACAGCACTGCATTGCTTTGCTAATCCGCAGTGCAGCCACTCCTTGGTACTTTCTATAGTTATGATCACCTTCTCTAAGAAGACCACAGACTTCCAAGAAACTATTTGCCTACAGCAAGGACTATCATATGCTTGCCCTATTCTTATACCCCTTGTTTCAGCATCTGCTACTGGCTGCTGTCAAAGGCAAGCCATTAGTTCAGAGGGACAACAAGCCTAAGCCAGTAGAGCTGATCTGGATTCAACCAGGTCTAAAGAATATGCCACAAGTTTTGACTATCCACACCACTTAAAATTATTTAAATGTCAAAAAGAGCAAGGGAATATTTCTATCATTTTTAATCTTTAGTAATTTGAACTTTACTACTTATTCAGGCCAACTTCCCTTAACTTCAAATACATCCTCACATTATAGAATATTTAAAGAGTCTGTCCCTTATTAGAAAGATTACCACGCAGTATTTAAAAACACAAACATCCTTAGTGCATATGAATTCCTTCCTTTTTCTTGGATCCAGTTATTAGTGGTTATATACTTTATAAACTTGTCCAACTGCTGCATTTTAAAAATAAAAACTAGAACCATCTCTCACCTTCAAATAATAGTACAGAAAATACATAACTTCATGGCTTTGAAAAGATTGTAAGAAAAAAAAATTGCAAAGGAGAGGCTTTGCAAATGCTACTGAGTTGATATCAAGAGTTTGCATAAGTCAGGTTTGGAGCAGTTGTGGGGGGGAACGATCAAAACTCAAATTTTGTTTTGTGCCTTTGCTTGGCAAAAGGAATCCAAGTTCAGGCCTTTGACTGAGCATTCCTAAGCATGAGCATTTCTTACCCCCCCACCCCCCCTCCACCCCTGACAACAGGAAGATGCATAAAACATCCATTCCCTTTGCTTACCAACAGCATGAAACTGAATAAATGCTTTACATGTTCTCCATGATGCACAAACCATCTCCTGGTTAAGAAACAGTACTGGAATGCCTCGAATACTAGTGCTCCATTTACTAGTACTCCATTTTCAGATGGAATTGGCTTCAAGGACAACAGGTGGCTAAACTCCTATAGGAAAAGGAACGGCTTTAACAAATATCAGGCACTACTGACCTTATCAACAGATAACTTACAAATACAGGACTTGTTCTATGTACAAGCAAGAGCATGTTTTATTCCTCTATGACGACGGACTGCCAGCAGAATCATGTAGCCTCTTTGGCTGACAAAAATAGGGCATCTCCACATTCGTCCTTTTCACTCCTGGGCTCTTCTGTCAGAATAACTGACCACTCCCACAATCATTCAAACCATTTCATAAACCACTGCTAGCTACCCGACCTTTTTCATCCTGTCCTCAAGGTCTATAAAAATGTGTAGCGCTACTGTACCTTATTGTTCTTAAAACAATAAATGTGTGTCACTATAACAAGTAACCTGGACAAGACATTTGCCTTTCAGAATTTTGTTTTCCACTTCCCATTTCTACAGGCTTCCTCTCCTATAGGCCTATTCTTGCAGTGCACTTCACATCCTTGAAGCTTTGTATTTGAATCAGCTGTACTGATACAGCTGAATTGCAGTGACATCACACTCCTGAAAGTGTTTAAGTGTAGATTTTTTCTCCTGTGCTGAAATTTGCTTTAAAAAACAAGCTCAAGAAATGAATGCAAGAATTCATGGTTTTGTTCACATGTTGTCTTCAACTTCATTCTCAATTTATTTTTGCAGAATGTTTGCCAGCTGTTCCTTTGTTATTTTCATACCTCTCTATATCCGATTTTCTAGTTAAAAAATACTTACTATTTGGCCCAAATTCTGCTTCCTAATGTGCATGATCAGAAGTCACAAGTATATCCAAGAACTGGAATTGGCTCTAGCTATTCACCCACAGTTTGTCATATCCTTGTTTTTTTTGGACTACATCCGTTTCATTTTTCTTAAATGATCTGAGCCATTTTACTGAGGCAGCTTTTAACAGACATGTTTACAGCTAGCAGCAACTTTCCTGAATTTAACGTTACCCAGATTTGATGTTTTTAAATTTAGTGTGAAGCAGTCTTTTTGATAAAATATTTTTGGTAGCTGAACAGAATCCAGTTCTCACGTATCGGCGCTATTTTCAAAATCATTTCAATTAAGGAAGCCAAATTACATGAGTTATATGAGCTTTCTAGCAAACTTAATCTACAGTAAAATACCTGTTTGCCAAGTGTAGGAGCATTCAGATAGTATTGTTACATTCCCCTCCTTTTATAGTTCTGTAATATATTTTCAGGCACTTCTACCACCTCACTCTATATAAACACATGGAAATCTTTTAGACAAGCATACCACAGCCAGACTGTCTGTATACACTATAAGCTTCAGCTGTTAATTTGGCATCTATATTTTGGACCTAATAAAGAAGTATTTTTAATTTAACATGGAAGGCCATATTTAAGATCTGCCTCCACTATTACTTTGTCCTTCATTTCAAAGTGACAGCTATTCATTAGGAAAATGGATCGCCTGTTAATTTGTGTCTTACCATAAGAGACTATTTTTACTAAACTAAGAGTTAGAGGGGAAGAAAGCCCTAAACAGTCTTGGATCAGATGATTACTTTGCGTAAGTAAAAATCCGGAGTAAGCATTGGCAGAACTTACCAGGTTGTAAAATGGCTCCTACTACTGACTCACATTTAACTGTTGTGTAGGCTGCGCTTCACTGGGCCAAGTTGTAGCTGGTTGCTGCTGCAGAGGAAAGTTGAACTCTCCTCTTAGCATCAGCGAGCTCAGGCCCTTGCATAAAATTGTACATAGGAGAAGGCTGTAAAGACTGCTTGCTTACCACAAACATCTATCATTGAAGATACAGATAATTACCCATCAAATTTCTAGGTACTTTCTAACATGAAATGCATGCTATTACAACTGTAGTGTTATAACAACAGATGCTCTAATAGACAGGACGCAACATACACCACCCTGCCTAACTTCAATACCTGGCAAAATACTTTGAGCTGTTAGAAATACCTAGAATAAACCCGGCACTTGACACATACATATTAGACATTATCCTGGAACAGAAAGGAACTAGAGAACTAGATTGATTTGGATTGATTTGCTTCAGATTGTCTGGGCAGTGGGTAGAGGAGAAGCAGTAGATTCCATACCCTGATTTTAGTAAGGAGGTTGGGAAGCCATATCCAGACAGCAGCTGTCTGTTGCTCACTGTCAGGCACAAGGGTACAGCAAAGGAGAGTTCTGCAAGGGGCTGCACTGGCTCTGGTACTGCTTGCTATTTTGGAAGTTGGGATGGTCAAAGTTAATTTGAACTCTAAACAAACTAAAGCAAGCACACAGATATAAGTCAATAGGTGAAGAGACTGAGTTTTCTTGGACAAGAAGTTTCTTGCACTAAACAGGACTGTACAAGTAGCGATCTACAGAAGAGAACCAGGGAGCTCCAGAAGCTTGCAATCATGAGTTACACAAGACGGTCCCTTTGTGCTATCGATCACAATGGTGCCAGAGGGGAAGGACTATTTGTGGACACCAGACTGTAACAACTTAGGTCAATTAGAAAGATCAGGGGAAAGCGCAAAAGTAGTCAAGGGCTAGAAAGAACGACATATGAGGAAAGAATGAGTGAACTGGGGTTGTTTAATCTTAAAGAAGCTGAAGCAGGCAATAAAATAAACAGTGATGAGAGAAAGGAATTCATTCTATCGCCACACCACATAGGCTTAGGGGCTAACAGACTCCAGCTGATGGAAATGACACCAAAGGACACAAGGAAAAGACATCCAAAGATAGAGTTCAGAAGTACAGCAGTGAACAGCAAGGACTGAAGTGGCCTTCACTATAAGGTTTTGCAGCAAAGAAACAGGTGGAAAACAGTGTAGGCACAGCTCACCCCACCTTGGAAAAAAAGGGGTGTACCTTTCAGATCAAACACACACCCCATAGAGCAGGTTGGTTTTTTAGTAGTCCTCTTGTGTTTCTGCCACTGTTCTGAAAGTTGTACCTACCATAGATTAGCAACATTAATTTATATTTAGCGATATCCAAATCTTTCAAAGACTTTCATTACGCTTTCATTTTGAAGACTTTCATTACTGGTTGAACCCCATTTCCTCATGTTTTGTACTTCACCTTACAGAGAACACTGTGCAACTGCTTGTTACCAGCCAGGAGACCGCAGCATGTGCAGCTATGGAGTACTGATCTGCAGGATTACAAACAGGGGCAAGCCACAAGAGATCCCCCTGCCTATTTGTGCTTACTTCTCTTTGGTCAAAGCATACAGAGCATTTCAGCATTTGCCTTGTGAGCTTCTTCAGAAGGAAAAGAACACGATCTCTGCATTTCAGGCTAAGGAAGTGGTTAGGAAGTGATGAGAAACTACATGGCATGCATTGTTTTAACGGTTCCCCCAGAAGAGTTAATTTCTTAGCAGAAGTTACCAAATTAGGCCATCAGTGAATTAAACAAAAGCTTAAGTTAAATGTACAATAAATAAGCATGCAATGAAAGATAAATGCTGCTACTTAAACATGATAAAGAAAGTAGAATTTTTATAGTGATTTGTAAAAAGCTTAGCATTTGCAATAAGCAAGATAAGTTTTGGGGGAAAAAAAAGATTTTGATGAAAAGAGGCTTCGCTTGCATTATTTTTTGAAATGAACCTGCACTCCAAAGTATTTTAATACATTGACAACATCCAGATTTCAGCCAAACTTTTAAAAGTTCTTTTATAATGCCACAGCATAACCTGTTCTATGGCATGGGTGTCACTTGCATCCATTTTGCAGGGAAATTGCATCCCACATCAGAGTAGGTCCAGAAACAGGACTCAAGAAGCTCATGACACCTCCCAGATTATTAATTTCTGGATTTCAGACAAGTTTTACACCACCATCACCACTCCTGTATAGACAAAATGTTTATTTGGAAGCTACTTTTCTTACTCCCTTCACATCTTTTCCTCAATTTTCCATGGCAATTTTTCCCTATTTGTAATACATTCATGCAAACCTCAAATTCCTCTACAGATGAATTTGACTGAGACTGCCACATTTTCTGTTACAAACTATACAAAAAGCACAAACTATTAAGTAGAAGGAAGACATGACCTCTGGGAAATACACCCACACTTGCACACACAAGGTCCCATCAGTACAAAGAGAAATTCACCAGCTGTTAAAAGACTTGCATTTAAATACAACAAGCACACAAAGACTGATAAAAACAAAGCAGAAACCATTATCTCATAGGCATCACAACTTGAATTTATAGATATTGCCACATTATACGTGTATCCCATTTTCAAACAGGATGCTAGCATTTAGGAGACAAAAATAAGAAACCCAAGTTTTCCAAGCAAGGCTTAAGGGACATTTTGAAGTATAAAAAAGCATGTGCCTGGATGAAGCAGTTTTCAGAATGCCTAATAAAATTACTTAGGTAATTGAGTTTAGAAAAGAAACTTCTCAAATGTGTATTTTTTTTTTTAATGGATATGATTCATTTATATATATATATTCAAAGAAAACACCATATTCTTTGCTCTTGCCATCCCATTCTGAACATGGTAACACAGAGACTGGTGAAGTCTTTAAAAGCCTTCCTTTTCCCTACCACCTCTAAAAGCTGCGTAAGCAATTACCTTCTGCCCCAGTTACAGCCACACAGCCTTACGATTGCACAACGCAGCCCAGTTACTCAGGCTTTATATCAACGCCTCAAGACTCACTGTTGAGAAAAGAGTTTGAGATTAAATAAAAGTAGAAACGGGTAATAATTTTCCCCCCCTCACGTCTAGTTATGCAACATTGACTCAGCACCAAAACATTTGCTAAATAGGAAGCTTTTTGAATCATGACTTTTAGCTTAATTTACACTGAAGGTTTCAAATGAGATTTATTCCTCCAAGCATTAATCCAGAGATAAATTGTACACATGGGCATGGATGTTAAGTGGGAACATTCCTTCTCAGTCATCAAGCAAACAGTGTTGAACTATTTTTAAAAAGTAGTAAATAACTTAGAGTAAGAATGACATCTTTTGGATTTTTGCTCTGTTTAAACTGGCAGCTTAAACCTTTATCTTATTCTCACTGAATTTCTACATAGCCACAGTTATGCAAAATTAACCTTCTGCATCTGAAGACTAGGTGCCTGATCTTCCTTCTGCAGAGATTAAACCAATATGCTCCCCTTGGTTTCAGAGATTGGGATTCTGCATTTCTAGAGATCACTTCTTTAACTAAATTGCATTACATTTCATTTCAGACCTTAGCTTGTTAGGGACTTTGTTTTTCAGGATGCAAAACTAACATGCATTTGGTTTGTTTCTAGAGAGTGGGCACAGAGACCCATTAGTGCACAGGTTTAACAGAGATGAGATGCAACACGATCACCTGCTCAACAACCATTTTCAAAGAGAAAATGGTTTGCCCCCATTTGTCCACAAAACAGGTTAGGACGCGATCATGAACATGATTAAGTACCAAGAGTGGTTCATATGCTCAATATCAAGTAGTTCTTTCTTTAATCAATTTTCTCACCTTCATTCACTTTCACACTGCAAGCCTGTCCTGTCTTGCTGCACTAAGTGTTGTGCAAACTCATTACTGAGGACTCTATTTGTCCTCCCAATTCATAATACAACAGTAAGTATTAAATACGCTTATGATACAATCTAAGTTATTATATACCATGTGAAGTTTTTTCTTCACCTGTGAGTTTAATAAAAGTTATTTAAAAAGGCTGAAAATTGCTTTTTCCTGAAATAGCTTGTTTATGCCAAATGTCATTTCTACTTAGCTCAGACTCCACAATGACACTTTGCCTCAACCTCCTTTGCATTTCTGAACACTTGTCCATATCTGCAGGTAAATATTTCAGTTACACAAAAAGATAGCAAAACCACGTTAAGTTTTCACATTTCTTTGTAGTGCTTGACCAGATTTTTAAACGAATAAAAGAGACTGCACATTAAGAAAGTTTTCACTGAAAAAAAAGTACTTCAAGAAGTGTTTGGCTGCAATTCTTAGTGTCTTGAGACTTACTGATCATTTCCATCCTACTGCAAAAGGGCTCTCAAAAAGAGTAATTTTATTGTGGAACTACTTGCATATACAACTACAGCATGCCAAAACTATGCCTTTGAGCACTGCCCTTGATCAAATTCTCACTGCATGGTTCAGAGATGAGAGTTAATCGGGAAACTTCTTCTGCAGCAGTGTCTCCGTTCTAAAATGCTACATTTCATCATGGAATAGAGCATGCCACAGTCCTGTCCAAGAATACACTGTGCCGGTGTTCTAACATGGCTGCAGGAACTGGTTGCTCTTCCTAAGCTTTTCAAGAAGGTTTGAACACCATCTAGCAATGGAGTTACAGCTTTCCGATTACAGAAAATTTCCCAATTGCTCTTGAAGTTCAAGCATGCTAGAAATACTTAGAATTGGCCCTACACAGATATAAATTGGTCTCAGCTTTGAGATGGGCTCCACATTACAGATCAGCCTGCAGAACCAGGATTTACTTAGTACTAAAAAAGCGTCCCCTTGCTTTCAAGACCTCAGCAGGTAACTGAGACACTGGGAACCATGTGAGAGGCTACCCACACCTGCAGCACTCCAGGCAAGAACAGCTCAGACACCCTGAGCACCCACACAGATGCTGCTAGGGCACCTCAGCCCACCTGCAGTGTTATTGGTGGCCATCCAGGTTCCTCCCTACTTCTCCCCCTTGCCCAGAAATGCCACCTGAACACAATGCAAGCATTGGCAGGGACTCCCCAGGCTGTACAGATGCCCAGCAGCCAAGGCAGTCCTTGAGTCATAAAGCAGGCTCTGCCCACCTCTAACTACATGTATCCCCCAGCCATGCCCTGAAAACTGTCCCTGCTTTATGTATGATGCAGTGGAAGAGCTCACAGCACCCCCAGGAAGAGTGACTGGTGATCCCATTCTGACCCCCCCACCACCCAGCACTGGATCCCATCTCACAGGTATCACAAGAGAAAGACTTGATCCCACTGGCGTCCACAGCACTCATTAATGCTACCCTGAGGATGGACAGCTGGGGCCACAGCAGTTTTTGTGGGAAGTTGAAGTGCACCCCTAGAGGAAAAAACATGCCTGCTCTGTAGTCTGCATGGCCATGCTACATTAAGCTACCAAATGGAGAATTAAGCTCTTCACAAATTAGAATTACTCCTACTGGATAGGCTACAATAGTTTCAGAGAAATAAATACCTATTTTAATGGGAATTTGACAATTAAGATGAGTTGGGTTAATGGGATTTAACAGGTTTTTCAGTGTGATCTAATTAATTCTGAAATACAGTCTCAGATTTTGCTGTAGAGACGGCTCAACCTCAGCAGATCCCAAGATAAAAATCTTTTAGGGGCATTATGTACTTAACTGACACAAATAACATTTTAATTACAGTTAATAAGAGTCAGATTTTGTTTTGAATTCCATGATGTCAAACCTGGCATGCTCCTTTAAGGAGTCTGTACAGAGAGCACAATAGATTTTTCTGTAACTCATCTAGACTTTTTTTTGCTCATGTCAGTTTGACCTTGAAGAGAACATGATGTCCTTCGAGATTCTTATTTTAAAGAAAGTCACACTCAAGGCCAACAACTCTTTCACTAAAGAGACCTCTATCTTTAGCTGGTGAAATCTGTTGCTTTAACATGGATTAGAGACAGCATTCCTCGTGCTCCCAGTTTGCAATATAACACAAATACAACTGAGCTCTGACTTCAGAAGCATCACCACCACTAATCCCCATGCTAGATTTTTTTTGTATGAGCCCTGGGAATCTGATGAGATTGGCCATTAAACACAGCAAGGGGATGCAAATCTGAACAAGCTGATTTAAGGTCTGGTCTTTTAATTAGAAAGAAACAAGTCTCAAGTTACTACAGTTTGAATAGTCCAATTGATTTCAGTAAGCATTTTTATGCATTATCCATTATTAAACTATCTGCAAATTGGGGCCATTACACTAACAATCAATTGTAGCTGCTGTCAGTTAATTCATTACATTTGCCCACACGTAACATCTGTTGTTTTTATGGATATCATAAGCTGTCCTTCAGATTTCATTATCCTGCAGCAGTTTAGCAGATAGCCATGAATACTGCCATAACCGGACAAGGATTTCACTGAATACTTCAGTGGAATTAAGGAAATGAGGCTGATAACAACAGATATTTTCCTACCATTACTGTTCCATGGAACTGTGAGCGATGTAAAAGAGGAGTTCAGAAAATCCACAGGACCACGTTTCGCTGTGTGCTATGCTATTCAAATGCACATAGATGCTTTTGTTTACCTGATCCAGAAAGCAAATACAAAACTCAAGCTGAGTAGGGATATTTATCTAAGATAGATAGCTGATCTTTGTGTTTGAGTTATAGCATCTTTTGGAGAGATACTCAGTCATAGCTTGAATACTCTACATGTTGAGGGAACTACCACATGTCTGAGGAAGTTGCTCCAGTCATAATTATCCTTGCTAATAAGAGACTCCCCTGTTTCTAGTCTGAATTTACATAGTTTCACTTTTTGTCATTGGATTTGTGTCTTTTCCTGCTGAATGTAAGAGCTATTTTTCCCCTACAACACTTGTTGACTACTGTCAGCTCTTAACCTTCACCCGGAGAAATGAATAGGCCAAGTGGAAATTTGTCAAGGCACGGCATTTCCATGTACTCTAAAATTGTGGGTTTCTACCATTTTTGGTATTTTGATGTATGCTTTGTGAAATTTCACACCAAAAAGGACAACGTCAATTCTACACCTCCAAGAACATTTCCTGACCTGTCGATGTTTGTGCTCAGTGAACGAAACCCCATAAACTTGTCCTCACACATTAGAATTATTACTTAAATACAGTAACTTTATAATAAATTATAACATATTATAAAAATTATTATAAAATTTATTATAAAATAAAATAATAATAAAGTAATTAGAAAATTTAAAAACAATTAAAGCACATAGACATCTTGGTATGTAATTCCCACTGACAGGATGAAAAATGAAATCAGATTTAAAAGCATGCAGTTTTAATAGCTATGGCTTTACTACAGCCTTCATCTACTGTGAAGCTTGATTTTTACCCTCCCTGGGATCGATATAATTCATAAATTCTTTCACAAGCCCATACTGAAAAGTTTGTATTTTTTCTTCATTGGGATTCAATGATGCTTCTACCACTCTAATGCTGGACATGACTAAAGTCAGGATTCAGTTTTATCAAACAATTTCTTATAACTACCCTTTACTTAAAAGAAGCTAGACCGAGTTCAAGTATTTTTAGAATGCCTGATTTTATCTAAGCTTCATATTTGGGCGTGTCATTTTTAGCTTTAGGCTGCATTTCAGTTCCCAGAACCCTAAAAAAAAAAAAAATCTCCTTAACAACAAAACCACAAACTTTTGACATTTTTCACCCATACTTGAAAAGTCAGTTTTGACAGGAAAGATGTGTTCCAGTAAGGTCTGTATTGTTGGAAAAGAAATGCAAACAAATATTTAGTTCTACTTGGTGCTCTTTAGAAATGGCAGTATAATCCCCTAATCTTCTGAAAACTTATACAAGAAAAGTGATTACTCCAAACAGCACCTATTAACCCACCCCTTAGCTTGAGCAAGTTTCTATGTCAAGACGTCTCCCA